>NC_092804.1:142626150-142957507 GCF_040954645.1 Diabrotica undecimpunctata | reverse complement strand
CAAAACATATGGTCTTTATCATGTTTCCGTCCGCGTCATGCTAATGAACTGTTCGATGAGAAAGACGTAGACATTCAAAAATCGGATGAAAGTGAGCAGACACACAACATTGAGCATCAAAAATTTAATATTATCGAAAACAATACATTAAAAAAATGCATATAACAATGTTTACGTAACATGGGAGGGGGTAAGAGCTTTGCTTACTTTTGTTCACAATATGGCTGGGGGGTGGGGATAAATAATTGTAATAAATCTGTTTATGTAATACTTGAACTGCCTCTAAGCAATATTATTAAGAGATGGATGGTGCTGATATAAACATTGTTTGTAATATCAGCACCATATGGGAAAGCATCTGCAACTGTTAATGAACTTGTGACAACGGTGTGACAACGGTAAATGACAAGTAGTGATATATGTATTAACTAATGAACCATAGTATAAATACATATTTCGCGCCTTAAGACTTTGTCAATTTCAAATAAGATGTTTCTATTGACAGACAATTTTAAAACACACAACCAAAATTTGTTTAGCTATGAAGCTCAGTTCAATGGCTACGTCAATAAGCAAATCTGCTGCATTTAAAGTAAAGGTAATCGTCAAGCAATTGTGGAGATGCCCTTACATCCAGAAAAGTTGACTGTTTGGTGTAGCTTTTTAGGCTGATGAATCATTGGTCCTTACTTTTTCAAAAACGATACCTACAAGGTTACAGTCAATGGTGGCCATCACATAGCGTGGGCGTCATTCGGTTTTGGACCTATAGATTGGTCTTCAAGATCGTGCAGTTTATTACTAAACTAATTTCTGTGAGGTATGTCATATCGCTAGAATATGCCGATAAGTTAGATATGATTGACAACTTCAAAGATAACATTCGATGCTATATTACCGACATACTTCTCCAAATGCTATAAAAAGTGATAAACAACTGGACTTTCCGATTGGAATACATACAAGTCAGTTGCGACGTTCATATGCCAGAAGTCATATTCAAATAACAAATAAATACAAATTGCAAAATTTTTCAAAGAAAGCTAATTTCATAACAATTAATATAATTTACGGTGCGAAGAATCCCCAAAGTAGACCAGGCTACGAATATAGCGAATTGCAAATAGCTTCTTGCAACATACGAACTTTGGTATCCGATCAGAAACTCTTATAACTTAAAGAAGAACTGAAAAGCATTGGTAACAGACCAGGATACCAATATAGCCAATTGCAAATAGCCTCTTACAACGTACTAACTTTTTTATCTGATCATAAACTCCTATAACTTGAAGAAGAACTGGAAAGCATTAAATGGATCGTTGTATGAACGACATCAAAGAAAATTGATATGGACAGTTTTAAATAAATTTACATTTAGTAGCGACCACAGAATGGTTTGGGCAAAGGTAACAGAAAAAGCTGTTAACACCAAAACAGATATGGACGTTGCCTGAAAACCTTCAAAAATAAGCTGAAAATAACTTGAACAAAGTGCAGTACCTATCCGAAAATTGGTCTTGCGATCGTAACAAAATTCAACGAATGCACAAAGAATGAAGAGAACTAACAGACAAGTATGAAAAAACTTTAAGGCGATTGAATACACAGATTTATTTCAAAGGCAGTTAGAAGTGACAGGAGAAAATGTAGTAAAACATGCACCAGTTTAAAAGTCCTTTGTCAAAACATGTTCATGGTAGAAACAATTTCTGTAAAATAATACAAACGGGAGGACAAACAACAAATAGGTAAGAAATCATCGAGATAATGGAAACTTTTTATGAAGAATTGTATGAAAAACACCAAACACATATGACAAACACCACAAGACTCCTTAACATTAATCAAGGTTCAGGGGATATCCTGTTAGAATTTGTTCCCCAGTTATGGTAATTTTAGAGTTCGCAGTGAATTATTTAAATACTTTATTCTATATTATAAACATGTGCTACATTATTAAATAATATAAATAAGTTTACAAGTGACAGTTGAGAGTTGACACCCGAAATCACTACTTACTAACATTGGGAGCCAGTGTTGCCAAATTACAAAATTCCTATATTCCTTCGAAATTTGAAATGTTGCAACATGAAAATTGCAATTATGTATTTGAATTAACAAAATAATATTAAAATTCACATAACATAAATTTCATTTCTTAGATTCATGATCCATTACATCTTCTGTCTTAAAAATAGATTCCTTTAAAAAATTTTTTTTACATCTATATGTTCAGCTATGTTTTGTTCAAAACAGAATTTTTATTACTGTTATACATCAAAATCGTAATTTTATTATCACAATATAAAAATAAAGAAGAAGAAAGAAATCCCTGAAATCAGTATTTCCACCACCAGAGGAAAAACCCAGTACCTTCTGCTCGATTACATATAAAGGCAAGATATCAACAAAAATAGCGAAACACATAAAAAAAGAAAGGAATAACTCCAGCTTTTAGAACAAACAACATCTTAGGCAAATACGAGGCATGTTTTTTAAGTAAGTACCGTTTTGCGATTCCGCCGCCGCAGCGCTACGGTCGGCGTTCCGCGCATGAGCGCTGGTTACCTACATCTCTTGTCTACGCACTGACGCCATTACAGTCTGATTCTTCATTGTATACTTGTTTACTCCAGTGTTTAAGATGCCTCCAACAATCGTGAGTCACGCTGATTGTGAAGTACGGGCTGTTATACGATTTCTTAGTGCTAAAGGCGTAAAACCGATCGATATTCATCGTGAGATCGTTGAAGTTTACGGACAAAACATTATGAGTGATGGAATGGTAAGGAAATGGGTGACAGCATTTAAAGATGGCCGCACAAATGTGCATGATGAAGAACGGAGTGGGCGTCCTTCGGGCGTTAATGAAAATTTGGTGCAGAAAGTGGACGAAAAGGTGAGAGAAAACAGACGCTTTACAATTTCATCATTGTCCGACTGCTTTCCTCAGTATTCTCGTAGTGTTTTGTATCGCATTGTTACCGAGAACTTGAATTACCGGAAATTGTGTTCACGTTGGGTTCCAAAAATGTTGACGGATTTGCACAAAACCCAACGTTTAGGCAGTGCATTGACTTTCCTTGAGCGGTACCACAGTGAAGGTGAAGATTTTTTAGACCAAATTGTTACTGGTGACGAAACGTGGGTGGCCTACGTCACACCAGAATCGAAACAACAATCCATGGAATGGCGACATTCATCATCACCCAAAAGAGTGAAGTTTAACCAAACAATTTCTGCCCGGAAAATCATGGGATACAGTATGCACTGTGTATACAACTGTGCACAGTTTTTTGGGACAGAAAAGGAGTATTGCTAGTGGAGTTTCTGCCTCGTAATGAGACAATCAATGCAGCGTCTTATTGTGAGACATTGAAAAATTTGCGTCGTGCAATCCAGAACAAAAGACGTGGCAAGTTGAGTAAGGCTATCGTTTTGCTGCATGACAATGCCCGTCCACATGTGGCTAATCAGACCAAAGATCTCATCAAATCATTTAAATGGGAAACTCTAGATCATCCTCCATACAGCCCTGATCTGGCGCCCAGCGACTACCATTTGTTCCAGCACTTGAAGAAACACCGGGGCGGTCAGCGTCTTCAAGACGATAACGAAGTCAAAACATTTGTGATGCAGTGGTTAACAAGTCAGTAGTAGAAAGTCAAAAGTAGATTAAGGTACAGGCTTTCATGTAAAAATAAAATTATTGCCATATCTTTGCACGTCTTTTTTTAATTCCAAAACGGTACTTACTTAAAAAACACGCCTCGTATAATAAAAACAACAAGTGACAAAATAAAAAGCACTTACACAGCGGGGTATACAAACTTAAATGTGGCGACTGCCCAAAAACTTACATCGGTCAGACTGGTAGAACTTTTACCTTCTAGATCATAATCATTCTTTTAATGACGAATTTCAAATTCTTCATATCTAAAATAAAGGCCTTAAGCTATCTTTATTAGAATCTATGGAAATTAACAAATTAAAAAATACAGACATAATTTAAGACAGACAGTTCTCCTCTTCCTCAACCTATTCAGTGAAAGACCATAAATTGTAAACACATACCAAAAATAGATCACGTGAGCAAAGCACTCTGCCGAAACAGCTGGAGTGATAAGATATTATAATACATTTTGCGGAAGTTTTATTTTATTTTTATCCATAGTGCCCTTGTGATGGTCGCCTTGTTTGTTTTTTATATCTTAATATATTCGTTATATCCTCCTCTTTTATTTGCTATATCGCTTGTTAGGATTCGATCAGTTGTTTATTTTGTACTCAGTCAGAGGCCTTCTTCAGGTCAATAAAGCAAATTTACTTTATAGTGTGTCTATTATCGTCCAAATTGTCATGTGATATCTCGTATGTCACTATGCGTTCATTAATAACGAAGATAAGGTGTAGCTCCCTTTGGGTAGTCGCCTTATTTTTTTTATCTCAACATATTCCTTATCCCCTCCCCTTTTATTTAACGTATGACACGCTCTAGTCCGACCAATAATAACGGATATATGATGTAATGCCGGCGCTAGGGTTTTCGTGACTGACAGACAGACAGACAGAATGATCAAATTATATATACATATATTGATATTGTCATGTGATATCTCGTGTGTCGCTATACGTTCATTAATAACGAATATAATGTGTAATGCGCTTTTCCTATCGCCTTGTTCTTTTTTCTATCTTAATATAATCCACTCCACTTTCATTTAACGTATCACATGCTCCAATCGGACCAATAACAACAGAGATATAAATAATGAATATAATTTATCTGTGTTTTAATTCATTTTTCCCCAAATCCTAGTTGCCTAATTTTTTGGAAACAAACTATATTTTTAGAACATTAGCAATTTTATAATAATTATGTAACAAATTTTTTTTTAACAAATAATTCTATATCAGAAATTTTGGGCTCCACATCGGAAACATCAGCTAAAGATATTTTTTGCATTTGTCGTTTGTGCTCACTTATGTAGCTTATAAAAAAATGTAAAATGAAGTAATTTTACCAAAAAATTAAAAAGAGTTATAGGAAAATTTATAAACTTTATTATGTTTTAGATCGATGTTAACGAATTTAAAGATATATATGAAAAAAATAGAGATCATTTTCCTGATGCTCCTATTGTATGGTTGAAGGAATTAGTGCAGTATTTAAACCAAAAGATTTGCATCGAGAGCCATGATCCAGTTTTTGCATCAAAACCTGTTAGCTACCCTCTCAATGTGGTATGTATACAATTAATTAGGGTTTAAATGAATAAATTATAATTAAACATGCAACATTAGATTTTATGCATTTTCACATTTACATATCATGCGTTATTATATAATTTAGTACTTTAGGTTCGATCGTGCATATTTCTTAAGGTTGTTTTCCCAAGGTACAAGAATAGTGCTGAATATCCAAGTTTAGACTTATAAGTCTATCAAAAATCTTACTTATTAAATTCTTATCTATCTATACAGCCCTTGCTGTCGAATTTTGGACATAGGCCTCCTCTTCCTTCTTCCACGTCTCTCTATTGTAGGCAGTTTGTATCCACTTCGGGCCAGCGTGTTTCTTCAAGTCATCTGACCATCTCATTTGTGGCCTTACTCTTTTTCGTTTGTAACTATATGGTCTCCAGTGTATAATCATCTTATTCCATCTGTCGTCTTTTTGTCTTATGGTATGTCCAGCGAACTTCCACTTAAGTTTTGCTATCTGCGTTAATACATCGGTCACTTTTGTTTTGTTGCGGATCCAAGTATTTCTTTTCTTGTCTGATAGCCTGATGTTCAGCATTTGCCTTTCCATGGCTCTTTGGGTCTTTGCTATTTTTTCCATGTTTTCCTTTGTAAACGTCTAAGTTTGAGAACCGTAGGTGAGAACAGGAAGTATACATTGGTTGAAGACTCTTGTTTTTAAATATTGGGGGTATTTTCTATTTTTTAGTATATAGGAAAGTTTTCAGAAGGATACCCAAGCCAACTGTATCCTTCTCTTTATTTCTCCGGTCTGATTTTCTTTATTTAATTGAACTAGTTGTCCCAAATATACATATTCTTTTACTTGTTCTATAGTTGTTTGTGCAATTGTAATTATTAATTCTTCTGGTTGGTTGGTCATAATTTTCGTTTTATTATAATTCATTTGTAGACCTATTTTTGTTGATTCGCTACTTAATTCATACATCATATTTTGTAATTCTTCCCTTTTATCTGTTATTAATACAATGTCGTCTGCATATCTCAAGTGATTCAAGTATTGGCCATTTATGTTAATACCCCGTTTTTCCCATTGTAATTTCCTCATAACGTCTTCCAAAACTTGATTGAATAGTTTTGGTGATATAGTGTCACCCTGTCTGACTCCTCGCCGTATCTTAATGGGCTCCGTTTGTTCAACTATTTTAATGGATGTTGTTGCTTGATCATATATATTGGAAATTAAGTCCGTGTATCTATAGTCTATGCTCCCATTTCGTAAAGACTTGCTTTTTCAAAGTCTACAAATGCCATATACATTGGGATTTAATATTCGTTGGCCTTTTCAATTAATATTTTTATCGTAAGCAGATGGTCGCTTGTACTGAATCCTTTTCTAAAACCGGCTTGCTCTCTTGACTGGTAATTATCTAACTTAGTTGTTAATCTGTTTGTTAGTAGTTTAGTTAACAGTTTGTACATTACATTCAGTAGCATTATGATTAAATTAGACAGTAGATTAAATTCTTATCATAATCAATACAGTCGTTGAAATTAGTTGAGTTGGATTAAGGAATATCGTTAATGATAAGATTATGAGATCTTTCTATGCATTGCTAGTAGATAGGGTGTCACTTCAGTTCACTTTTTTCCCCAGATTCTGGGGAAAAACCGCTCGCTACCCTATGGTGAATATGGCAAATTTCCCCAGACCCCTGACACAGATTTCCCCAGATTCGACCTAACCTAACGTAACCTAACCAAACCTAACCTAACCTAATTCTTCTTCTTTTACGAATTCTTCTTCTTTTACGTATGACCTAACCTAACGTAGCCTAACCAAACCTAACGTAACCTAACCAAACCTAAACGTGAAGATAGCTTCAATTCTTCTTCTTTTACGCAACATCAATTCTTCTTCTTCTTTTACGCAACATCAATTCTTCTTCTTTTTCTTTTACGCAACGTGAAGATAGCGTCTATTCTTAACCTACGAAGCGCGTACTGTGTGTGTGTGTGTCTGCTACCCTCTGCTACCCTCTGTGTGTCTCTGTTACCCTCTGCTACGCTCTGTTACCCTCTGTTACCCTCTGCTACCCTCTGCTCCTAATCACCCTCGTTTTTCTTTCACCTTCATAGAGACCAAGAAACGAATACACAAAGTATAAAAATACACAAGTTATAAGCCTTTATATTAAGACAGAGACTAAGAAACGAATACACAAAGTATAAAAATACACAAGTTATACGCCTTTATATTAAGACAGAGACCAAGAAACGAATACAGAAAGTATAAAAATAATTAAAAAAAATACAAGTTTTACATACAACACTGTGATACCTTTATATTTAAAAAAAAAGACATGTACAAATATTGTTATTTACATTACATTAGTATCCAAAAAGCACGTCTGGATAAGCTTCCTCCATCTTTAGTAAGCGATTAGGATATGCCAACCAAAATCGTCCCTTTTTCACAAAACCTAGTGGTTTGACCGTTGCTCAGCTTCTTCTTTTGATTCTTCGTAATAGTGACGTGTGTCACATGATATGGACACAGTTCTAGTTTCGTTCCAATTGTTCATTTGGAATAGTCGTTTACACCCGCAAGGTTTTTCAGATTCACATATTGTATCATAAGACATTATGTCACATAACCAGAGGAATCTAAACGACGCGTGAACGGTAGGAATATCTGAAACAGAATAAAGTGCTGAATTAGGGTATAAGGTACACGTTCATCCATAAGAATCAATGTAAAAAAGTGTGGGATTTAGCGCATTTAGTAAAATTGAGTACATTAGCTGTAAACAACCAAAGTTATATCCTCGGTCGGACGGAAGATTAAATGGTATAACATTATGCTCAAAAGGCCTCTGAAATGTGCAGATTTGTGCTTGTTCTTCCATAAGAATCAATGTAAAAGTGGTGCATTTATCGCTTTTAGTCAACTTGATTACATTAGTTGTAAACAGACAAAAAATCTTGATTACCCCCACCACTTTCATCATTAACACACTCTGAGTAATACCAGCAAGCGTTCATTCATCGAATAACAGTCAAAGCAGACACATCGCAGTATGGCCAATCTTATGAAACAGTACATTCAGTTAAACTTAATTAAGACATGTATTGAGCAAGAATTTATTCGGGCCAACTACGCAGGCGCGTGTTTACCGACTAGTTTAATATTGCATGAAGTCGCAAAACAATATGGAATAACAACAAAGGTCGTAGTAGGTACAAAGTTTTACTCAAATGGAGTTACAATGACACCACATTTCTGGAATGAGCATAATGAAATAATATACGATCCAACAGACGCAATTACAAAACATCATCTACCTCATCAAATAGAATTTACTATGATAAAAGGAATGTTCATGCGTAAAAATGATGAAGACAGAAAAATGGTTGATATATATCACGATTTTAAGAAAAACAGATCGACGGCAGCATATTTTGAGGAGGCTCCGGAATCTCTACTAGAGTTACGTAAAAACATTTTTATTGCTGTAGCACAGATACTAGGAAATAAATAAATAAAAGTAATGTTCTAAAGTAATTGTTTTTTTTTTTTAAACCCATTGTTGAAATGACCTACCTACGAAGAAAATGTTCTATGAAACCTCTAAAAAATATATAAAATAGTACTTACGTTTTTAATTTTTGTAGCCCAAACACAAACAAACACCTTATCGCCAAGGTTCTTGTAGCACAAACACCCACTGTTACTTTTCGTACATGTTGACTGGCACAAACACTCACTGTTACTTTTCGTAAACGTTGACGGGCACAAACAACCGTTGTTACTTTCGCAATGTTGACTGCAGACTGGTAGTACAAAACGTATTCGTTCATTAAATAGACAGGCTGTTATGACGTAACTCACGCTTAAACCATGTTGCGCAATATTTCGTAAGACTATTCATTTATGCATCACATGCCGGGCTTAATTATTAACTAGACCGGAATGTGCACATGTTTCCGGCATTCGTGTGAATATATTTTATCTCACATTAACTAGAATTCCAAAGTGCACGTGTTTCCGGCTATATATCGTGGGAGATGTGTTAAAAGGAAATGTCCAACCGGTGATTCATCGTTGAATGCATACACATTTGGTATATTCGCGTCTATATGACTAAGCCAATTTAAGATGAACATAATCTAGTACCATATAACAATATAAAGTAGAAAATAGTAAAATATATTGTAATATTTTTATTCTTTGTTTAAAGTACAAAGTACAGTAACTAGATGTCCCTAGTACCTTACTGACTAAAACGTTGTTGAAAACAAATAGATACTAATAACCGGGTATATACATGCTACTTAATATTTTAAAATTATTCGCAGCCACGATGTTGAAGGGAATAGACGTATTAGTTTTTATGCTAACGTTCGCAAGCGTGTTTTGCAATGATTTCTCGGAAAAAGACGCTATTGCCTATCTAAATCAATATGAACAGATCGATAATAGTACAGATTTCTCTACTTTGATAATTAACTTTCAAGAAAAGTATAATTTACCAGTGGATGGTTTGCTTAATAATGCAACAATCAAATTGATGCGTCGTCCGCGTTGTCAACACAGTGATAACGAATTTATAGTGGCTTCTCCATGGCACAAACAACACCTGCGATGGTATTTTCCTCAAAGAACGCCCAAGGCCCAAAAAGACGCAGAAATGGCATTTCAGACGTGGCAAAATGTTTCAACCTTAACATTCACAATGGTTACAAATAATACTAATAATAATAATCGGTAATCGATTCTTACCTATGGGCATTGTCTCAGCCCTGTTCACTGAAAAAAGTAGTGATTTTCAAGTGATCTAAATTATTAGAGTATACTCACTTAGTTGCTCATCTAAAATCAATATATATATATATGTAAGTGAAAAATGAGAAAATATATAGTTCTAACTTTTTGCATTCCATAGTATGTTATATTTTACGCCTTTAGTCTTATTTCTTGGTATTGCAACAATTATTCTTATTTGTCTGTTATTGCAACATTTTGCATTTTAATATAAAGGCTTATGACTTGTATTTTTTATACTATATGTATTCGTTTATTGGTCTCTGTCTTAATATAAAGGCGTATTTATACTTTGTGTATTCGTTTCTTGGTACGTTTCGTCTATAACATGTATTTTTTTATTTTTATACTTTCTGTATTCGTTTCTTGGTCTCTGTCTTAATATAAAGGCGTATAACTTGTGTATTTTTATACTTTGTGTATTCGTTTCTTGGTAGGTTTCGTCTATAACATGTATTTTTTTTATTTTTATACTTTCTGTATTCGTTTCTTGGTCTCTGTCTTAATATAAAGGCGTATATCTTGTGTATTTTTATACTTTGTGTATTCGTTTCTTGGTCTCTGTCTTAGGTTTCGTCTATAACATGTATTTTTTTTTATTTTTATACTTTCTGTATTCGTTTCTTGGTCTCTGTCTTAATATAAAGGCGTATAACTTGTGTATTTTTATACTTTGTGTATTCGTTTCTTGGTAGGTTTCGTCTATAACATGTATTTTTTTTCTATTTTTATACTTTCTGTATTCGTTTCTTGGTCTCTGTCTTAATATAAAGGCGTATAACTTGTGTATTTTTATACTTTGTGTATTCGTTTCTTAGTCTCCGTCTTATTCGTTTCTTAGTCTCTGTCTTAATATAAAGGCTTATAACTTGTGTATTTTTATACTTTGTGTATTCGTTTCTTGGTCTCTGTCTTAATATAAAGGCGTATAACTTGTGTATTTTTATACTTTGTGTATTCGTTTCTTAGTCTCTGTCTTAATATAAAGGCGTATAACTTGTGTATTTTTATACTTTGTGTATTCGTTTCTTGGTAGGTTTCGTCTATAACATGTATTTTTTTTATTTTTATACTTTCTGTATTCGTTTCTTGGTCTCTGTCTTAATATAAAGGCGTATATCTTGTGTATTTTTATACTTTGTGTATTCGTTTCTTGGTCTCTGTCTTAGGTTTCGTCTATAACATGTATTTTTTTTTATTTTTATACTTTCTGTATTCGTTTCTTGGTCTCTGTCTTAATATAAAGGCGTATAACTTGTGTATTTTTATACTTTGTGTATTCGTTTCTTGGTAGGTTTCGTCTATAACATGTATTTTTTTTCTATTTTTATACTTTCTGTATTCGTTTCTTGGTCTCTGTCTTAATATAAAGGCGTATAACTTGTGTATTTTTATACTTTGTGTATTCGTTTCTTAGTCTCTGTCTTATTCGTTTCTTAGTCTCTGTCTTAATATAAAGGCTTATAACTTGTGTATTTTTATACTTTGTGTATTCGTTTCTTGGTCTCTGTCTTAATATAAAGGCGTATAACTTGTGTATTTTTATACTTTGTGTATTCGTTTCTTAGTCTCTGTCTTAATATAAAGGCTTATAACTTGTGTATTTTTATACTTTGTGTATTCGTTTCTTGGTCTCTATGAAGGTGAAAGAAAAACGAGGGTGATTAGGAGCAGAGGGTAGCAGAGGGTAACAGAGGGTAACAGAGCGTACCAGAGGGTAGCAGAGGGTAACAGAGACACACAGAGGGTAGCAGAGGGTAGCAGACACACACACACACACACACACACACACACAGTACGCGCTTCGTAGGTTAAGAATAGACGCTATCTTCACGTTGCGTAAAAGAAAAAGAAGAAGAATTGATGTTGCGTAAAAGAAGAAGAAGAATTGATGTTGCGTAAAAGAAGAAGAATTGAAGCTATCTTCACGTTTAGGTTTGGTTAGGTTACGTTAGGTTTGGTTAGGCTACGTTAGGTTAGGTCATACGTAAAAGAAGAAGAATTCGTAAAAGAAGAAGAATTAGGTTAGGTTAGGTTAGGTTCGGTTTGGTTAGGTTACGTTAGGTTAGGTCGAATCTGGGGAAATCTGTGTCAGGGGTCTGGGGAAATTTGCCATATTCACCATAGGGTAGCGAGCGGTTTTTCCCCAGAATCTGGGGAAAAAAGTGAACTGAAGTGACACCCTATCTACTATTGCTGGACTTCATAGTAAACAGCACTGGATGTATTCTTAGTATTGTTGACTTCCAAAGACAGAATCTTATCCTCTAGTATGCTTATTTCTTCCTCCAATTTAACAATTTTCCGAACAAATATGCGTGTTGTCTTGTTTCAAAGGTCGACAATAAACAATTTTTTTCTACCAAGTGAAATTTAGTTCTACAGCAATGGTTTGTTTCTTCTCACGACCCAAACCCAGGGACTGGAACCAGACATCATAACCTCAAAAGAAAATCTCAGGATATCAGACCAATCTTTCTATTAAATCCACAGTTTAATGCCACAATGTGAAAAGAACTATTTAATTTAACTAACGTGTACAATATGTATACGTAATTAAACTAATTGAGTGTAAAACAATTATTAATAAAAATAGACTTTGTTTTTACTATATATAACCTAACTAACCTAATAACCTAACTAATATTAGATGTTTTGATAATCAATCTGTATTTTAGGTTCCTTCTGGTTTACTATCTATCATAGACAAAGTAGTCAAAGAAGCAGGAAAAAACAACGCTCAGTTGTTTTTCGACATATGCTTAACTTCTATGGCTACTGATATGAGTAAAGGTCTTCCTCCGATAGGATACAAAATATTTTTACAGCATATTGCACTACAAGAACCACGTTTAATTACAGAAAATCTTCAAAAACACGTTAGTCTTAGAAATTCTTATCAAAATAGACCTAACATTGGGCAATCTATCCTTTGGGGTGTGAGCCATGTCGGATATAAAGATTTCAGCAGTGGATTGACAGGTAAGTTTAATACTAACAGTTGCACAAACGCTTGTTAAATGATTTTTCTTCTACCTCGGGTGCTATGTGTAAAGCTGCACGTCGGCGATCAAATATCCAATTCTTTTCTATGTCTTAAAGTGACCAGAACACATTGTTCTGTCTAAATATAGTAGCGGCGTCTGGTATTCCACACCAGTCCCTTATCAATTCACCAATCGCCATTAATTTGGTCTTGGCAATGTTAATATGAAGCTTGAACTGTTCACCAGGTTAGTTAATTTTGTTCAAAATTGCTTGAAGACCTTCAGTGTTATTAGCTTTCGTGACGATTTCTATTCGTCAATAGAAATCTCCGGATTTCTACTTTCGAGATTTATTACCAGATGTCGCTAGAGCGTCCAAATCGAAGCCATTTTAATGTTGCTTCTTTTGACGAAAAAAATTTGTTTTCACGTTTAGGGCTTCTGCACCAGTCGCTCTGATGATTCCTGCTAGGATGAAATAGGTATAAGCGAATATACAGAGGTACTATACGTGAAATAGAGGGAGAGGGAATACATGCCAACCATTGGAATTCACAGTTTACATGAAGAGTCAAACAACAACGGAACTCGACTAATACACTTAGCCTCCTCAATGAACATGGTGATTGCCAGCATATGCTTCAAGCACAAAGATATATATATATATATATATATATATATATATATATATATATATATATATATATATATATATATATATATATATATATATATATATATAAGGGAACATGGAGAAGTCCAGATGGGAACAGCGACGTGATAGACGTTCGTGCAAGACGCGGGGCGAACATAGACACGGACCATTACTTACTACAAGCTAAACTAAGAGCTAGAATCTCCAATCAAAAGAAAGAAAAAGGAGTTAAAGAGGAAAGGTTTAAAGTAGAAGCGTTGAAGAACCCTGAGATAGCTAAGAGATTCGATGAAAGTCTCGAAAGCAAACTGGAATGCTGCACGGATGTTATAGTTGAATATATTAACAACTATTGGAGGAAGTGTAGAGCCATATTGCAAGAAGTGGCAACTGAAGTTATTGTAAAGCAAAAACGTAAAAAATTAAGATCAGACTGGTACCATGAGGAATGCGCACAAGCAAGGCAAAGAAAAAATCAGGCATATAGAAGACTCCAAGGACGAAGAACGGGACAAACAGAGGAAGAGTGTAGGCAGCTGAAACGAGAAGAAAAACCAATACTTAAAAAAAAGAAGAAAGAGCATATAGAGAGCCAACTAAAAGAACTAGAGAACTATAAGGCACAAGCAGAAACGCGAAAGTTCTACAAGAGGATTAACCAGAACAGGAAAGAATTCAAACCTAGATTATCAATCGTTAGAAATAGAACAGGGGAGATCATTGGTGATCAGGACCAGATACTAGAAAGATGGGCAGAAAACTTCGAGGAAAGGCTAAATATAATAGGTGAGACAGGGCTTCACGAATCAGAAATCCAACTCGAGGACATTGACGACGAAAGAGAGAAAGATAACATCCCAACAGAGGTAGAAGTCATCCAAGCTATACAAAAATTGAAAGAAAACAAAGCTCCTGGGGCAGATGGCATTCCTTCAGAACTTTTAAAGCATGGCAAAAAAAACCTGACACACTATATATGTAGACTGGTAGGACTGATCTGGAAGCAAATAAAGTTGCCAGAAGACTGGAATGTAAGTATAATTGTACCTATCCACAAGAAAGGAGATCAAACTCCTAAACGTAACATACAAAATATTGGCATATTTTCTTTACAACCGACTATCGGGATATTGTGAAGACATAATAGGTAAATATCAGTGTGGGTTTCGTAAAGAAAGATCAACGACCGATCAAATATTCCTTCTAAGGCAAGCTCTGGAAAAAACATGAGTATGGCATTGATACTCATCACCTGTTTGTTGATTTTAGATGTGCCTATGATAGTGTTGAAAGAAACGCACTGTACAAGGCCATGATAGAATTCAGCATACCAGTACACTTAGTAAAATTGGTGAAAGCGACCATCTCAAGAGTCGAGTGTAAAGTTAGAGTGCAGAACGGAGTTTCCAGAACGTTGCAGTCTCATATAGGACTTAGACAAGGAGACAGCCTATCATGCCTTCTATTCAATATTGCACTGGAGAAAGCGATAAGAGAATCTGGAATAACAACCAGAGGAACTAGTATTAATCGCAGCGTACAATTACTAGCATACGCCGATGACATCGACATTATTGCACGAAGAACGGCGGACGTGGTCGAATCATACAAGGCGCTTGAAGCAGCAACAAAAAGAATAGGACTAGAGGTTAACACTAGTAAGACGAAATATATGAAAGTATCAAATTATATACAAGCAGCACAACCCAAAGATCTAACGATCGGAACATATACTTTCGAAGAAGTAAGAGAGTTTATATACCTAGGCTCACAAATTAATCAGAATAATGCAGTAAGTGCAGAAATTAGCAGACGGATATTATCTGGCAAATAGAGCCTATTATGGATTAAAAAAATTTTTAACAACAAGCCGAGTTACAAAAAGAACGAAACTAGTGATATACAGAACTCTTATCAAGCCCATCCTCACCTACGAGTCGGAAACATGGACGTTGACAAAGAGCGATGAAGAACGTTTAAGATGCTTTGAACGTAAAATCCTCCGGCATATCTTTGGAGGAGTACAGGAGGGCGAATTATGGCGTAGACGCTATAATTTCGAACTTTACCGCCTCTATGAACAAACCTGATATTATTAGGTCCATCAAAATAAACCGGCTGCGGTGGTTAGGTCACATAGAGAGAATGAATTAGATGGAGCCGCCAAAACATATTTATAACCAAAGAATAGATGGAGTGAGAAGGAGAGGCAGACCCAGAGCACGATTTAAGGATCAGGTGGAGGAAGACTTGAGAATGTTGGGAGTACGAAACTGGAAAGACAAGGCGAAGAATAGGAGAGAATGGAGACTTATCCTTGAGCAGGCCAAGACCCACCATGGGTTGCGGAGCCAATGATGATGATAACTATACGTGAGATAAAATCTTTCTTGTACTTTATAAATAGTACTTCCATATCCTTCCGACTATTTATTACAAATACTTGTATATTTTTAATTCTATAATTTTAGGTGTATGTACTCCCTATATTATTTGTAATATTAGTTGTAAGATTTCTTTAAATAACATATTTTTTAGTAATAGTAATAATTTTTATATTGTTTCAGTTTTTCAAGACTTATTTCTACCCCTGATAGACATGAAGAACTACTCCCGTTACATTCTCACTTATTTAGTAAACCTAATTAAGAACAACAACGAAAAATCTCTTACGCTGGAGGAATCGCTATCGATATTAAATATTGTGTACAGCAACAGAAAGAACATGCCCAATGATTTAGTTCAGGAAATATCGACAAACGTTGCTCGTATTAAACCCTTATACTCTAAAAAGTCAGGCAGCTCTAACATAGAAATAATGCTCAAGAATATCGTATTAAATAATAATGCCTCATATCAAAAGTGCCTGTGTGATATTTTAGTGGAAGCTTTCCACCAAGATCAATCGGCTTTGTCAGCTTGGAGTAAGGCTTACTCTAAAAATGTACAATCAAGTGCCGTAGTTCTTGAACATATAAGTAAGTTTTTTAATATTTTTATGAAGCAAATTTCTGATTTTTTTAAATGTCTCTTATTGATGCTTACCGCTTTTGTATTTTTTATATAAAAAATTGTATATTTTTTATTTATTTCATCTGGTTCTTTGTTTCTGTATTTATTATAGTTCTCTGTGGCATAAGCATCAGTTTATCCGTGTCGTCTGAGACTGTTATCATTGAAACCCATTCAAATAAAAATACATAATTGCGCAGTGCCAAAAATATACATCGAATAAATATGAGAGACTTCAAGAATGCATATCCAATATCGCAGTTAATGAGAGACAAATTAATTGTAAAAATAATTAATGAAAAGATCCGCAGAATCAATAACGTTACGATAGTTCCGTTAGATTAGCTCTATACCATGGAACTGATCCAGCCTGTTGGCTTCGATTGGTGCCTGAAAGATAAGTTATTCGAGGCTAAAGGTCGCGGCATATTATCATGCACGTATAGTTTCCGGCACGTAGCGTTTCCAGTCCAGCAATCGGTCTGCGCGTTCACATTTTCATACATAGAACGTTTCAGTTTGGTGCGGTGAAGATGTGTTCTCGCTTTTCGCGACAAAAATTCATTATTACCATTCACAGTAGGGGACAACTTTAAAACATTCTTTCAATCTGCTGCTGGAAAACTTGACTGGCAACAATAATTCCTATATATTTCGTCTAATTAATATATTTTAGACGGATTAAATATTTGTGGTATTATTTGATACCTACTTACCATTTTGTCCTAATTTGCGTGCAATTTCCCTCCAAATATTTTCTTCTTTATTTGCATCTTGATAGCATTTATCATTGTAGTTATATAAAATTTCTTCACCGCGTACGAGTTCAATTAATTTTTCGAAATCCATTTAAACTTGTACTATCAAACTATAAATATGAAAACAAAGGATTTTTAAAAAAGAAGAGGTATCACTTCCGTGCAAAAGTCCTAATTGTTTATCACTTCCGTGTTTAATTGCCACAAAGCAATGAAAACACATGCATAAATGACAAAATAACCTCGAAAACTATTTTTTTTAAATACTCTGAATCAAAATCAAACAAATACCTAAATAAACAACGAGGGGAAAACGACGGACTCCTAATTTACATTATCCGCACCAACAGGTTACGACTCGTTACGTAGCCGTTGGCATCCGTAAAATATTGTTTTCGAATATACTGAACGGATACGTAAGGTGTCTGATACGCTACGTTCCCGATAGTGTGAATTGTTCATATTTAAAACCATTTAAATTATATTTTTCGAAAACTAAACGCTACGTGCTGGAAACGCAACGTGCATAATAACTATAAAAGAGAGAACAGAGTTACGACAGTTGCGTAAGATTATTTCATCTAAAAAAAGTCCCTTGACGAAAAAGAAGAAGTATTAAAAAATCTAGAAGTTTTGAGATGTTATCGAAAAATGCCAAACTGCCTGGTAATGTCTGGAATATCAAAAAATGTATAAAAATAGAAAATTTGTTTAATAACATAATTATTGACAAACACTCAAAAACATTAATTATAGGCCAGGAAATAAGGCTGAAAAAATGGCAAACCCTCGCAATGTGTTCGTCCAGCATCGATTTGTACAAAAATTTGGGATTAGGCTCATTTCACCCTCTAGTTCATTTTCTATATCTAGCCGTTGTACGCTTTTGGTTTTTTAAGGTTTTTACTACCCCTAATTGTAAAACATTATAAAATAACATCTTAAACGTTAATATGGTCAACATTTTGTTTTTATTAGTTAAATAATGATTGTTTTATGCTTTAGGATATAGTATGATAATATTTAAACCGTTAAAAAGCATCCTTAATAACGTTGCAATTTTTATAAGTATATAATATGTTTATATGTTGGAAACGCCACAATAATATGTAAAAATAGTACTTGAAATTATAAAATTCACAAAAAAATTTTCAAAGAAACTAACCAATTTATTTACTATAGTTTATTTTTATGAACGAGAGAGTAATTAGCATAATTTTAACTGGTAGCTCCGACCACTCCATGGGCGTGCTCAAGATTAATTGAAAAATTACTTTGAATAATTGTAAAAAATAAATGAATTATTTCAGTGTTATAAAGTGTTATGTGTATGTAAACAAAAGTGACCTCTTTTATCACACACTATATTAGAACTGACTGGCCTACATTAAAAAGGGTTTTAAAAAATTCACATTTTTTTTAATTTTTAAAAATTACAAAAGAGAAAAAGAGTTTTTAAAACCGTCTAAGGTATGTTAAATAGATGAATAAAAATATTAATATAAAACTTACAGCTACTTGTTACAAATCCAAATCAGATTCAGAAGATGAACTTTCAGAACCAAGATTTATAATAACTGGCTCGATCATTTTATCAGTAATATTGTCCAGCTTCCACATTTTTCCCTCTTCTTTAATAGTGTGATTTACTGCCTTTTCCCAGTTTTCAGGTTTTACATTATTTACGGCCTCCAAAAACAACTGTTTAACATCATGAATTTTAAAAGTGGTATTTTTTCTTGAAACTTCACTCTTTATCTGTGCCCATACCAGTTCAATCGGGTTTAATTCACAATGATATGGTGGGGATCTAAGTACTGTCATTCCACGATTTTTGGCAATTTCATCAATTTCGTATTTTTTAAATTTTTCTTTATGAAGGGCACACAACGAATAAAGTTCCTTTCTTATAGATCCGGGATGGTACGTAATATTTTTTGAACTCAGCCAATTCTGCAAGTCTTTTTTTAACCACTTGGTTGTGGGCAGTCCTTCTGTAAGTCTGGAGTGATAACTTGCATTATCCATTACTATTACACAGTTCTTAGGAAGAAGATCTATCATTTGTTCGAACCATTCTTGAAAGACATCAGCGTTCATGTCTTCATGGTAGTCACCGGTACGAGTTGATTCAAAAGTTAATAAACCACCTTCAACAAAACCGTCTGAACTGCCAATGTGTACTATTATCAGCCTGCGTCCCTTTCCTGATGGTGGGTTTAAACCAGTAGATAAGTTATTTACAAAAGCGTGCCTTTGACTTGTAACAGTTTCATCCTGCCAAAATTTATTTGGTGTATGACCCTCGTTGATCCATGTTTCATCAAGATAAAATATTTTTCTTTTTTGGTTTCTCATTTCCTTTATGGTTCTTAGAAAATGTCTTCTCCATATGACAATATCGCTTCTTTCTAATAAAATAGACTTTCTGGGATTCTTTTTCCAGCGGAAGCCTATTTCTTTTAAAAGTTTCCATAACGTACTTCGACTCATTTCTGGGTAATCCTTATCATCTCGAACTGAGACAAGAACTTTATCCAATGTTGGAAATTCTTGTCTAAAGAAGAATTCATGCACTTTCCGTCGAAGGCCTTCTTTAAAATGATATTCTATTTGAAATTTTGGTTTCCCTGGAGCATTACGTGGCATTTGAAAACTACCACATTTCTCTTCTTTAATAACTCTGTAAATCGTAGATTTCCCAACACCAAGTGTACTGCTAACTAACTCAACGGTCTCATCAACACTTTCACATAAACGTTTGTCTGTAAATGATTTAAAACAATTAAATATTAATGTTTTTTCATTAACTGTTAGAGGACCAATTTTTCGGCGTTTACACGGCACTTCCAAATTTTCCATAACACTAGTATACACAATAAACTGCACCTTGCAACTGAAGTACCTACTTTTAGTGAACTGTTAAGAATTTTGAATACGCCACTTGGACCTTCCTATATACAAAATGGAAAAACCCACTATCACATTTTCTGTGGAATAAGTTTAGAAGGTAATTATCTAGTCAATTACTGTCGTAGATTCCTGGAATTAAAGAATTAAATGTTTGATTGTTGAAACCCTTACTTCGTGGAATGCACTCATTTCAGATAAAATAAAACGTTTTATTTTATCTAAAGAATTAAACTTTATTTTGCAAATAGGCAAAGAATTAAACTTTATTTTGCAAATAGATAAAATAAAACGTTTTATTTTATCTAAAGAATTAAACTTTATTTTGCAAATAGGTAGGTACTTATTAAACTTTTATTGGTTATATATAACCAATAAAATAAACATCTTACATTTCTTGCAAATTCATTAGTACCTGTTAACCTCCATCACTCCGACACTGGCAACCTTATTTAGGGATTAGTAACCCTCACAACTATTGTATTCTATTCTGCTCCAACCTTTATACCTGGTGGTCATACTCAATTTAAAATTGTTTTCCTATATACTTCTGTAAACTTGTTGACAAATATCTGTTTTTCATTGAGTCACCCGTATCAACAGTTTAGGGATTTGCATACATAATTTATTGTTTTATTACTCTCTCATACATAAAAATACACTATAAAATAAAGACAATTGAATAATTCTACAAAAATTGTCAGAGCACGTGTTATTTCTTTCGAACTGTAGAACACACTGGCGAGGAATCAACGAAATATACACTCACACACGTAGACTCATGAGCAGATGTTTACTGCCGAATAACCGGTTCTGTGGTATTATATACATTGAAAGTACACTATTACACTCACAAGCAGGCTATTCGAATTTTTGGAAAAAAAGCTAGTTTTATAAACGTAGCTCCTTCATTTTTGGTGATAAAAAGTTTTTTCAAAAACGATTTTCTAGGGTTTTTTGAGAGCTATAAGACTATGTAAATTAAATTCCGTAAGATTCCTTAGTTTTTAAGTGGGGTGAATTTAAAAGGCTCGAATAAGAGTGTGTTTGCTCGTAAGTAGAGTAGCTATACCTCGCTAAATATTCACTGTAAAGAAAATCTATGCACAGGAATTTTTTTATCTGTATCATTTTTTTCGTATCTCCAGTATTTTCGGAGATATTTTGAAGGAAAGGGCGAAAAATACGAAATTACAAAAAAAACTATTTTTGAACCGCTGTTAAACTCCAATTTTTCTAAAATTAGGCCTTTTAAATAGGTCAATTTCTTGCGTGTATGGATAATACATATATATATATATATATATATATATATATATATATATAAAAAAAGAATTACAGAAGAGTGAAAATCAATTTTAATGAGGAGGGTAGTTGGGGTTGTTTTCACTGATTTTTTCGTAGGAAAAAGTAGGTACCGATCTTAGTTTGATCATAAGTCGCTCAATTTTTACGCTAGAAACTTTTTTTTGAAAGGTCTAATTGTATACTTGAAAAAAGATTTTGTAAGTTTTCCTCGAAAAAGTTTTCCCGTTATTTGGCTTTGAATATTTCAAATTATGCATTTGACGAAAAAAGTTAACCTTTAAAATGCCATATCTCGGTTTGTATTGGTCGTACAAAAATTATAAAAAAAATGATTTTGTTTTTGTTTCTAAAGGATACAATTTTGATATTTACAATTTTTTTTTGATTAAACCCAAAAAAATCTCTAAAAAAGTCGATTTTTTCGTCGAAAAACTGTTACTTTCAACCGTAAATAACTCGAAAAATATTAGTTTTACGAAGAAAACATAAACATATTTTTCTTAGAATTACTTTTTCCATCTATTTCCATGGTTAAAATGTGATGAAAAATTCCCACCCCCGAGATGGGGTGTCAATCACCCCCAAGGTTTTAGCGTACAGCGGCATGATATAGAAAATGATCCTTGGGCTATTCCCTACCTTCTGTGAAAATTTCAAGAAAATCCATGCCTGACGAAAAAATTGCGAGCCAAAATGCTTCATTTCCTGGCTTGTTATTGAGTTTTTGCATAGTTGTCATTCAGGTATTCATTTAAGTATTGTAATATCATTTGTGTCTTCGATAAAAGTAATTATAAAGAAGTGTAGCAATAAATTAACGAATGCCTAATTCTTAGACACTATCTCTTGAGATAAACTGTTATTATCACATGTTAAATACACTGCTAAATAATTAATAAGGATCATAATTATTATTTCAAACATTTTAAAAGTTTGTTGACGTCGTTATATTTTTTCGTTGGTTAGAAGTTAAAAAATATAAATATTTTTTGAAATATAAAATAATCAAAAGCAAGAATAAAATATTTTAACAAGAAAAATAATTTATTGAAATAAAATAACATAAAATTGTGTTCTACAAAATTCAAAATGTCAAGCAGATAATTGGCCTACTAAACTTAAATAAAAAATTCTAATATGTTGGACCTCCTCATGGACGAATTAAACTTCTTACTATATTAGGTATACCTATTCTCAATTAATACATTTAAAAAATGTTGATCCAAATTTGTCCATATGTGCTTCACAGTTGCACTTAACTGTAACAAGTAGCGTATTCACAGGATTATCTAACACTATACTCGGTTCACAATTTGTTGATAGCTCACTACAAGTTTAACCCTAATTAGAAAACTGAAATACAGAGAGGATAGGTAATACAATATAATAGTAAAAACCAACCTAAAACTGACTGTTTAAGACGTTTTCGACTAACCCACCTTATATCTGAAGGAATACAATACCTTATAATCCTATTACGGGGGTATTTTGAATGGTTAGAGATGAACGACCAGTGTCGTAGAGTATATGATTGAAACATTTATTTGAACTAAATAAATATATTTTTTAAATTGTACTTATGTAAATTGTATTTTTTAATAAAACTTATTTATTTTATTCAAAAATAAAAAGTTTCTTGCCATTTGTAAAAGATACATTTATTTAATTAAATAAATGTATCTTTTAATTGCCAGGCCAAATGTCGCCTGGCAAAATTTCCAATGTGTTTTAAATGTATCCATTATTTTCGAATCCGGAGAAAACTAATAAATATTTTTGAAAAATTTAAACGCAGAATGAAAGATTACATTATTACTCAGGGCAGAAAGGCCCTGAAAACTTCTACAAGGTTTATTTTAATATGTTATGTAACAGGGGTGAAAATAAAAGAGAAAATATAGTATAATTTTTAATTGAAAATATTGCATGCAAAAGAAACTTTTTATTTATTCTAAAAAATATTTCATTCTGCCTTTAAATTTTTCAAAAATGCTTTTTAGTTTTCTCAGGATTTGAAAAAAAAATGGATACATTTAATACACATTGAACATTTTGACAGGCGACATTTTGCGCCTTTCCCCTTTAATACCTTACGATTACAACTACTATTACTTACCTTATATAATTACGATTAGAAAACTATTCAAATTCAAAATAAATAGGATCAACTTCGGAATCCGAGTCGTCTTGAGGGTTAATAATCTCTACGGTCGCATCAATTATGTTATCAAGATCCCACATTTTTTGTTCTTCTTCTATTACATGTCTTACTGCATCTTTCCAGTTTTGTTTAACAACACATAACTTTTCATTTGTGCCCAAATGAGTTCAATTGGATTTATTTCGCAGTGGTAGGGTGGAAGTCTAAAGACTGTGATGTTTCGCCTTTCCGCCATTTTGTCAACTACGTATTTCTTGAACTTAGATTTGTGTTGCCGGGCAATTTTTAAAAGTTCTGCTTTTACCATTCCATCTTCGTAAGGCAGATACTTATTCCGCAGCCAGTCAAGAATATCCTGTTTCTTCCACGCATTCGTTAGAAGTCTTTCTACTAGTCGTGAATGATAAGGTTCATTATCTAATACTATAATTGAATTTGGTGGTATGTGTTCAATCATTTGCTCAAAATACTCTTCGAAAACATCAGCTGTCATCTCCTCGTGATAGTTTTTTGTGCTTTTGGAATGAAATTCCAACAAACCATGCTTAACAAATCCTTTTTCACTGCCAATGTGAGAAATTATTAATCTACTGCCTTTACCAGAAGGTGGGGAGATACCAGTAGACCAACCTTCCATAAAGGCTTGCCTGGAGCTTAATATATTTTTATCTGACCAAATTTTTTTTAGAGTATGACCTGAGTTTACCCACGTTTCATCCTGGTAGAAGATGGGCCTTTCTTCAGCCCGGAATTTTCGTATGAATCTTAGATAATTTCTTCTCCAACATCATCTTCTCCTCCCGGTCAATCAAAAGTGATTTTCGGTCTGATTTCTCCCACCGGAAATTTAATTCTTTTAAAACTTGCCACAATTTAGTTCGTCCGATATGAGGCAAATCCGGGTCGTCTCTAACTTCTTGTAAAATTTTGTTTAGGTTTGGTATTTCTTTTTTGAAAAAAAATCCATGAATTTTCCTTCGAATACCATTTTTGGCAAATTCATCAATTTCAATAGGCTTTTTTCCTCTCTTTAAGTTTTCGTTTGTGTTTGGGTTAGCTATACCGTGTTTTTTTCTTTCTGATAGGAACCTATATAAAGTTGACTCTCCTACGCCAGTCATGTTGGCACAACTTTCGACTATGTTGCGAACAGTGTTTGTGGGATTCTGAGAAACCAGAGCATCGTGAACATTCAGGACAATAGTCTTCTCTCTTGGTGAATAGACAGACTTACTGACTGTACGCATAAGTACCGGTGTAAAACTTGATGATGAAGCCATCACAAACAATCCAACAAAACGAGCACGAGCGAAAGGTACGTATATGTTCGTAGGTATATGGAATAAAAAATCACTCACGCACTCCATATAATTCGCAAAAGAAATATTCGAGACGCTAATTACTGTCGTAGACGCGGAAACACCGACGAGCCGTAAATTATATGCGATCAAAAACGTACTAAACAAAAAAATTGTTTTCGTTCGTAATAACTTCACCCTCTCATGTTAAGTTTCGAATATAATTATATTATTAAAAATCTGGGGAATTCCATCTTAATTATCTTGCAACGAATAGTACCTTCGGATATGAATTCCAGGTTTTCTAGTAAAGTGATTAAACGCGAAGATTAGTATTGAAATATCCAAAGAGATAAGGTATTCTTATTTACAAAATTGTTAATGGTTAAATTCTTATTTTTATTAATATAATATAATAACCAACATTAGTCGTGAAAGTTTTAATTGTTTTTTTGCTAAATATATTAGTATTAAAATATTATCAATATTATATATAACAGTATTAAAACATTATATTATTATTTAATGAATAAACACCTTAGGAACGCCTATGATTTACGACCGTTTTATGAGTTTGAGGCATATTTCGTGCTCTCAACAATTTGTGAACGAAGAATAGTTGTCGTGTTATATCGACCCAGACATGTTCTATGTCTGATGCTGTAATCTTTAGTTTATAATTCTTGCACGTTGGGGACGGACATTGTCGTGAATAAGGACAAAACTTTCTCCGATTGCACCCGCAAATGGTACAATAATTGGTTATACGACCATATCTCTATATCTCTGAGCCGTCATCGTAGCATTTGTCAGAACCATTAAGTCGGCGCGACTAACAAACTAAACGCAAATAGACCCTCCCCCAAAAGCACTTGTAGGCACCCTATAATGTTCATTATACCTCTCTCATCATTCCCTCCAAACCAAAATAAGACCATTCTCCATTCGTTGATTGTCTAGTTGCGGTGTTCTTCAGCCCATAGTCTTCTCAATCCGCGATGTCCCCTGGTCAGTACTGGATAATATTGAACGTCTTCTTGCTCTTAAGCCAGTCATATACAACCTTATTTTAACGGTTTGGTCTGAAATTATTCTTCCAGTGGCGTTACGCAATGTTCTGTTGATGCGAGAAGCAGTATATGTTGGGTTATAATTCTCATATATAGGTCATCAACAGGATTGGTACTCCGTTGTCGCCCTCCACCATGAACATATAAGGCTATACCATTTGTGACATAACGATTCCAAGCTCTATTTACAATACTTTGTGAAAACCCCAACCGCTGAGTCACTTCACGTTGCGTTAACCCTTCATTGATCCACTTCACAATCTGTTGCATTTGGACAATATGGAAACATCTTCCAGGCATAGTTTATAACTAGTTAATAAAAATACTCCAGTATTTGAAACATTTGAACCCAAACTGTGTTAATATTAAATGAAAATATATGACTCTAATAATCACCTTCTTCGGCAACTCCCGTTGTTCTATTTTATATCTTCGTTAAACCTCTGTTTAATTCCTGATATTACCTGGTTTATTAACTATCTGATTCTAGCATTGAAGTCACCTAAGATTATTATCAGCTCTTTGTTCTTCACACCATCCATCATAAATCGAAGTTCTTCATAAAAGTATGTCCTCTTCTTCTGGCATGCAGTTTTTCGGCGCAGATACCATTTGCCACTTTCTTTTTAATTCTGATTTTCACCGTGCATATCATCTACGATATATAATTACACTCTTGTATCTAATCTACATAATTTCCTTCTAAAAATTAATGCCACTCCCTCTTAAGCTCCCTGGTCTCTTGGTACGTCGCTGTATGTCAATAGGTAGTCTCCAACTACCACTTTACATTTTTTCTTGATCTCCTGTAAGGCGCATATAATATGTCAATGTTATATTCAATATTGATTTTATTCATTTCAATTTTCTGCTTCACACGCAATTTATTTTTCACCTACTCGCCGGTTAAGGCCGGTGAGATCACTCCCCTATCTGTATCTGACTCATTGTGCATCCTCCCATGGAACTGTCGTCCTTAGATCATTGTTCAACCTGACATTTCTAGGAAGTGGACAAGTCACCAGGGGACATCTCCCTTATATGGGCAGGTGTGGGCCAGAACTCGGCGAACGCGTACTCTCTTATTAACGATAACTCCTGACATTCACATAGGACATGCTCTACATTCGTCTTCTCGTTTACACTTCCTGCATAGAGGTGTGTCTACTAGCTCCAGTGTGTGGAGGTCTTTGCTTAGTTGACAATGACCAGTTAAAAAACCAACTGTTAGCGTAGGTTTTCCTGGTCATTCCCAAGTACTTCTTTGATGCTGACTTTTCAAGGTTACTTAGTGTTACTCTGGAAAGTCTACATCCGTGCCCTTCTTCCCATCTTTTCACGGTTGTAAAAAGATGGGAGTGACATTTGACAATTTCCACGATTGATGTAGTTGACCAACCAAAAAGATCCTCAGGTCCTAAGAGTCTTAGGCCTGCCGCCTTTCTAGCCAATTGGTCAGCAATGCAGTTGCCTTTATTCCTATTGTGTCCTTTAACTCACCTCAGGATGATGTTATTACCATCCTAAGCTTGAGTTAGTGACTCGTGACACTTCATTACTACCACTGATGTGACACGTGGTCTATTCAGGGTTAGTAGCGCTTGTCTGCTATCTGTGCAGATTATTATAGTTTTCCCGGCTATACCTTTTTGGGTTCTCTTACCAGCCAGTTCTGTCTGAACTACGCTGGCATTTTTGCCCATACTCCACTTTATTCTTAGGTTCAGTGATCTGGAGTATATCCCGCATTCTGAGCCTTCTTCCACTTTTGAGCCATCGGTGTGTATGCAATACGTATTTGCCACGTTTGTCTCCTATACTGTCTTGTTTCGATTTTGTAGGGTTTGTCAAAGACAAACTTTGGTTTAATTGAGTCGCAGCCTGCCTGTAGCAGGGGTAGCGCATCCAGCTCTCCCCGCCAGAAACGAGTTCTCAATTGTCCCATTCCTACATCAAGGTTTGCACCAGCTGAGCGCAATCGCATCATTGTCACCAGCGCCACCTCTTTGACATATATGTCCAGAGGCGTGATGCCCAATGACCAACTCCATTGCAGCAGTTGGTGTTGTTTTCATGGCACCAGTTATATTTATGCAAACCATCCGCTGAATATGGTTTAGTTTGTTAATCGCTGTTGCTTGTAGCACTTTTGGTACCCAAGCAATAGGTCCGTACACCGATCACTCCCCTGGGGACGCGTCCGATGGGAAACAGTCTTAACTTCACACGAACCTTTGTTAAGTGAAGCAATTTAACTACTATTTATAATTAATTGCTCAACATGTTTAATAGGGAATAACAATAATATAGTTTCGTAGGAATTATGCATTTGTTAATTTATTCATTCTATGGATGTTTTCATAATTGAATTGTCTTCCATTAACTGTGATTTTGGATATGTGTTCGTGAAAGTTACTCCGATTTCTTCGATGTACATTTTAGGCCAATATCCATAGCTTAACTTGTAAAGTCCGTTTTGTCAACGTCCCGATTGTTTTTGATATATTATTTCGTATATTTATGCATATTTTACAACACTAATTAACAACAATTTCAGGCAATAACTGGTCCACGGTATCACATAAGATCAACAAAAGTGCTTTAACTAATTTACTCAATAACTTAAGTACGGTAAATGTAGAATTATCTTCGAAGAAACGTAAGGAAGAAGGACTGAAATCCAGTATTAACTCTATACAGGTAAGTTCAGCAATCTTATGTTCAGCAGTAGTGCCAAACTGATATATATTCAACTTTAATAAATCCAGAATAATGTTTTTAAATGTAAACTTTAATATTAATATTGAGGTACTAATATTGTTTCTTTTTTTTTGTAACATTTCTGTCTTGCTTTCTCCTGGAACTAAAAAAGGATTTATGTCACAGTGTATTTCATTCTAGAAATTGGTTTGTTTAGTTTTTCATGCAACTGGTTGTGATTTTAGGTTGTCTAGTTACCATAGTTACTGTTTTTATTGTTAATAGCTTTCGTAAATTAATTTTCTATTGCAACTTTTGCTTATAAAAAATGATACCTGCATAGGTATGTAATATGGTCCCTTGTGGCGATTCGGATTTTATCTTCTATAGTATTGCTAGGCAAAGGGCATAAAGGACTCTATTTTATTTAGGGGCCCATAACAAGAAAAATGTCGTGGGATATACAATACTAATCTATACAACTCCAGTGATGTTAGTTCATATAATAATGTTACTAACTTCGAATGTAATGTTGAATCCAAAACGAGTCCTATCAATAAATAAAATATTTGTAACGGAATACGGAGCAAGAAACACTTACTATCTATAAATCCTAAGAAGACAGAGATGCTCCTCTTTACCAAAAAAAGGTTTAATACCCCCAAGGATTCTAAACTACAGTCTAAACTTTTCTGACGAGGTGAAATACCTTGGTATTAATCTTGACAGGAAGTTAAAATGGAATTCACACTTCAACGCACAGATGGTAGAGCTAAAAGAGCATATATTGCCTATGAGCAGTGTCGACGAACGGTCGGACGCACCTGGAGCCTTTTGCCCAGGGTGATCGTCTGGGTCTACACTGCTGCCATTAGGCCAATGCTAACCAACTGCTGCAATGGAGTTGGTCATTGGCATCATGCCTCTAGACATATATATCAAATAGGTGGCGCTGGTGACGATGATGCGACTGCGCTCAACTGGTGCAAATCTTGATGTAGTAATGGGACAATTGAGAACTCATTTCTGACAGGGAGGGCTGGATGCCTACAGGCAGGCTGCGACTCAATTAAACCAAATTTGTCTTTGACAAACCCTACAAATCGAAACATGACAGTATAGGGAGATAAACGTCGCAAATGCGTATTGCATATACACCGATGGTTCCAAAATTGAAGAAGGCTCAGAATGCGGGATATACTCCAGATCACTGTACCTAAGAATAAAGTGGGGTATGGGCAAAAATGACAGCATAGTTCAGACAGAACTGTCTGGTATCTCCATAGCCGCAAAAGAGATAACTCAAAAAAGTATAGTCGGGAAAACTATAATAATCTGCACAGATAGCAGACAAACGCTACTAACCTTAAATAGACTACGTGTCATATTAGGGTTAATACTGGAGTATCACAGGTCACTGACTCAAGCTTCGGATGGTAATACCATCATTCTGAGGTAGGTTAAAGGACACGATAGGTATAAAGGCAACCGCATTGCTGACCAATAGGCTAGGGAGGCGGCAGGCCTAAGACTTTTAGGACCTGGGGATCTTTTTGGTTGGTCAACTACAACAATTGCGGAAACTGTCAAATGTCACTCCCATACACAAACTCTGAAAAGATGGGAAGAAGGACAAGGATGTAGACTTGCCAGGGTAACACCAGAGTAAACTTGAAAGGTCAGCATCAAATAAGTACTTGGGAACTACCAGGAAAAACCTACGCTTGACAGTTGGTTTTTTAACTGGTCATTGTCAACTAAGCAAACACCTCCAGACACTGGGGCTAGTAGACACACCTCTATGCAAGAAGTGTGAACGAGAAGACGAAACTGTAGAGCATGTCCTATGTGAATACCCGGAGTTATCATTAATACGAGAGTACGCGTTCTTCGAGTCCTGACCCACACCTGCCCACATAAGGGAGATGCCCTGGTGACTTGTCCACCTTCCTAGAAACGGCAGGTTGGACAATGAACTAAGAACGACAGCTCTCTGGGAGGATGCACAATGGGTCAATTGTGGCCTAAGTGCTGTGGAACTTAACTCGCCCTCCCTACTCTACAGATACCGATACGGAATACGCTCGCGCGTTACAAAGACAAATATTAGGTAACCTAAGTATAGTTCGTCAGCAATAAATTCCATATTGTGAAGGTTAATTCGTAAGCAGATAAAATCTAATTTTCCAATTATTAAAAAATAAATACATGAATATTATTTATGGTTCTACCATATCATGCAAGAAAATGAGACATACAACACAAAAATTCCTACCTTTCGCTATTAATATTTCAAATAAACTTACTGTTGCAGACTTCTTTTTTGGAAAAAAAAATATAATGATCATGAAAAATGGACGAGTATAATCAGTAATTTTGACTAAAACTTCGTATTTATTAATACTAATCTGTAAAGGAATAAAAATTTAAAAATAAACATTTAAGGCAATCATTTAATGAACCTTATGAAATAGAACAACAGGATTCTGAGCTGGACGATCATGGTAAAAAAAAGGTATTAAGTAAACAAGAGGTCCATCTCTTATTTGTAACAAAAAAGCATATGGTACAGTAAAAAAACTGTGGCAAGTCCTGAAAAATTCTCCAATAAATAATACCATTGTTGCAGCGGTAAAGCAATTGTACAAATAACCCACATCAAAAATTAAAGTAGGAAAGACCTTCGTTTTAAAAAAGGCTCCGCTGAAGATGGTGCTAAACGAATGCGAATACAACCTTGAAAATATCATATCTCGGTTAATTTTTTAGTCTATAAAAATAAAGTACAAAATCTTCAGTAAAAAATGTCTGATTTTTTTTGTATTGTAACATTTTTTCTGTATCTTTTTTAATTGTTGAGTTATGTTGAAAAAAAAGTGGATTTTTTGAGAAATTCCGAAAATAGTGTCTTCATTTTAAACTTGGATTTTTTCAAAACTAAACCTTCGAAACCAGTTACACTTACAGAATGTGATGTTTGTATACAAATGAAGTAATTTTGTAAATTAACAACGAATAGTTTCAGCCCGGGTGGTTTTGGCGGTGGATTTGTTACCTACTGCCAAAATATAAGCGGACTTTATTTTAGTTATAACTTACCCTCATTTTCATGCAAATCACTTTTACCATTAATCTCATTTTAAATTTTTGCTTGTATAAGTTTTCCATAAAAAACTTGCCGTTTTCCAGTTATTCAAAATCATATGTTTTGATTTTTGTATTCGATGAATAAAAGTCTTCTTTCGAACAGCTATATATATATATATATATATTATATATATATATAATATATATATATATATATATATATATATATAATATATATATATATAATAACGGCGCTACAGGCATCGTAGGCCCCTGGCTACGAACATCTATAACTTTGTTAATATTAAGTTACGGTAATAAAAAAAGAATTCTCTTTGATTTATAAGCTTCATTTTATAACTAAACAGTTTTTCTCAATAAAATCTAAATTTTTGGAGTTATTCACGAAAAAACGCGTTTAAATATATGCTTTTTTGGCGTTTAATTTGTGAACTTTAAGTCACGAGTAACTCAAAAAATATTGACTTTTCGAAAAAAACTCTAAAGAAGCATTTTTGTAAATTCATTATTCTAACGACTACAATGTTTTTTTTTTAAACTTTAACTGAGCAGAAAACCGTCATATCTTGGACAAGTATACGACAATGCAATAACTATGCAACTAAACGTAGCAGAAGCTATAACAACAAGCCAAAACAAGAAAGAAAAAAGGGAGTGAGACAAGGAGAGACACCATCTCTCCAAAATGTTCAAGAAGTTAAATTGCGAACAACGTGGAATTGAAGTCATTGAAGTCGATAGCAAATTTTTAAGTAATCTAAGATTTGCTGATAACATAGAACTCGTAAGCAACAGCACAAAGGAACTACTCTGCATGCTAATCACGAAAATCTGGGAAAATTGATTTAAAAATGAATTTAAACAAAACAGAAGTGATCAAATCAGTCAAATCAAAATATCACAATAACTTAAATGGAAGTGAGATCGAAAGGGTCAAACAGTATATATAATACCTAAGCAACACGATCAACCAGAACAAACAGAATAAAACGGGAGAGGTCACTAGAAGAATCCGAATGACGAAGCGCTGGTAAGACTTAGTGTTGTTTTGAAAACAAAAAGATACCAATACATTTAAAGAACATTAAATATTCTATCGTACCAGTTTGGCCTATAGAATGAAGATCGTGACACTTAAGGAGTTATCATCTAATAGATTGAGAACAACACAGCATCAAATAGCATAAAACAGAAACCAATCAAATCAAATCAAATTCTTTATTTTCTTTCTGACAAACATAGTTTGTATAGAATTAGTCAATGGAGAACTCATGGGGCAAAGAAGATTTTCTTAATATGTTCCCCATGTTGACCCATGTTCATAGGCGTGGCCAGGTTTTTTTATACCACTCCATATATTTTTTTAATTTTCAAAAATGATATTTTACTATACGAAAAACAGTTAACAAGTTTTTGAAATAATTTCAAAATTATTTGTTAGAGCAGTAAATTTTTAAAACGAGTTACGTTTGTTTTTATATTAAATTATTGCGTGACTCTAAGAAAAATATGGGTGGCCAGTTACATTATATAAAAAATACGGTAAAAACTCAGATTGACATTAAAAATTTATTATAACAACACATTACAATACCATTCGTCGCTGGAATGATACGATTTTTTAAAATTATTCAACTACACTATTTTTATCTATATTTAGAGCAAGTTCTTGTTCAAAAGGCAGTATTATATATTCCAAACAGTCTTGAAGCATTGTCGATCGAAATATCGATTTTATTATGCTCAGCTTAGAAACAGTTCTCTCACAAGTACAACTTGTTACAGGAATTGTGGCAAATTTTACCATTAGGTGGTTAAACACTGGAAACATCGAATTTCTATTATACTAAGACATCCAATCGAGCCAGTGGAGAGCTTTTGAAGGTGGATTTTTTTACTTTTTCTTGTTTTTAAAATTCTTAGTTTATTCTTCCAAAGCACGCGCTAAGTTTGAAACTTCTTCTATAGCTTAACAAATATATATGACTGAAAATTGAAGTAATTTGCTAATTTTGACAACCATTGGATTTTATTTGATGTAGTATTCTTTACCGTTTACGTCAGTTTCATCATCAACTCTCTCTTTAATAGCATCTATAATTATTGCTTCAAGCTGATTTTTGACCACAGCAATGGCCTCAGCCCGACAAGCCCAACGTGTTTAAGATAAAGATTTCAAAGTTTTTAACTTTTAAATTATATAATCTTTACAATCTCTTCAAAAACATCATGCCTTTTTGGACTGCCTTCAATATAAGAATAAACCAATAATTGTGTTTTGTTTGAATAAACAAAATCGAAAATATTTGGATTTTCAATATTATTAGCGCAAGTAGCTACCACTGCTAAAGTAAGGCAACGAGCATAGCAATATATATATATATATATATATATATACAAAATTTTAATATTTTTCTCTTTACATCTTTTCTGTACACCAGTTAAGTTTCGTGACATCGCTGAAGCTCCGTCAAAGCATACAGTTTCAACATCGTCCCAGACATATTGATATCATGCAAAGTAGAATTTATATTTCAAAAATGGTTTCTGCATAAGTTAAATTTAAACATTGGAACTGGAAACGTACTATCTTTAGGGACATATCTAAAAACAATAGCAATCTGCTCGTGCAAGTGACATCAGAAGTTTCATCTGTAATCACAAAAAGAAGGTGCTATTTCACTTCCTTCTGAATATCCCTTACATTTTTGAGAAAGCGTAAAATATCATTTTAAATGTATGTAGTTGCTGTTTTTTGGGGACGATTTCAAGTATGCCTTAAATGTAAGGTCATATTTATTAAGTACAATTTCGGGAAACAATCCTTTCTCATTGCTGTCTTCCGTTTTATCGTGACCACGAAGAGGTTTTCCTCCTTTTATTAGAATAAAATTACATCAACTAGTTTCTTCATATAATCTAAATCTTTTTTCGCTGCTTCTCTCTGGCTTATAACTCGAAGTTTTTGTGCTAAAATCATGACAACTTGTTTTTTGATGCATTTTAAATCGTTCTGTAGCTTTATTCCATGATGAAAATCCACACTAGAAGTAAACGCAGTCTCGTATCAATCCAGGTTTAGTACTGTCGTTCATGCCAAAACCTCTGCACAAAAAACAGATAGCTGGATTTTTTGTTGGACTATATTCCAACCATTTGAAATTGGAATACCAAGTAGGTAAAAATAACAGACTTCTAATGTTTTTTCCTTTGACTGTTATTTTAACTGGAAACTGTTCTAGTTGTGGTTGGTACGGACCTCTTATTCTAAAAGATCATTCTAATCTTTCTTTTAATAATCCTAAGCAAGGGCCATGGGGCACAGTATTATGGTTTCCTATCATGTTTGAAGGATGTTCCCTAGTCTTTTTTAACTTATATACGCCTATCTAATAGAGATATCAGATTATAAGACACTAAATCATAAATAAATCCACAATAAAAACATTTAAAATTATAAATATTCGAGATGGCCCGTATTAAGTATCGTAAGTTAATTTCATTAATCAGAGGATAAAAGCTATTAAAAAATTTATTATAAAAAATAATAATGAACGATTAAAAAGCTGAAACAAAAACGAATGGAACCATGTATATAGTATAATTACTTTTGATTAGTTTGTTTTTAATATAAATAAATATTATTCACCCTAAAAAATAAAAAAATATATTAAACGTCCTCTGGTAAATGCATAGAGCTTTTTTAACTGTTCATTTCTCAAAACTTTTTTATCGCCCTCAATATTTTCATCGAGCAAAAATTTGTATCCCCGCGTTCAATTTTAAAATACCAACGGTGATAGCAGGTATTAGATATGTCTACCTATTTATTACAAAAGTTTCACTTTTTAGTTTAATATCTAGTTTATTTAATAGTACTCAAAATGGTCACACATTAGTTGTTTCTAGAAGTTAACGATCCCAATTTTTGCGCCCCTCGTTAGTGTGGGTTTCACGGCACCCGCGGAACCCGTTGTGGCCACGCCTATGCCCATGTTGTAGCTATTATGGAGATTTTTCTATTTAAATTATTTTGCAACATGCTATATTACCGTTCGTACACCTCTACCTTTTTTTATGAGCTAGTTTTAATGTATAAATTTTTAAAAAAACCTTGCTAAAAAATGTAGACGAAAACAATAGATGCAGTTTACTTAGCTGTGTTTTTAGTTATTTTCTTAATGAGATTTTTGATAAAACATGTATTAGCAAAAAATATATTATACATAGTTGCTTTTTTTTAATTTAAATGTATATTTGCGGTTTCATCACTTTAGGTTTTGTATCAAATCATATTCAGTGCGCACTAAAAATTATTGATTTAGCAAAACCAATGTTTTGTTTTTTTATGGTATAAATGGTGCTAATATCACTGGTAAGTAAGGGAATGAGTCAAGTGTTTATAATACTAACATATTTATGCACGTTTACTTAAAAAGTATTTCATTTAAACTCTATATTACATTAAGGTAATGCTCTATGCCCCAATTGGTGCTTACCTTAAGAGCAGTCGACAAGAAGGTCACTCAAAGGTATTCATTAGTTCATTACTGTGTTCATCAATTGATACTTACTCCCAAAAATATTCAGTTGATTGTATTTTGGTTTTTTGTTTTGAAATCTCGTTTTTACTAATAAAAATTGAACTCACGCAGAGCTATATTCTTCTATCTGGTTTATTATTTTTCGGTTATTTCTTACGTATGTCTATTAATCACACTCTTATTAAAACATTCACCGAAAAGGTAACTGGACGTTTAGACCAGATAAATAAGCAAATAAAAAGACTTTCTCTTGACATTGTTTGATACAAGTATCTAACAATTGCTTTTAATAAATTTGGTGATGGCAATATGTAATAAACAAAATATGGAAGAGATTAAACGTTATTTTTTACTTATAACAATATGCAAACAATGTACGATCGCTCTTTGATTTTAAATACTAAAAGAGAAGACCACCGGCAAATTATATGGAAAAATGACACAATGACACAATATGTAATAAACAAAATATGGAAGAGATTAAACGTTATTTTTTACTTATAACAATATGCAAACAATGTACGATCGCTCTTTGATTTTAAATACTAAAAGAGAAGACCACCGGCAAATTATATGGAAAAATGACACAATTTTACTGAAAAAGCATAGAAAATCGTTTAAATTGAGAGTGTGTAAAGTTATTTTTGTTAATTTGTTGCTTAATTATTGCAAAAATAGCTTCAAGAGTTGATTTTTTGAAAATTATTAATACCTTTTCTAAAACTGCACAAAAAACTTTGTGAATTTGCTTGAGAATAAAGACAATATCACATATATTCAGCTATAAAAATTTCAAGAAGTTTCAATTAGCAGTGATTGCAAAATTGAAATTGTTTATCACAGAAAGCTTTTATCTACAACTTTATTACTATTAGGTCTGCATGAATTCTAAAAGGACCAAATTAAAGAGAAAGCCTTATTTTATCAAATTAAATCGTTTAATGTTTAAAAAAATTATGTTAGATATTGTAAAATTTCAAATCAAATAGTGATCTTACATTGTTTATAAGTAAAAATGACGTTTTATCTTTTGCATATGTTGTTTATTACATATTGTTATCAACAAGTTTATCAAAAGCAGTTGTTAGATACCTGTATCAACGAATGTCACTGGAAAATCCTTAGTTCTCTGGTCTAATGGTCGTTTAAGAAAATATCTACATATACAAAATAGGTAAGGTGAATGGACCATGGCATATTTTACCATGATATGACGAACAGAGAAAAGAAAATACGGGAATATGCGAGATAATATACAGAAAAGGGAAGAAAATCTTCAAAGCAACGATATAAGGGAAGCGCTTAGATATTGTACCGTTTTTAAATAAAACGAGAGGTTCTTAATTTATATAAATATATTTATTTATAAGTTTACAGCCCGAAAATATCTTATCAACTAACTTTAACTCACAAAAGGTCTGCTTATATATAAAAGTTATTATGTACTAGAATATTCTGGAGTAGTCCACCTCTAATTCGTTTGTTTTGACGTGTCGATCTCACAGATCACCTAACCTCTAGATGCTTCACGACAATACTTTAGTTGGATATGAAATTCAGCGCTCCAAGAGATTTGTATCGGAACTAATTCAAGTGATAAATTAACGGGAAATTCAAAATTTAATTTTGGTGGAAAATTTAAATAAAGCTTAAAATATTTAAATATAATTTGGTATATTTGAAAAAAAAAATTGTATTTGAAATTTTAAAATGTGCAAATTATTTTTAAATTCAAATATACACAATACCGTTTACGAAAAAATAAGATAAAATATAATTTATTTATTTATTTATTACATGTAAAACAACTTTGTATATAAAGTTAGCATAGAATAGAAATATGCTTTATTACCACTGAAAATTGTACAATTTTATGGACAAATCTTATAAAAAGTCAGAAAAATAACAATTTAAAATTTACTGAAATTACATAAATCGTCAATATCACAAAATAAAAGATAATAAAATACATAATGTATTGCAAAATTTAAATAAATTGCAAATTGCATAATAAATCCTTACGAACTAATACGTTTCAAGTTTCTGCATGTGATACTCAAATATATGTACATATATTTATACAAATACTTTAGTTCTTGTACATAAAGCTATTCGTTAAAAAACTCTTCTACTGAATAATATGGTCTTTCAGGTAGGTTTTTGTTATTTTACGGAACTTAAGGAAAGAAGTTGCAGATTTAGGTTGCAAAGGGAGATGGTTGTATAATCTTTTTACTGAATATAATATAGATTTCTTTACTAACGCAGTGGACGGGATCAGTAAATACGCATTAAAGGTTGAATTTCTGGTGGAGTACTCATGATTAGGTCTTGCTGAAAAAACATGTATGCATTTACGAATTAAGCAAACAGTTTCTAAAATATATAAAGAAGGAAGACTTAAAATCCCGTGATTTTTTAAGTATCTTCTGCAATATGTATTCTACGGAGACCAAAAAGATACTGTATTGCTCTTTTTTGTTTGTAATTTAAAAACAACTGTCAGATTGGGCAGCTGTTCTAGAACCCCAAGAAAGAAGACCATATCGAAGATGAGATTCGAACAAAGAAAAATATGTTATTTTGGAAGATGCTAAATTAATTTTCTTCAAAACATATCTTATTGCATAGCAGGCTGAGGCTAGTTTCGTACTTAACAAATCGATATGAAGGGACCATTTAAGGTTGCTGACTATAAAAATACCAAGAAATTTTACAGAATCAATGATACTGATCTGGCTATTATTAAGAAGCAAGGATTGAAGAGCTTTATAGGATAATGCTACTGTCTTATCCACGTTAAAAGAGAGTAAATTAGAGTCTGACTAGGTTTTTATTTTAAATAGATCAGAAGTTATAGTTGCATGAAGAATTGCAATATTAGAGTTTTTCCAGGTAATACTGGTATCATCAGCAGAAAGAAAAATGTTTCCATCGGTTTTAAGTTGGTGATGTGATTTATAAAGATAAGGAAAAGTAGATGGCTAAATACTGAACCTTGTGGTACTCCACATACAATGCTTTTGTGACTAGAAGCTGTATCATTTGCTATAATTAGTTATTTCCTATTCCCTAAGTAATATTGGAACCAATTCAAAGAAATACCTCGAATGCCATAGAAATTTTGTTTTTTTTTTTTATCAAAATGTCATGATTTACACAATCAAAAGCTTTGGCATAGTCACAGAAAACAGTGGCAGTGTAAAGATTATTGTGTAGTGCTTAATAGACCTCATTTGGTACATACATAGCATCACTGGTACATTTATTACATAAAAACCCGATCTGACTTTGTGATTTTTTACAAATCATTAAATATAAATATAACTAAACTAAAAGAACACACTATACAAGCATGAATACAAATTAATGACTGGTATTAAGATGACCAATTATGGGGATAAATAGGATACTATGGAACAGATATATTTTTTATGTGTGCAACTAATGATCAGTAAAAATATGATACCAAGATCTCTAATTTCACTCATTTTAGTTGCTTTAGTAGGTACTTAAATGTATTTATTTATTTATTTATTTATTTACGCATGTACCATTTACACAGGAACAAATATAAAATATCTATAGTTAGCATATTAACATGGTTAATAAATAAACTACTCAAAGCCCGTTTGGAAATACATAAAAAAATACAAATTTCAATGTCAAAAAACAATTGAGATTTATTCTAGGAAAAAAAATGTACATCAATAATGGGTACATCCACCTTTGGCTCTCTTGAATTTTAAAATAATCGGCTACACTAGTTTTCTCCACATAAAGTTTGAGATATCAGCAAGGACTAAAAACCTGTTATACTTAATTAATAAAGCTATATCATTAATAGACATATTGAACAGTAAAGATCCCAAATAAGGGCCATCAGATGAAACAATTATAGCAGAGGTAATAAGACTTTACCTTCATGTACCAAACTCAATTACTCAAGTAGAGTAATCGCTTCCACTTAAGCATAAAGTCCATACAGCTGAAGTTTATGAAGCAACACACCATGATTCAACCAGTAAAAGACCTTTGAAAAGTTAATATATACGAGATGAACCTCCTTTTTGAAAGATGAAACAATGTGTTTTTAATAGATAATCAAATTAGTTAAGATAAACTTTTTACTCCCTAATCCATGTTGATGGCTGATCAATAGAACATTACAGTACCAATTAAAGGGTGGCACAGAAGCCACTTAAATAACTTAGGGATTGAAGATAGCATAACCACATCATCATTTCTTTAAAAAAGGAGTAATATAACTACTATCATTTCAAGTTAAAGGATATAAGTTTATTGATGGTTTTAGTATGGTTAAATAAATAATAACATAAAGTTACACAGATAGTGTAAAGCATCTTTTTAGAAAATAACTGCGAACATTATCAGGACCATTATTTCCACGGTTTTCTTAGACCTCTTACCATAAAATCTAGAACATGATTTGCTATATATGAGTCTCTGTCATCTCCCATGTCTTCAAAACCTTCTATACACCTAGTATGCTCATTGTAATGAAGACTTGGCATAATCGCCATTTCGTCAAACATTATAGCTATATGCTTATCCATTCCTTCCATTTTTGATGTTGTTGCTTTTAGTGACTCAAATATTAACTTATTAATTCCTGGGCCTCCAATAGTTTGAGCCAGAAGTCTATTTAATGTTGATTTACTGGAATAAATATATTGGAAAGAATACTATATGAACGAGCACTTTGTTTGTATAAAGACAAAGCCAAACATTTCTCATTAAGAGTAAATCGTCTAAGCTTTTTTGCTTTACAGCTCTCTCTGTACTGAATTTGAATTAGCATAGCTGCCATTCTATTAACGTTCTGAAGATCACCCAACTTATTTTCTTTATAAAACTCTTCAGCTTCAAACAGTTTGCGTTGAAAAGACTTTTTGCTATTTCTTTCCAAAGAGTATTTGTGGTGTAATTGTTTTAATGCTCCATATAATTTTTTCTTTTTAGGGGTAATTGTACCTCTTGATATATTACACTGCTGCAATATTTTCAGTGGTGTGATATTCTTAAGGGTAACACCTAAAAATAAATGTAAATGTTAATTTCTTTATTCAATCCTTACAAGGCAAAATCGATTCATTATATTAACCTTCGTGTAGTGGCATTACTGCTTGAGAGACTTAGTAGACTGTTTTTTGATGTGAGTATTAATCAATTTATTGTAAGTACTAGAATGTTTCAGTACCTTCATATATCTTTGTTAGATTTTAGCAATGGGAGATTATAAACACAGGCAAGCTCCTATTTCTAGTTTTTAGCCCCAGCTGGTTTATGACACTGAGGCAACTAAACTTAAGAACTCTAGTATCACTATCCGAAGGTTAAGCAAACTGTTAATTTTATAGTTAATCATATTAGAGAATATTTACAAATCTGCTGATGACAATACAAAATATAAAATTTTAACTACAATTACCTTTTAAATCCTTACTCTCATCAGTTTGTATTAAAATTTCTTTGTTTGGTAACTTTGCATCATTGTGTTCGGCAACTAAAAAGTTTCATAAAATAGTAACCAATTTGAAAATTATTGTTATCTTCGTAATACTTACTACAATGGGGTATCTCAAATGATTGAAACATGTGTGTAGATTGTGCATCTTTACTTGTTGAAGGGCTCTTAACTAAAACAAAAAGTTAATATAATAATTTATACCATGATTCACTTCAAGTAAAATAATTTTTATTAATTACATATTAGGGTTACTTACTTTAGGTTACATTTGCTTCCACACTCAACATTGAAATACTTCTGAGATGTACATTAGAAGAAGAATCTAAAATCAATCATCAATCAGTTATTTGTTCTCTAATATCAAATATTTATTGGACTTACCATACAAATGTAAGCTAGGAATTGCATTTTTATACAATTTATGGCTCCATGAAGAAACAAACTTATCTTCAAAGTGTCTGTGGCAGATTCGTTTTGTTTTAAAAACTGTACTGGAATTCATCATAACATATCATGGATTTTTTATAACACTAAGCCACTTCCTAAATTGTATAATGTCTATCAGGATTTGGAAAGGCATGTCTAATTGATGACGAATTGGTACATTGTAGGATACAACATTTATTGTGAAAAACCATATTTAACTAATTATTATTAATCTGCAAAATACTGTTTGAACACCGCCACGAACATTTAAAACACAGATCACTGAGGTAGGTGATTTGTAATTTACAAACTAATTTGAGGTTAATGCTAACAATAACCCAGAGATATTAAACCAAGTTTAGTTTAATTTCTTTGCAATAATTACCATCAAATTCAAATCAAAATCTAACCAAATCTAATTATATAGACGCTAATCAATTACTGACAATTAGCGATTGACATATTGAAATTATAATTTTTAGTTGTGTTTTAAACCTAAACTGCAGAGTAAAGGTAAAGACAGAGTAAAGCGACATCTGAAGATTTGTATCGGTACTACAAATGACATTTAGTTTAATTTGACCTTGAGCTACCTACGTGAAACGTCTAGTTATTAGTGGTCTGTGGTCGATCTCTCCCGCGCTCGATACATCTGGAAGCTTCTCGTCGTCTCGAGATGCAACCGTTATATGGGCTACGTCGAATTCATGTTCGTAACACTGCTCCCCTCTTAGATCTGAGCGTCCCGATCAGCAACTCTATATGTAGGCCCAGGATGGCGGAATCTACAGGACTCTCCAGCTCTGCATGAACCCTTCAGAAATAAATAACAGTCTACGGTCTTTGAAGGACACTATCTCTTCGGATTAATGCAACACACAGTAATTCGTACGCCGTTTTCTCGGAAGATCACTTCAAGCATGCTTCTGACAATCTTCCAATCCATATTTTTCTAGTGCATGGCCTATCTTAGGTAAGGCCAAATTCTTGATGTCATAATTGACTTGATTGGCTGTCGCAATAGCTTTAAATTGTCCAAGGTATATGGACCAAGTTCCATCAAATGGTGGCAATTTGAATCTCATATGATGTGTCGTTTCGTCTCTAGGTGATTCTTCTTTCACTACCCGATCTAAAACTACTGAATTAACTGGTGGTAGCCCTTTCGTCTTAGTTATCATGGGCTCTAATTGTTTGATCTTCTCTTCCACGTCGTTTACATTTTTCTGTATCTTATCGATTGCTTAGAAACTTCTTCAAATTTCTCATTGTTCTGACTACATACCTCTTTAATTATTTGAGAAGTCTCGTCGTTTTGTCTAGCTACTTCTTTAATAATTTGAGACGTTTCATCGAATCTTTTAGAAACATTCTCAATCTTTACATAAATTATTTTAATTAAAACTGTTTCTTCTACTGATTGAAACTGGAATGTCTTTGGGTCGTCTCCATTCTTGTTGAGAACAATCTTCAGTCGTTCTTGGAGTATCTTCTTGGACCCGCTGCAGTCTTCATTGCGTTCTTATAGTTGCTCACGCAACTGTTTTACTGAAAGTTCTACTAGCAGCATCTTTGGTCAGGCACACACGTACTTTTTTTAAATGTTCTTTCGTACAAAGATCACTACCTAACTACGCGGAGGTTCCAGACGAACAATACTTTTCAAAAGTTCAAAAGTCACTGCTGAATTTATTTTTAAATAAATCAATTATCCTCACACTGTGACACCAACGGCTCGATTTGGGCTGTAACGCCATTGGAAAGAGAGAGAAAGAGATTATACCATGGTGCAGAAAATTCGAAATGGAAGAAGGGACTGCCATACACATTCTATGCAATTGTAATGTGCTGTGTGCTATTAGGCAGGAATTTATTGGTCATCTGAGGTTTGAACCAGAAGAGATCCTTGAACTGCCAATGAGAAAACTGTTGGCCTTGTTTTGTTGACACCACCAATGTGGTGTCGTTTAGAGGGATTCCGATACCATTACATTTTCCTTTCCACGTCTTCAACGCTTCCTCCAAGTAGATCTTAAACAAAGTCGGGAAAGACAGCATCCTTGTTTGAGTCCTTTGAGTTTTTAACCAACAGTATTGTCACGTCAAAAAAATATCTGAAAAACGATTTGTTACCTTTTGCAGGTTTCTACTTAAAATGTTATTTAACATTTTCCAGCCACGTAGTATATCCAACTCCATTCTTATTGGTTAACGTGGACATGTGCGTGTTTGCTTCGAAGTAGGCGGTGGACCTGTTGAGTTTTGCATCTAGGGCTTGTTTTTTGTCTTGAATATTTCATTTAAGATGTCGACTTTTATATCAAAACTATGCAGAATCTGGTAGCCAGTAGAATGACATATAAATCTCAAAATCATAAAACATGTGACTTGCCAAGTTTTGCATTTAGACGACTGAGATTATTAGCTCTCTCTTTCTCTCTCTCTCTCTAAATATAGAAAAAATTAGGGCACATACCAATCGTACCTCTTGTATTTTGGTGTTCTTCGACAAGGGGCGACCTTTACAGAGTCTTGATAATCAACTCATAGCATTTTTGGCCATTGCTATTCTTTTACGTACTTCGGTTTTACAAGAGTATGCCATGCATTACTAATGTACGATCCTAGATAATTAAACTTATTAACTATTTCAAACTCGTCCAAGGCTTCGGTTATTTGCAGTGAGTTTGAATAATCGACTATCAGCTTTTTGTTTACTGATCTTGAGACTACATTTATCGCTTTCGGGTTCTACTAGTAGTAAAATGGTTTTCAATTCGTATTTCAGTTTCAGTATTTTCGTATAGACTCTTCACCAGAGTTGACAGATGATCAGAAACTCTGATCATTCGTTCAGCGTTCTGGTAATTCAGAAACCAGGTGATCGTAGGAATTTTGAATTCCCGTGCTTTTTCAATTAGTTGTCGCATATTTAGAACCCTTATGCCCTTACGCTTAACAAAGCCTGCTTGGTCTTGTGGTATTTATCTATCCAGATATGTCTTCATGTGACATTTGATGATTCGGAATAGAATTTTACTTGGGTTTGAAATTAGTGAGATGGTTCGGTAGTTATATTTTGTAGTTGCACCTTTATTATAAATTGGATTAAATATTACAGTGCACCAATCACTGGGCCATTTGCCTATTCGCCATATCTGATTACACAGTTTCCACATTAATTGGAGACCAAGTTCACCCAGGTTCTGTAAAAGTTCGGCTGTAATATCAAACTCTCTAGAACCACAGAATAATAAAATCTAGAACCTTATTAGAACAAGAGAAAGTAATTTATACAATAAAGAAAGCACAAATACAAACCAACGGATGTTTTTCATGTTTGTACTAAACTATTTAAAAATAGTAACATAGATTGTTCTTCTACTTAAGATAATTCTTATTTTATTTAAAACCAGTTTTAAAAAATAGTTTATTTTAAATTAATGGCATTTTTATAGACGCGCCGGTGCCCGGTGCTAATTACCGCTACAGACAACACAATCTACACGTCAGCTCGAAGTAGTAGACACGTGTGTAACACAAGCATTCACGGTTAATCCAAGAAAGAAAGGCGGTTGCGCAGTTTTCGTTATTCAGATAAAGATAGAATGACTTTATATATCCGTTAGGGTAAATCAGCTTTATTTTAGGTGCGTTTATTTATCTGCACCGTGTTGTTATCGTTTATCCTTGAACCTTTAAAATATCAAAAATCGATTGTTAGCTGTTGTTATCCTGTTAAAGAAAATTAGAGACAGTTTAAACTGGTCGGTAATAAATTAATGTGAGATATGGCTTCAAAAAAGGTAAGGCGAAAGTGAAATTATGTTTATAATGTTCTTTATTGGAAAAAAAGTATGTTTCTGTATTGATTAAAAAATTTTAAATTTCGGGGGGTAAGTGTACACAACAGTAAAAAATGAATATTTTAAATTTACCTGTGGTTCAAAATATATTAGAAATATAATTTGGATAGCGATTAACTTAATGATTTTAATCTGACCCGGTCTTACATGCATTAAGTAATTTACGTATGAAATTCTTATAGAATTATTTCCTGTCTAAATGAAAGCATTAGCTTAAAATAGAATACTAAAACCAGCCAGTACTTTATCTTGTACTTATTTAATTGTACTTTTACAAAGAAATAGTTTAGCTCATAAACTTTGCCTCCTTTTCCTTACAGTATTTTTACCATTTTTAAAATAGTAATGAAACAAAAATGCGAGGGGTAGTTAGGAACACATGGCTAATAGTTGGGGTTAAATTAGAACACATGGCCTTTTAGTATACAATATGGCTGAGATTTATGGCTACTAAAATATTTTTCAAGTTTCTCTGATTGAAATGCAGAAAAGCTGCAAGCTTGGCCATCCTTATACATTATTTTTTTATTCAGTTAGATATCTTCATTCACTTCAATTGAATTGAATAATATGATTCATATGAATTATTAACTAAATCATTACATTTACTTTTCATAATCTTGAATTAATTATTGAACAATTAAATGAGAACATAAATTGCAAACAGTTGAATAAGAAAACTAATAAACCAATTTGTTAAGATCAGGTATTACCACCTCTAAATTGGACTATGGTTTACATTCTCCCTGAGTTCACATATTAACATTCCTGTATACTCATGTTCTCATGTAGCATATTTCCACCAAAGAATGTAGATGCATATGCCTCTCTCTATATATTCTTTGTTTCCACTATAAGGTCAACATATCATTAATTTTTGTCTGTTGGAGGTATTTAGTTGCTTCTTACACAGCTAGGAAATATTCTCAGATGTGCTTAATAGTTTTGTTTAGTGTAGTTTTATTTTTACTCCAAAAAACATACAAACATAAGTCATTTCAGATTCCGGGTCATTTTAAAGAGGCTGTTTGTTTATGCACCTGAGTATAGAAGCTATTATTTACAAGAAACTGAGATATTCTTGTTGTGACATTAAATTTTATATACTTTGTTTAATATTTTGATTTTTAAATACATATTTTTCCTTTGTTAATACAACTTTTCATTATTTGTAGTAAATCCATAATAAATATTTATTAAGTATTGTATATTAGTTGTTTGTTGTTAAGATTATTTTTATCTTGTCTCTGTAATATTAAATTATCACAATATAAATATATTAAAGTTATCTGATAGTAATATTTCAGTTAGTCTGGTTTGATAGCAATAGAAGCAAAAGCTAGCCTCTGAAATGTGTAGAGTATATATATATATATATATATATATATATATATATATATATATATATATATATATAATCATATTTGATGATTTCATAAAAAAATAATTCCAGATTTATTAGGATAACAAGTAAACAGTACCAAAGAATGCAAAAAATATTGTCTCACAATAAAAATATAAACTTTAACATTAGTATGATATAGCAATAACAAAGAAAGTTATACATCTATGTTATACTTTTGTTAGAAAGTGTTTTGTTGTGTTGATTTCTTATGATTTTATAATCACTTTTACATAAGTGGTCATTGAATTAAAATATTCGTGGTGTATGATTTTAAATAAAGAACATGCAAAGACTAATAAGTCTTGAGTAATAATTGTAAAGTGGAACATACAATTTTACTATTAGTACAATAACTCTATTACATGCTGTTTCACAAATTGAGGACATCACCAATTCTATTTTTTATTTTATTCTAGATTGAAAAAAATTATAAAACGTTAATATGACAAAGCATTATATAAAATGTTATTTTAGAAAATGCAGGCAATAATTTTTAAAAACTAAAAAACTTTAAAATCAATACTAAAGTTCATTTTAGCTGTTCAGCATAACTTTTATGTTGTTAAGGAAAATTCAAAATTAATGAAATATTCAAAATTTTAAAACAAACACCTTGTGCATATTGTGTATATGTAGATTATTGAGTTTAAAATCTTTGTATCTCCTGTTGTGAGTGGGCAACTTTTGTAACACCTTCTGCTCACTGATGGTGATTTATGCTGTTTGTAGCCCTTGTGTCCTCCCAGGTGTTCTGTTTGTTCAAATTAAACAAACAAGTATTTACATGACATTTTGTTGTTTCTATGTACACTGAATCACAACTACAGGGAATGAAGTAAATTTCTGAAGTGGACAGTGGTTGTGTTGGATTTTCGCAGATTTTAAATTTTCGTTTATTGACTTTGTTAGTTTGAAGGTGGATGGTATGATGGTTCTACATAATAATTCAATTCTACATTCACTTCATGTTATATCAATTTTATTGAAATAATTCTCAATTTTTAATATGATAGTAATTTGTATTTCAATAATTTAAGTTATTAAACATTATTCATCATTAGGTCCTTGATTTTTTCCAGAGTCCTAAAGTTACTTTTAGTTAGTACTATGGTAGCTTCCATAGTTTTGGTAGTTAAACAGTCAATTTAACCCAGTCATTACATAAAGATTTCTTTAATTGTATGTTAAGTGTCATAACTATTTCATTTTTCTGGGCAATTTTTTCTGGATACATTCAGAAAGAAGTTCATGTTTCATAAAGGTGTGAGTCTATGTACTCTGTGTACTCTTCTTGTATTTAAAACTGTTGTATAAAATTTGCTTTCCAAACAATGCAGTAAAAATATAAGATAGCACAATAATTATGCATTCTTAAGCGAAGTCTTTCTAGGTGACAAACTTTTAATAAAATCTCCCCCATAAAGGTATATTATCAAGGAAGGCAACTTTCATGGTTGTGTTTTGTAACAATATGTTTTTACTTTTGGTGATAATGATTAAGAAATTCTTGCTTGTCTGTGTATGTACTTGTTGTGCATTCCGTTGTTAGTTGAATTTAGATAACAAATCTTCAAATGTCAATGTTGTTTCAAATAATGAGTAATAAATTAGCAATTATATTTCTAAACGTAAACAACAATCAAGAGTTTGAGTCATGTACAATAATATGTTAGCAAGGGTGACGCCAAAAACAAACAGGCTTAGTCATTATCTTCATAAATACAAGGACTACGGTAATCATGTCCTCTAATATTTATATGTTAAAGTTTTGTTTTCAAAAAAGTATGTTTGGCAAACTACTTTTAGAAGAACCATGAATTTGGGGTAAGCATTACTTGGATATCTCACAAAATACCAGGTATCATATCGTAATGTGGTAGATACAGCGTGTAAACCATCATTTATGCAGTCAAGATATAGCCTGAAGTGATTTTTTTTTGTTTACAAGGTTAAGTTAAAATATTCTGTCAACTGACATGAAATTCAGAATCAAATGTGGCAGTTAATCACCATTTAATCATGGACTTTCAAAAAACATAATTCTTGAGAAAGTTTGAAATAATGGCCTTTAACAGTTATTATCCTATTTGTGTTAATTTATATATTTGTTAAAGGGGTTGTTTCAAATAATTTGATTTGTAATAAACATAGTTTACATTAAGTCTGCTGCAATTTAGAAATAGGAAAAGTTTTTTTAACATTTAAAATTCATATTCATAAACAAATATAAACTGCTCACCAGAATTTAGCATTTTGTTAAGATTTATGTGAAATATTCTACATAAAACATTTGTGGTCATTCCTAGAAGAAGTGGAAGTAAAAAAACCCAGTAAATGTTTTTTTCACAAAAAAATATATTTAGATTTTTAAGATAATGATGTATTTTTAAGTATTCAGTATGTTTCTGAATTGTATAGAATAGAGTAAGAATGTTTAGCTACAATGATGGGTTGCTAGTGTGGAGCATGGTTAGAAGGAAATACGCCTGTAGAGGCCAATATGGTAACTGGTATGATGCAGGCTGGACTAATTAAGTTAAAATGGGTTAATATTTAAATGTGTTGCAAACTGTAGTCTTATTTGTTAGTTGATTGTTATAATGAAATCTGAAGTATTACTAGAAATGGGCTAGAATTTAAAAGCTGAGAGTTACTATATGCGCCCAAAACAATATTTCATCAGCTCAAATAGGCAGATGACATATTGTAACTATTGCTAAATATGAGCTTAAAGAGTGCCTCTCGCCAGTTGTACAGTAATAAACTGGAGGTTCTTTATATAGAAGGCTTAATGAGGTCATCACTTCTTTTAAAATGGGTTCTACAAAGGCTTACTGAGCTCAAGACATTTTTAAAAACATGTTCTTCAAAGGACATAAGAGTTCTACAATGCCTAAAGTCTGTCTTGGGTTCTGAAACGTTGAAATTGGTAGGAAGCATGGAAATATGTACTCTACTTTATTCTGGTATTTTGCTAAGGTTTTTGTCCTTTATCGCCTTTTGGTATTTTGTCTATTTTATATTGCTCACATTATTTGATAACACTGTACACCATATGTCTTCAATTTCTAAATGTTTACTTTAAGTAGTTAAGCCCCAGTTATTCATTACAATGACACTAGTACTATTTCGGAACAGATTAGAACTGGAAGGCTGAGAGTTACGACACCCGTCCAATGCTCTATCAGCTTGATGAGTGTTAATCGATAACTGTGAAAACCTGTTAAAGGCAGATTAAATTGCCAATTAGAGCGCCTTCAAGAGAAACAGGTAGTAAACAGACTACCTTTCCAGCCAAACAGGCAATAGAAGAAAATGGCAGACCATGCAGACATCCATGTCAGAAGCAGCGGAAAAGTGTATAGGAAGAGAGAGTGCATATAAAGAGACATCAAAACTGGTTTGATGAAGAATGTAGGAATGCTTTGGCAAGAAAAAAACAGGTCGAAAGGGCAGAGAGGCAGAGGAAATTCACAAAATATGATTGATGACTATGTGGCTTGAAGAAGAGAAGTTAAAAGAATTTGCAGAAAGAAGGAGACAAAATGGAGTGTGAAAACTATAGAGTATAGAAAACTATGTGGCTAGAAGAAGAGAAGTTAAAATAATTTGCAGAAAGAAGGTGACAAAATGGAGTGCGAAAACTGTAGAGTTATAGCACTTTTAGAAGTGATCTATAAAATACTTGCATAAATTATTAGGAAAAGAATAATGATATATGAAAACAAAGTGTTTGGAGAATACCAGGGAGGGTTTAGACTTGGAAGAACAACTATTGATCAAATAAGTATGTTAAAATTAGAATACAAAATAATAGCTACAAACAAAACTTACGATTACGTATATCTTATTTATGGATTTTAAACAGGCGTATGTTTCCATAAACCAAAGGATGCTATATGAGTCCATGAGAACATTAGAAATTCCAGAAAAGCTCATAAGGCTAGTGAGAATGATTCTTAGGAACACGAGAAATAGCTTAACAATGGAAGAGAGCTTTTCAAGGCAGTTCACAGTGAATAGAGGTTTAAAACAAGGAGATCCGCTATCAACGAATTTATTCAACCCTAGTATTAAAACAAATCGTAAGAAGATCAAATATGAGCACAAATATGATTATTTTCAATATCAAGTAACAGTGTATGGCGTACACGGATGATGTGATACTAGAGAGAACGAAAAAACATCTAGAAACAAGTTTTCCAGAAATTTTAAGAAGAAGCGAAGAGATATGGACTATCAAGAAACCAAACAAAAACGCAGTATATGGAAGTGAGAGGAGAGATAACAAATGTTAGCAAATATATCAAAATAAAAGGAGCAGGGACAGTCTATAGTTTTGAAAAAGTGACAGAATTTGAATAATCAGGAATAACCATGACGAACACAGAAAAGTAGGAAAAGAGATAGACAAAAGATTAATGAAGGTGAGCAGAGCGGTAGGATCACTAAATTCAATACTGAAAGCAAAAATGTGTCAAGAACAGCTAAACTACGAGACAGTAATCAGACAGATGTAAGCAAACAAAACATGAATTATGAAACAGCAAGAAGAAAAGAAAGTGGAGATCTAGGAAAGAAATATGCTCACAAAAATTTTCGGAGGAATACAGACGGCAGAGAATATTTGGAGAAGACGAACAAGACAAGACGAACAATAATGAAGATATATGGCAAACCAATAATTACGGCGAAAATACGAACCCACAGAGCTAGATGGCTTAGTCACATTATATGAATGCCAGAGAATGGAAATGTTAAAACAATACTGAAGGAGAGAGAGAGGACATTCAACGAAAAAATGGTTGGAAGCAGTAAAGCAAGACTTGTCAGAGAAAGCAAGAAACCTGGAAAAATGGTGGGAAATAACAAAGTTTTTGGAAAACGGGTGTCTACAAGGCCTGTAGCAAAAAGAGTGAAGTGAAAGATTTTGTTATAAACTCATTAAGTTCGCGTCGAAAAGCTATGACACTTTGAAGAGAGGGGATCATTGTCTACACATTTTCCAGAGGGAGGGGAGGATGTTGAAGATTATGAGCGGCCCGGTGGCCCTGTAACTTCAAAAAGTGAGGGCCATTGCTGAACATGGAATATTAATAAAAAAAAACTGTATGACAAATTTTGCATAAGGAACTAAAAATGAGGAAAATGTGTGCTAAACTTGTGCCCAGACTCCTAACGGCGGAACAGAAGGGCTCAGACTTGTTGTCAAGGGTCATAATTTGTGAAGAAACATGAATATTTCAACAAGATCCTGAAACCAAGCGATATACCATGCAGTAGAAGTCAGTTTTCTTCGATATACAGCGTGTAGTTCACATGGAATGGATACCACAAGATCAGGCAGTTAATCATTATTTACTATTTAGAAGACTTAGCAATAAGAGGCCCAAATGTGGAAAGATGACGACAACCTGCTGGCTCAAAACATGTCCTCTGTCAAGAACTATTTGGCCAAAACCAGGTCAAAGTCATGGATCACCAGCCATATTCCCTAGATTTAACAACCTGCGCCTTCTTGTTGTTCTCAAAAACCAAAACCTGCTTGAAAGGAACCCGCCATGACTGATTATGAGGAACTAAACCAAAAATTGGCACAGAGATTCGACAGCCTGTTGAAAGATGATCTGCAGCAGGTATATTGAAAGGAAAAATGATAAGAAATTGCTAAATAAAGAATTATTATACCAACACTTTCGTACCTTAATTCCGCATTTCGTAATGTGGTGTCAATCATTTCTTCATTCCCTGTCAATACTTTTTTAAATAACGAAAATTTTCCCTAGTAGTGATTTGTTCACAAAAGTTGACTTTACAACCAACAGATTTATTAATAACAAGAGCGTGTTAAAAAAGCAGAGTTTGATTTACATTGGAATTTATTTTATTTGCATTGTATTAATGTACTTTGGAGTGACTTGCGCATTGAAACATTTGTCACTTTGTTTATAGGATTATCTCCAATGTTAACGAATAAGTTTGACGACAATCCATGTCTTGCTTAATGTTTGCTATAGAGTTTATTCTTCATTTTTTAACATTTTCAATTAAAATTGTGTTTTTTCGAAATCGAAATTTATATGATACATGATAAAAATTGATATGTTTGTTTTCAGAAAATCCAAGAGAAATTGGCAATCAAAAAGAAAGGAGGTTTCCCATACAAATTTTTAATTCTGTTGACATTGGCAGTTGGAGGTGTAATTTCTTATGATATCAAACAGCATGGCAGTTGGAATGGTAAGTGGCGCTTTAAGGTTATTAATTTTGGTTGGAAATCCGTTTCGAGTAACAATTACCTGGTCCTTTAACTTCAAAAAGCTGCTTGTTCAATTGGTCACCTGGAACAGCTCTGGCCTGATTCTATTAGAAGATAAGCCTCTCGATAACAATCAAACAAAATAAAGTAGTTTGTTACAGACAAGAGAAATTGGTGTGTATTTTTTTGGGTTATGAGCAGCCTTGCTAGGCCTAGTATTGCTTTTACTTTAAAGCCATTAGTCTTTTCTGGGATGTTTCAGTTCCTCTCATGTCTGAAAAATCGACCCAGCGAATTTTTTATATACTTATCAATTTATCAGGAATTCAGAGTTTTCACTAGCTTAACATCCTTAGGGGTCTCCTTATTATGTCTTCATTGGAAAAGGGGCGAGAATGTTCAGTTCTCGTGGTTTCATTTTTAATAATTGTAAGTTCTTGTTTTTCCATATATTGTGTGGCCTAGATGTCTGCTATATGTGACGCTAGGGTATCTGGGCTTACGACTTTCTTTTGGCTTTGCATAGGGACACCGCTGTCAGTTATCTTAATAATGACCATGACTACCTGCTTAATCTGTGAAAATTAAAGTTTTCCACAATTTTAGTCCACTTTTGCTACCCAGCGGCATCCGATCGGCTATAGAACACAATTTGGCGAAGAAATTAAAATTATCGTGAATATTTTCATTCAGTGTTATTTAATTTGAACTCAATAACATATGAAATGCTTCTATCTTATAGGCAAAAATTTCAGTAATTAATTAATTTTATAGGTAAATAATTTTATAGTACATGTCATACTGTGTCAAATTTTTGGAGAGAAAGTACAGACATTCAACAATAAATCGTTTTCTTCAACTTCTACATGGATATCGTCCATCAGTTTACAACAAAATCTATGTTTACTATTGTGAAACATGATTTCCCATATTTCTCTGTAGCACCTTTTTGTAACATCCGTTTGTTAAAAAAAGTCACGTTATCTTTTATCCATAAATTGGTTTAACATTGGGGCCCATGTCAATGTTAATGAATACTATCGATTTATTTACATTAAGAAGTTATGTAACATATGCATTATGAACGTTACATGTATTTTTTATAATTTTTTGAATTAAGATAATTTTTCAATAGTGTTAAACATATTTTATCAATATCCAAGATTACTTTTGTTTTTATTTTCATAATTAAATACTATTTTAAGTAGTTTTAATCATTGGTAATATCTACAATGCACAAGTTATCACTTAGGTCATATTTGACAGTCTTATTTCAGAACAATCTTGCTGTATAGAATAAAATTATGCTTATGCTAAAATATTATTTAGTTATTTTTATGCAGATAGTTTCTGATTTATTTCATTTAAATTACGCTTATTATAATAGTTTTTAGCACAATAAGAATAACGATTACTTTAAGTGCTGTAGATTTTTTCTTATAGAAGTAAGACTTCGACCGCTTAGGGACATTTGCATTTACAATAGAACTACATGAGTATTACATTAAAAACTGATAAAAATTTTGTCCATAGACTATTAAAACCGAAAGATTTACAATTGTTACTAACTAAACTACCACATTTTAGTTCATTAGGCATTTTTTTACTTTATATTACATGTATCATAGATTATACTAAGTATGTTCATACATATATTGATGTCTTTAGGTATTTTATGAATGTTGTGTGTTCTTGAGTTTAAAATTTTCTTGTAAGTGTACATTGTATCTTGTTTTTCCTTCAGTTTTCTTTCTGGGTGGAATTTTCCTTAGGTATCACGAAACCTGACCTCTTACTCATATTTGCACGAACAAGCCTGAGAGAAATATTCGATGGCATCTGTGAAATCAGTATTTAGAGGAGGAGGTACAACTATGAGATATACCTCAAATACAAACAGATATCTACTATAAGAAGATTAAGATGGGTAAAACGTCTAGTAAAATCACACCAGAACAACCCTCCTAGACGAATCCTTATGTAACAGGCGGTGGAAAGTAGATAGAGAGAGATGTATTTTTGTATTTGCATATAAAACAGAAGGGCAATGTTTGTTTTTTCATAAATTGCTGGTATTGTTGATACGATCAGGTTTTTATAATTTGGATTAGTTTGAAAAGTTAGTACTTTTATTTCGTAAGAACAAGAGAGCTGTTATACTCTATAATTCAATTCACCCATATTCCAGTTACAGTCTTATAATGCTGTTGTAGATATTTACCAAGTTTTACATATAGTTTTGTATGATATAATTGAAGTGTTGCTTCCAATTAAGTTTATTGTCAAAAATTATGCGGAAAAATCTAATGCTGCTTGTAGAATTTATTGTATTTTTTTTTTTCAAGTGTTAGGTTAGGATTTTCCTCTAGGTTCTTTTAGAAAATATGTATTAAGTTTTCTTATGAGAGAGGAAGTCTTCTTTCTTTGTCCATCCATTTTACCTGTTAATATCGTCTTTAACCAGAGTTTAGAGAGTTCTGATATTTTGCCCAGTTGTAGATATGTTATATTACGTCGTCGGCATATAAATTTATATATTATATTCACTGAACAACGTCGCAACTGTCTAGTGAAATTTTGACTTTGGCTGGAAGTTATTATACAGCCAAGCGCATGTGCTCATAGGCAATATGAAGTGGAAGATCAAGTGAATAGAACAAACCGAGACGCAGGTTGCCTGAATGAAACAGTATGGAGAATTAAAATACCGGTAAAGAAATAAATGGCAGAAATTATAAAACCGTCATCAGACCAATAATGAAATACGCGGCAGAAACACGACCTGACACAGAGAGGAAAGAGAATCTTAGAAAGAGCAGAGACTAGTGTTGCCCAAATGCAAGAACAAGACGAGACTTAGACAGTCTTGGTCTTGGTCTTGCACCAATATACCTGGTCTTGGTCTTGGTCTTGGTATTGCGCTCCCAGTCTTGGTCTTGGTCTTGGTCTTGCAGCAAGAGTCTTGCAAGTCTCGCAAATACCCATTAGCCTATTGCTATTTACTAAACGTTACTTTAGATCTTAGAACAACGTAACACAGTAGGTACATTTTAAGCTTGAAATAACATAACCAAACAAATTAATAAATGTGTAAACAACTGATACTGGGTGGGGTTTGAACCCACTATCTAAGCGATCCGTGCCTATGCTCTAACTAACTGAGCTATCTACCATGTCCCACGGGAGTCAATCTGTTTCTTAATAAACGTTTGCTTTTAACAAGCTTACGTATGCACAAACATGGTTAAAAAACAAAATAACCAAATTCATGACATAAACTTGAGTGTATTTTAAAGAACATTATCTGTCTAGAAAGGGATTGATGGACCCTCACCTTATATGAATTGGAATAAAAGAGTTATATAATTTTCCATTTATTTAAATAAAAAATAAAATACCACACAGTGCACAATAGCCTTTTACATTACTGTTACTTTATATTAATTCCTTTGACCAAGAATTAATACAAAGTAATCATCTTGCTGATTCATCACTTAACCTATTTCTATGTTTTTTAATTACTAACCATGCTTTAGAAAATAATCTCTCAGCAGGTACTGAAGTTACAGATATTGAAAGAAAATCACGGGCCATCTTCGATAAAGTCGGATATTCAGTCTCATGCGTCCTCCACCACTCGAAAATGTCTTCCGAGCTGGCGGCTCTGGGCTCTGGGCTATATATATATATATATATATATATATATATATATATATATATATATATATATATATATATATATATATATATATAATTGTGTAATAAGTATATTCTTTCTTACCTGTCCACGTTTTCCAGCGGTTATTAAAAAGCTTGTGATATTTGCACCTAATTTTGGTTTTTCAGGAAGAAATATTTGTGATTCCTTTTTGTGGAAAGATACTAGATGCTTCCTTAAACCTGAAGAGTTCCTGTTTTTCATTTTTATTTCAACCTTTCTATATTGGCACAATTTAAACAAAGCAATTTGGGATGCATGAATTATTGAAAAACTCATCAAATTTGCTTTTCAGTCTTTTAGATCTATGACTCCAACTCTCATTACTCCGACTAGAACTATTTGAATCTTCGTCACTCATGTCAAATTGTAAACTTCACACTCCGAGAACAACAAGGATTAGATAAAAAACAATTATTACATTAGACTCGAAGGAAAGCTTGATTGGAAATGAAGTTTAGTAATGTAGAAAAAAGTAATTATTCGTTACTTTATATTCGTTACTATCCAATACACTAAGTACCGAATACCAAACCGAGAATTATATATCGTTACTTCGTTACTTTAAATATATCGGTATTTTGTTTACACTGTAATCGGCATTATCTGTTTGTTTGTTTTTCTCGTTACTTTTGAATATTAGCCGCCTCTTTCAGCAATCTCATCGCACACTCAGCAGAAACGATGTTTTAGTCTTAGGCCGATAAGATTTGTGGTTTTAAATTCCTCGTAAGTAAATTATAAGGAAAAAATATGCTAACCTTATTATTATTTTTTATCAGCTAAGGTGACACATTTTTAAAAAGTTTCGATAGGATATTACTGTCGGCGTCGCAAAGCAAAGATAATATTTTATGATTAGAAGGGGCTATTATCAAAATCTGGACAATTTATTTCAGAGCGAAGAATTCGTGTGCTGAGAAAGAATGTACGAAATATTTTATTTTTAGATTGTAATTATGACCTCTGAGTATGTGTCAAAATTTTAAGTGTTCTTGTAATGAATATTTTGATACGCTATGTATGTTAATGGTATTTTTCGTAATGCACAAGTCAAATTTTCCAAATTTTTATTAAATACTTCTTTGCGTCTTATAGAGTCTCTAAGCATAAACCCGAACTACTATACTGCCTAAAACCACACTCAGTCCTAACTGCAAGACGCAAGAGTCTCGCAGGCTTAGTCTTGTTCTTGCTCAAGTCTTGCACGGTTAGTCTTGGTCTTGGTCTTGCAAAAATTAGGCAGTCTTGGTCTTGGTCTCGGTCTTGCGAAAACGCAAGAACAAGACCAAGACTGCAAGACCAAGACCGATTTTGGGCAACACTAGCAGAGACGAAAACTCTTAGCCAGATTTTCAAAGTTTATAGCTTAATTTTGTTTATTGTTATAATAAAAATTGTTTTTTGTTGTCTCTTATAAACAAATTAATTCGCAACTTTTTAGTGAAATGGCCAAACGCTAATTTGTTCATTTTTTTGAAAAGGGACAATTTTCAATTTGGAAAAATTAAATATCAGCCTGGTACCCTCGAAAAATCCTAGATCCTCCTTGATTCCTAGAGTACCTATATATGCTGAGTATTATTTTTAAAACAAAAACTGTTTTTAATAAGCAATTTATTTGTTCTATAATTAGTCCTAAATTTAATGGTGATATAAAAATATTGTAAATATGAATTCTCTTCACAAAACTATTAAAAATATAATTAAACATTCTTATTGATTGACCTTGATGTGTAAAACAGGTTACATCATTCAAACGAATCATTGACTGTTAACCTTATGAATAAGCTTAAAAGTTAAAAGTACTGACCAAATTATTTTTATCTAGTTAAGTAATTGAGTTTTATATTTTAACTTCTTTAAACCTAAATTTTTGTTTAATGTCATATAGTCTAACCAAAATATGTTCAACAAATCAGCAGAGATATCAACGATACTGGACTGAATATGAAATTATTATAGTCAACCCAATTTAAAATCCATTCCACGTGATCACCTAGGAAATGTTTGCGTATTAGTCTAAGATCCCACTGTAAGATCACCACGTTCATAAGGTATACATTGATAACAGTTTGACAGTCAAAAAGTGGCCAGTTTTAATTCAATTAATGGCAATTAATTTTTGAACAAAAATTTTATTTCATTCATTTATTTTTTAAATAAATTACGCTTTTAATAAAAGACTTCAAATTAAAGCTAATTTTTTTTAATATAATGATATAAGGTTGCCTGAGAAAAAATGGCCGCAAATGAACGATCAAAAATGAATTACCATTAATTGAATTATAATTAATTGCGGCCACTTTTAACCGGAAACCTATTATCAATGTATTCTACTATTCTTAAATGTATGTAAAAATGTGAATTTGATTAACTACGTTATAAACGTAGTGATCTTGCCGTGGGATCTTGTACTATATCTATTGTGTATTACCTGTAACGAATTTCCTGTTATTATTTTTTACATTCGCCTTTCTACGGACTAATTTTGACTATTTTGACTACGACTACCGTGGTAGTCAAAATAAACAAAACGGCTTCTTACTGAGTCGCTCTGATGAGTCCTGAAAGGACGAAATACGTATAAGCTTGTGCTTTAATAAGACGGTTTTAGCTCTCTCGTGTGCGAATTGTAGTTTATAGCGTTACTCATTGTAGTAGGCATTTATGTTGTAACATGGTTGAACGTCTCGTGTAAGGTCTTCAGGTAAGTTTACTTTACTGCCATATAGCAATTCGAACGGTGTATATCCATGATACGCGTTAGGGGTTATGTTGTAGCAGTATGTGAACATTCTGCAACACACGTCCCAATTTTCTCTGTCTTCATCTATGAATGATCTCACGTACTCGTTCAATGTTCTATGTACTTTCTCACAACTTCAATTCACCAATCGATTGTGGGTGGTACGCCGTTGAGAAGTTGTGCTCTATCTTTAGCATTTTTGTTAGTTCGTGCATTACTTCATTTTTGTACTCTGTGCCTTGGTTTGTTCTGATTTGTTTCATGAGTCTGTATGTTGGTATAAAATGATCGAAAATTCCGCGAGCTATTGTCTCGGCTTCTTTGTTGTACACGGGTATACTCACTGCGTATTTCGTCAGTTCACACAGCATTGTGATACAGTATCTATTGCCTTCATTACTTCTAGGGAATGGACTTATCGTGTCTATGTACACTATATCCCATAGTTTTGAAGAAGTGTCCGATATCACGAATTCCTCGATATGTAGTCTTTTCGGTTTGTTAATTTGACATTTATGACATTGTTTAATGTATTTTCTTACGTGGCAAACTAAAAGACGTAAGAAAACACTTAATCTTGCATTTAGTTTCTTTATTATTATATTATTTCCTACATGACCCCCAAACATCGGGTGGTTATGATAGTCCTCCATTATCCTACGTTTTTCTTTGTCGTCCTCTATTGTTTCTGGTACTTCGCATATGTATATTTCTATATTTTTCAATAATTTCTTTCCTTCTTTTACAAATTCATTAATTGTGCACAATTTATAAATAATATCATTTACTTATATCTTTACTTTACGTACTGCATTCTCTACCGCCAGCGAATCAAGCTGTGCCAACATTTGACTTAAATCAAAGTGATTGAATCCTGTGGCCATGCTCTAGCTGCACTTGATTTTGTTTTTGATCCGAATGCTCAGTCTTGGTGAGATTTGGTCTACTCCAAAAGACAAAATTGGTAGTCTATGCGCCTCTAAATTATTCAGTACCCTTCTTACTGGTTGCTTGTGGACTTCCGGCTGTAATGTAGGTTTACTTTCTGTATCCTTGTCTTGTTTCTTCCATTTTTCTTCTTGATTGAGATCGGGTTATAGCTAGTATATGCGTGTTATCTATGTATAATTCCTTTAGTTGATGCAATGTTATTCTCGAAATACTGTCCGCGTAATTATTTTTCGCTATTTGTTGTGATATCCTCTCCTATACTGGTGCTGTCCTTTCTTTTGCTTCGTAATTTTCCTATAATTTAACACTCTTTTGTGCTATCTTCTGTCGCGTTGATCGATAAAAATTTAGACATTACTTCGTGCGTGGTTGTGAAGTTACATGCTTCCAATATTAATTTAGCTTTTTCTGTGTTGACGTTGCGTTTCATTGTTGCAACTACAGTTTCCGTTGTCTATTTTTAGCTAGTTCCAATGGCATTCCTTCCGCTATGTATGCAACTTTTAGCTGTTCTGCTAATTCTTCAACTTCAGATGCATAGACCGCTGCATCTTTAAGTCCTTGTCTTTTCTTCGCCAATTTAGCTATTACCGTCTTCGGATTGTCGCCTCTCAGTTCCCTCTTCAGTGCCGCTACTATTCTTGGATTGTATCCTCTCTAGTTATAAGGTTTCTGGCCTTACTGGTTAATCTTGTTTTGATTAATGTTATCGCTGTTTCCTCGTGCCCTATCGCTATTTTCTCAAGGAGTTCTAATGCATCTAAAAATGACTGCAGTTTATCTGCGCTTCCATCAAACTCACTTGGCAATAAAATGTGCAAAAATGTGCGTTTAAATTGTTCAAAAATACTTATTAGTTTTCTCATGATTCGAAAAAAATAAATGCGTTTAAAAAGCATTGACCCGAAATTTTGCGCCTTCCCTCTTAATGGCACTCCTAATAATGTTTGAAACATTCTTCTCATTCTTCTTTTAAGCAATATACAACCAGTAATAACAATTAATCTGATATGGCAGATTGTAAATTAATTTTTGTTTTCTCATTTTCATAATAACGAAAGGTATACTGATGTACATCATAAATTCAACCATTTTACATTATTAGCTCTTATTAATTATTTGAATTTTTTGTAGTAATACATGATTTCAAAGTGTACCAATAAAAAAAAAAGCGTAAAGTATTCGTGGATAACTGGTCTTTAAAACACTTGCTCTATTTCGAGCATGTCGAAAAATCGCGCGTGTTTTAAAGACCTCAATGTCCACTTATACTTTAATATACTATAATTGCTAAATGATCTAATTTGATAAAATAGGCCTTTCTCTGCAATTTCGTGCTTTCGGATATACAGTCAACTACAGGCCAGTAGTTTACATTAACATTCTTGTAATAACTGTTAAGTAAAACTTCGTGAAATGTGTTACATGAATATATGTGATATTGTCCCTATCACGCGAAATGAAAATTTTTTGTGTATTTTCATAAAAATTTTTAAAATTTTTTCTAAAACTCGACTTTTGAAGCTATTTTTGCAATAATTTAGCAACAAGTTAACAAAAATAACTTTACAAACGCTCATTTTAAAAGATGTTTTTATGCGTTTTCAGTAAAATTGTGTCGCTTTTCCGTATAATTTACCTTACTGGTCTTCACCTTTATAACATTGTTTATATATTGTTTATAAGTAAAAAAACGACGTTTAATATTTTGCACTTTTTGTTTATTCTATATTGTTATCACCAAATTTATCAAAAACAGTTGTTAGATACCTGTATCAAATACTGTCACGAAAACGGCTTTTTGTTTGCTAAATTCTCTGGTCTAATGCTAAACTTAGCAGTTATAACCTAATATATTATGACGATTTACTTTATAGTCTTGAAAAACTGACGTGAACTAAGCTGCCGATGTATGCGGTGAAGCATAACTAAAAAATTAATAAAACCAGATATATCCGTACATGAAAGCAGCCTCAAGAACACATTTTTTTAAAATAGTAATAACACTATCAAGAAAGCTTATATTTTCCATTAGTTTATTACAGTTGTGTTTATAACCGAACAATATTAATGATATTCAATTTGCGAAAAACTATAAACTAATTTTTCTTTCAGATTCTCTTACAAGGAAAACATTAAAAGAATATAAAGTATGCGAGTACTCACATTTGGCGATAGACAAAGCTAAGGGCGGGTTACATTGGACAAGTGAAAAAATTGAAGAACAGTTCCCAGGTTTGCAACAAAATGTTGCCGTGTTCTCAGAACCTTATGTTGAGTTGCTCGTTAATCTAGGAAAGATTGGTCGTAACGTTGCATTTAACGTGAAAGATGTTATCGTAGAGAAGTATCCTGTTGTTGTTGAATCGGTAAGTGAACGTGTAATTTAATTTTTTACTAATTCATTACAAATTTTATAATGCTAGATTTCGACAATGTACGAGTATATTATCCTATCATAATAAAAGTTTTATCATTCGATACTTATAGTAAAATAAATAATCATTACTTAAGGTCAAAAAATACAATATACATGGACATAATTTTTTGTTCGGGTAGACTGCATTCTGTGTAACTTTTTGTGGCTAGTTATAAAGCCTAACTGACTCCAAAGCCGGTGTTGATAATTTTGTTCAGGGAACGCTGATTCGAGAATACAAAAAAAATAAATAGACTTATAGTACGAGATCCCACTGCAAGATCACTACGTTCATAACGTACTTACGTACTTAATTAAACTCACATAACATTAGTACATTATAGTACAATATTTTAAGAGTATTATCGGAAATATGGGTCAAAAATATTAAAAATTAAGAAAATGACAGCTAATTTCCCAAGACGAAAAAAAAAAAGTTACTTTGCTGTGTTCATCGTAACTTATAACTGGATCATCTGTTGACAAAAACCCAAAAAGATTTTGTTAGCCTATGAGTTTCCCTAGATCTCAACATCGAGATATTCGTCATTTTATCGTTTTTTCAAATGTTTGAATATTCGAAATATTGTTGTTAAAATTTGACTCATTTGATGTAAAATCAATTATATCAACAAAATGGACAATATCTCGATGTTGCGACCTAGTAATTTATCTATAAAAGAAGTGTGCAAAATTTGAGAAGGATCGATCAAGTAGTTTTTGAGATACAGTGAACACCGACTTGAAAAAATTATTACGAGAAAAACGCGTTAAAAAAAAGCTTGTTTTTTATACTCACACAGTGTCGTCTATCCCTGGCCCATATAGCGACATACTTTCTGCTAAAATATTTAGAGCATATTTTTGCTCCTGCTTTCGACGAACTCTGCTTTTTTTTGTTGCATCTGAAGCAGTTTTATCCGCTCTAGTAATTCATAGCGAATTCAATGGAGCTACCATTCATAGCGATCACAATCCAGTTATAATGGATTTTAGGCAAAAAGATTTCTTAAAAATAAAAGGGAAAAAGTGTCAAGAAAAATAGACATCTCACAACTGAAGAACCCTGAAAAGATAGTGAATGAAAATGAAATAAGTATCAAGCTTGAGAAAGAAACGCTAAGGAACTTTGTACAGGCAGACATTGAAGTAACATGGACTGCTCTAAAAACGAAAATAACAAAGATACAAGAAGACGACATTGGGTTCACGAAAAACAACAAAAAACAAAAATGGATAACGCAAGAGATCATGGACCTCATGAACGTAAGACGAAAACATAAAACAAACCCAATAGAATACAAACGAGTCAATAAAATCATTAGAAAAAAGTGCAGAGAAGCTAAAGAAAACTGAATGTCAACCAAATGTCTAGAAATTGAACAACTTCAGGAAAGATACGACACCTTTAATGTCCATAAAAAAGTGAAAGAAATGACAGATAGACACAGAAAGAGATAAGAAATAATATTAATAAATAATAAAAAACGAGATAATTATAGGTCCAGAAGACAAACTGGAGAGATGGAAAGAATACATTCAGACACTTTTTGACGATGATAGACCTTGTTAAAAATAACAAAAGAAGAAGTTTATTTATGCAGTAAAAGCTCAGAAGAACGGAAAAGCACCGGTCCAGACAATGTCAATTTCGAAATACTTAAATTATATCTGCAATTTACATGAATGTAGATTGTAGATATATATTTTTTACGAGCTAAGCCTGAAATTGGACAATCCTAGCATTGTACGGAAATTACTGTCCACCTCTAGCATTGAACTCCAAACTGTACAATGTCTTGCTTATAGATTCGAATCGATTATTATTGACAAGCGACACACCAAATCAAAAATCGAACATTTCTTGTTAATTATTTGAACTTTTTATTTTTTTTATTTATATATAGAGTTGTGCTTTGTCGAATCGATAATGTGATAAAATGCTGTGTCAAGCTAAAATATAAATAATAAGAAGAAATTGTTTCACAATAGAGTGATAATATCAGTGAAACATTTCAAAGCTTCAAGAGATACGTCACTATAACACAGGGAAGATGTTTGTGAAACATTTCAGATTTTCAAGAGATGTGTATGATAGGTTAAAATAATTTATTCCTACAATTCAGAACTCAGAAACCCTAATTAATTATGGATTTATAACCGATTTGGATTTGGATATGGATTTATAATTGATGTTTGTCTTTAATAACATTTGTCTTTGTAAAAATCGATATGAATCGATATCTGTCATATTCTCTCAAACTTTTGTACAGCAATTCTTTTATACGAAGTCCGACGATTATGTCTCTTTCGGAGATTGTACAGTAGAGGGGTACAATGCTAGAAGTGTGGACAAGATTTTCCGTACAATGCTAGGATTGTCCAATTTTGGACATTGCTCGTAACATATGCATGTTTTCGAATTCGATTATCGAAAAGCATTTGACTGCGTTAACCATCAAAAGATGATCGAAATTCTGAGAACAACTGGAATTGACGAACAAGACTTGCAAATTATCTCAGAACTATATTGGCACCAAACGGCAACAATTGAAATAGAGTACACAGTATCCGAAAATATACGAATCCGACGAGGAGTGCGACAAGGTTGGGTCTTAACACTGCTATTATTATTTAATCTGTATTGTATCGAACAAGCGAGGAAAACACTCATGAACATGAAAACATTTTTTACAAGATCAGGCCTTAGTCTAGAGCTCAGAATTCGAATGATTAGATGTTACGGTTTCGGGTCATGTGTTGAGAGGTGAAAGATATGAATTACTCCAAATCATATTGGAAGGTAAAGTTCAGGGCAAAAGATAAGTTGGAAGATGCTGGAACTCGTAGCTGAAAGACCTGAGGAGATGGTTTGACGGCTCACCCACAGAAATCTTTCGTGCAGCAGTTTCCAAAGCTACAATTGCCACTTGGATCGCCAACCTTCGAAAGGAGACGGCGCAATAAGAAGAAGTAATTCGATTGTCATCTGCCGCGAGTGCATAATTAAAAGAACTTGACACTATACTTATTCCAATTTCTATGTGAGTGCTCACTCACTCATTCATCTCTCACTCACTCATTCACCTCAATCACTCACCTCACTCACTCGCCTAACTCACTCACCTTACTTACTCACTCACTCACCTACCTAACTCACTCATAAACGCCTATAACTCCATCAATTTTGCTCCGATCACTCTGCAATTTTAACTGGATACTCTTGGAGAGTTATACTATGGAATAAAAAAACCGTAAAGGTAATTAATTTTTGACCAAACATTTTATTTCGCTCAGTAAAAGAAGAAATAAATAGATTATATCTTAAGTATATAACAATTGAATGAATTATGTAAAAAGTTAAAGCAAACATGAACAAGAACCAAATTGTAAAAACTCATGTAATCTTCACAATACATAACGAAACTTATTGTATAATTAACGGCAAATGAAACATAAGATATTCAGAAATATTCTTATAAAAATACTAAATATGCTAAGTATTTGGAAAAGCAAAAGAGAAAATACCAAAAATTTAATTCGAAAACGGACATTAATTATACTGAACGTTTTTGTCATTATAATTTTATGTTTATTTTTACGAATGTTTTATCAAATTAAAGTTATCTTGATCAAAGGAAACAGGATTTTATCGTGTAGCTTGCAACATTTGCCTGATACAGAAATGATTGTTCAAGCATTGTTGCCTTCAGTATATATTTACTTAGATGATATCGCATATTTTACAAATATTCATTAAGGAATTTTTTTATTGGAAGTGTTTTTAATGATAAGCTACAATTCGTTGTTTATAAAATACATTGTTTGAAAAAAATATAACCGTTTATACTTTTGTTTTTTGTTTTATTGGACACGAAAGATGTATTTTTATTCGCTCTGTCGCGGGATGCCCTGGTTCGGAGATATTTTAAAATATTTCCAAGGTCGACTCAGCCTGAATAAAACGAGTACCTTGAGTAAAACCACCGATAATTAAATTAGTGGTTGAAGCATATCACTGGACCTGGTACCTTTTTTGTATACCGAATGACACACTACCTTGCGCTAAATTGAAACAAACTAAATAATTCAATAAATATGTATATACAGTAAAATTAAAGAAATATTTAACCACCGAAAAATCGATGGTAGTTAATTAGTAACAAATTAATAATATAAATAAATCTAATTAACAAAGTCAAGTGAAATAATTCTTGTACAGAGATTAGTCGATATAATTTATCTAAACTATTATAGTTTATCTAAATTATTCCTCATTGCCTTCACAGAATTCATAATCTTTGTTGTCTCTCAATAGTCATTAATAAACTTGATTTAGAAAATATGCATACTGTCAATGGAAACATATACACTCGCGATCATAAAATCCGGGTCACCTTGAAAATCACCGATATTTCATTTTTAACGAGCTTTATCGTAAATAATAATAACACAAATACAAACTAATGCATGTTTCTGAGAATTGTTGCGGTTTCCTTTGTAACAAAGAATTCCAATAGTGCCGATTTCGCGGTAAAGTGCACACTTCCCAAAATGAACGCTACCTGTAACTCCGCTTGATTTAAATGTCTCGTTTGTACTTCGACTTTCTGTTCAAATGCAACGGACAAACGTTTATTATTGCCACCATTAGTGGTTATTAGTGCCATTATTAGTGTTTATTTTTTGACAAAAATGCCTTTGACTGTTGTTGAAACGGGACAAATTGTTGCACTTGTGGAAGACCGTCACACTCAACGGCAAGTCGCAAGAACTGTTGGCGTAAGCCTTTCTACGGTTCAACGAGTGCTTCAACGCTTCTAGGAGGCAAGTTTGCTAACCAGGCGACCTGGCTCTGGACGAAGAAGAACGACCAAGGCACTAGATGACCATTTCCTTATGTTTCAGGCTTTACGAAACCGGACCTCAACTGCGGTTATGCATCAAAATTGTCTAGAGGAAGTACGAAATCGCAATTTTAGTGTTGGAACAGTCAGAAGAAGACTTCGTTCTTCTTGACTATCCTCTCGGGTAATGGCTAGAGGACCGCCACTTCGCCGGGTGCCTCGAGTTGCACGACTAGCTTTTGCTCGACAACACGCGCATTGGGGAATTAACGATTGTAGCAAAGTGTTATTTTCAGATAAATCCCGTTTCTGCCTAACTGGATCCGATGGACGTGTAAGAGTTTGGAGGAGAACCGGTGAACGATTTTCACAAGCTTGCATTGCTCCAAGAATGCCATTTGGTGGAGGCTCGGTCATGGCTTGGGGAGGTATATCTTCCGACTTCCACACAGAATTACCCTTCATCGAAAATGGGTCCTTAACTGCACGAAGATACATTACGGAGATTCCGGAAGAACATGTTATGCCCAACATGGCAGGGCTTGGAGAAAACGCCGTTTTTATGCAGGACAACGTGCGAGCGCACGTTGCCATGATCAGTATGTAATACTTGGACGAAGTTGTAACGACGAGGGTACCCTGGCCAGCTGGGTCTCCGGACCTGAATCCCATCGAACATCTCTTGGACGATTTGAAAAAACGTATTCAAACCCATACACCTCCTCCTAACAACGCACAGGAGCTTAAGGATCTGTTAGTGAGAGAGTGGAATAACATACCACAACATGTAATCCGGAGAAAAATTGAGAGTATGCCCCGTCGTCTGCAAGAGGTTATTAGAGCAAGGGGAGGCAATACACGATATTGGTCATTGAAATTTCACTAATTTTTTACCACGTTCTGTATTTTCCATTTTTTTTCGTATGTCTGTTTTATCAACAATTTGATTTGTTTTCTGTTTTTTCAATAAAAACAATAAAACATCATTTTTTTTCTTTCAAAACAAACATTGATGACAAATAAAAAATACATTAGCCAAAAAAAAAGGTTATTAATGCACCAGAGGCAAAAATATTTAAGAAACTTTAAATTTTCAAGATGACCCGGATTTTATGATCGCGAGTGTATTTAATAATGGTATATTAATTAATCTTTATTTTAATAATTAGAAAACAATATAAATTTAAAAGCTAAGTACAGTGCGCAGATTCTAAATATGCCGGTGGGAGATGGCTTCTATGCGTTGTATTATAGTTGGTGTATGAGAGGAAAAGTTTTCGAAGTAATGAAATAACAAATTTTATATTATTATTTGTTATTTCATTATTTTGAAAACTTTCTCTCATACATCGACTATAATACAGCGCATAGAATCCATCTCCCACCGGCACATTTAGAATCTGTGCACTGTATGTATGTAATTGTACTAATTAATTGTAATGAAAGTAGTAAAAGATTAAAATACTATTCCTTAGAATTATAAAAACAATAAATGACAAATGTTTTTCAAAATTTTCCAATAAAAACTTCTGTGTGCATAATAAGAATGTCATCTACCTCAGTAAGTTTCTGAAAACCTTTGTTTTTTTGAATTATTGTTTCAAATTTTTGAAAAATATCTTTTTCATTGTCACCTTTAACATTTTCACAAGTCGATCTATTTTTTTTTTATTAAGGCTATGTTTTTTACCAAGGACAACTTTGATGTTTCCAATTGAGTAATAGTTTTTTGAAGCCAATTAAAATTTGATTTATTGAATGAAAGTTGCTGCTGATGAATGTTGTTTTTAAAAAATTGTTTCGCATCTAGCAGAGACTGGAAACTTTTATCCGTTAAAGCGTCGATTTTATTTTTTAAATCTACGAAATAGTCTGGATAGAAAAAAAACGGCTTCCAACCATGTTCCCCATCGTGTTAGAACGGGTTCTGGTGGAAGTAGATAAGTTGAATTCTTATAGGAGATTTGAGAAATACTTTTTTATGCCTGGATATCAAGGAGTTTACAAAAGAAAATTTTTCTAATTTCTTCCGCAACTCTGTTCATTCTATGTGCTAAACAAGTAACGTGTATTAATATAAAATATTTTTCAATTGTGTCCTGCCTGGACAATATATGGTGCACCATCAAATAAAAAAAGTAATAATTTATGGCTAGGAACAGCTGCAGGAAGAAAAATTTTTGGTAGTTCTTCTTGTACAAAATGTGATATTGTTGCAGAGTTGGTTTTTTCTAATTGCTTTCATGAAGTTAAATAGGAGATTGGTAAGATCTGATCGCTTAGAACACCAATCATTAAATGAGCGATATATCTTCCTGAGGAATCAGTGGTTTCGTCAACACACACGTAGAAATAATTGTCACTAATATTAGTTTTTATATTATCTATTACTGATGAGTGCAAAACATGGTTGACATGGTTTCTCTTTAGAGTCCTTTCACTTGGAATATTCAATTTATAATATTTTTTTAAAAAAGAAGTTAAGCTTTCATTTGATATTTTTGAAAGCGGTATATTTGAAGTAATTAATGCACGGTACAAGTCTTCATTAAAAGTATCTTGTTCTTTTCCTTCTTTCGAACTTTCTTTTTCTTTCGACCGAACTTAGACCGACTTAGAAACCGAAGCTTGATATTTTTCTCCAGATTTAGTTTTGTCTTTTTGGCTGAATGTGACGCAGTTCTGACATATTGATCTACCTTTTTTTTTTTCGTCTTTATAGAGGGGGGTCTGGACTCTTCAAAAGACATCTCAGTCCAGGACGCCACCTGACTGACCTTAATGCAGGATTCGTTCTTCGTACTCCCGGCGACAGTTCCCGAGGTACTTTAAAATGCCCTCTCGTCGCCGAGTCTACGCCGAACATCTACCTGCTAAACCAGAACCTCCTCTGTCATCCAGCGATCCGGAAGCGGAATGGCCTCTTTAAGGCCTGCATCCCTTCCGAAGCATTACCTTCATTCATCCACAGACTGTCAGCAAGGAAGCTCCTTGTTTCGTTCCAGGTAGCGCGTGGAAGACCCTCATTGCTCTTAGTACGGCATCACTCCCAGGCGGGCATTTCCTCCTTCCCCACACAGTCTGATCCACTTTTCTACCTTCAACTTACAGCATCTTTCCCTCTTACCTTTTAAACCTTAAACCACAATTATTGGTTGTGGTTGTGGCCGTACATTATATTTAAATACTGAACATAACCAATAACAAAAACCTTAGTTATACATTTTTCAGAATTTGTATAAAAACATTTTTTGAGAACGATTTCTGGAGTGGAAATCGAAACGTCAAACGTTAGTTATTTAAAAATGTGATTATTACCACAATCACAACTAATAATGGTGGCTTAATCGCATAAAAATATAATATTAAACTTGGCATACCACAAGAAAGTAGTTTCAGAACCTTGCTAAATAACTTTTTAATAATATGTTAAGTGCTAAATTTTTAACGGGATTTTTTATTTCCGCATAAATTTTGCAAAGCGATCATAAAATTATATCGTGAGAAATATTTAGGAAAGAAATAAATGACTATACTGGGTTTTTCACAAAATTTACTAAAATAAAAAGAAATTAAATAAATTGTAGGGTGGCGGTTTTTTGACTATATCATGTTTGTCATGAAATGATTGTATTTTTAATTGGTTTACATACTCATACTGATGGTGTGGAATTAATTTCAATATTACATCTATTTTATAATAATACAATACGGAAACTACATTTTGTTTCATATATCCTAGTACTATTTTACAAAAATATCATGTCTTAATTTCAGGTTGAAGCTTATTTACCAGGACTAGTTGAGAATTCACAAAAAGCCATAAGTGAAGTGTATGTAACATCAGTTTTATATTTCAACAGAGGTGTAGACTATCTTAAAAATGAAGTATTTGTGTAAGTATAAATTTTATAACTAAAAGGTTGAATTAGTTAGAGGTATTAAACATTTATTTATGTTATAATATGTGCGATTCTCAAAGTATTTTTAGTGTCATTGAATTTGTGCAAAGAAACCATATATGTCTCGTAAGTTCAAACCGTATAATATATTTAAATGCTAAAATTACATACAGTACAAATAGCATACAAAACACTGCTGAGGCCAGTCCTCACATATGGGACAAAAACTTTGATTCTAATGCAAAATCATGAAAGACTTGCTGAATATTCGAGCGGAAAATACTCCGCGAACTATTTGGAGCTCTAAACGACCAAGGGTAGTGACGCAAAATATGTAACTTCGAATTATACCAACTATTTAATTAATCAGATGTTTTAACGTTCATCAACCACAGGAACACATGTAGGAAGAAGCACAAGCCTACCGCGAAGTAGGTGGTTGGATAGAGTTGAGACTGACTTAGCCGTATTAAAAATCAGAAGATGGCAACAGGTCGCCGAAACCGAACAGAACCGCGACTAATCTTAGAGTAGGCCAGGATCCACAAAGGATTGTCAAGCTAAAGATGATTATTTCTTAGCTGTGTTTTCTAATTGGCGACCAGTTTTCAGCGTTTTATTATTATTGTTAATACTCTCATTAGTTTTGAATGTATCAATTTTGTTTTATATATAACATTATCATAGCAGTTGAATGATTAATATTTCAATTGGTATGTCTACTATTAAAATTAGCTTCTGCTCTTCTATGTATTTTATAGTTTTCTTTAACAATCAAACAATTGCAAAAAGTTAATACAAATTGTATGTATTTTATAAATTTTTAGTCGTTTTGAAGTTCACTGTCAAACATTTGAGACATTTTATCGTAGAGGGTAATACATGTAATTATTACATGTTTTCTGCAATTATGAAGTCTCTTGGATGGAAATTTTAGAATATAATTAATTAGTAAGATACCAAATAAGCAAAATATTCGAAACCAGCAATGCCTGAAAAATTGTTACTTAGTTCCAGTCAGCTAGGTTCTCAGAAATAGATACGACCGTTAATGTACACTAATAAATTGAAATAAACTAACTAATTTAAAAAATATGTATATTCAGATGCAAAAAACGTAACGGAGAAATTTTTGGTCAAATTCAAAGTATTTTAGTTTTTTTATTTTTATCCCATTTTGATGATTTTTTAACACACTGTAAAAATTTATAAATTTTCATTTAGAATAGTGAGTTTTTTAATAAAATTTTGTATTTGACTTATTATACGGGGTTAATCGAAAGGTGGTTTTTTATCCGGATTTTCGTAATTCCGTGTTTTTCGGTTGCAACCATGTCTTCTAAGTATTATGTTTTTTGTTTAACGTGAAAATATGGATTGGTTCGTTTTTAGGAGCGAAATGACTTTGCCACCCAAAATATACGACTTTTACTATTATTACCATTATCTATTGTATTAATTTGTAATACGACGATGGCGGCTTTGGTATCTGTTATCGACGGAATGTCATATCGACATCCCAGAAGCACTTTATTTTATTTAAGTAATGATTAAAAGCAACGAGATGTTCTTGGTTTTAATGAACAATGATAACAATAACAAAACATAAAACAAAACAAATTAAATGTAACTTAACCTAAGTACGCAAATAACAAAGAAAAACTACTAAAAAATAACTTAATACTTTGTATTGCTAGCCTCTATAACTGCCTGTACACGTCGGCTCATGCTGTCTATGAGGTTGCGAATATCATCTTGCTGGATGTTTTGTCATTCCTCTTCTAGAGCCAAGCGAAGTTCTTTAATTGAGGAGGGTGCGACTTCGCGACCTCTAATATTTCTACCAAGCATGTCCCAAACGTGCTCTATTGGGTTCAGATCTGGCGAACACGCTGGTCAGTTCATTTTATTAATATCAACTTCCTCTAAATATTGCTTGACACACATTGCAGAGTGGGGTCGCGCATTATCTTGCATTAATAGAAAATCATCGCTGATATATTGAGAAAAGGGTACTACGTGATTCGCTAAAATTTCCTCAATATACCGATGTGCAGTCAACGAACCCTCAATAAATACCAATTCATTGTGCGTCTCTCGGAATATTCCTGCCCATACCATCACCGAACCCCCTCCATGGCTAACGCGGGTACTGAAATCGCACTCCTCAAATCTCTTCAGTTCGACGCCATACTCGTTCTTTCTCATCTGATGAATGAAGACAGTACTCTACAAAGAACATTACTCCATTGTCCTAAATTCCAATGTAAATGTTCCCTGGAAAATTCTAGTCTAGTTTAGTCTAGAACCCATTGTCCTAAATTCCAATGTAAATGTTCCCTGGAAAATTGTAGTCTAGCAACTCTGTGCCGTGGAAGTAATTTGGGCCCAGTTGCTGGTCTGCAACTTTGCAAAACAAATTCATGTAATCTTTGACGAACTGTAAATACTCTTACATTGTTGCCTCGAACCTCTTGAAGCTGATTTTGCACCGAGGTTAAATAAGTAACGATCCCGCAAAGCATTGACTAGTATAAAACGATCATCTAAAGCGGTAGTTTTGCGCTTCCTGTCACTTCCCGCTTTACGTTTGTTTGTTCCAGTTCTTATAAAACGTTCCACTACCCTTTGGATGGTAGAGCGATGAGTGTGTAGTACTCTAGCCACATTCATAATTTCGCCCATCTTCAACCAGAACAACGGTTTTCGCACAATCTTCGACACTAAGAACCATGATCAATCATAGGTAAACAAAATGAAAGTGTCAATATGACATAATGATACCAGTCACCAAAGCCACCTCGTCGTATTATAAAATAACTCCAAAATAATCATAATTAAAAAAAGTCCTAAATTGTGGCTGGCAAATTCATTTGGCTCTAAAAAATGAGCCAAGGCATATTTTGACATAAAACAAAAAACACAATGTTTAGGAGACATGGTTGCAACCGAAAAATAAGGTTTTACGAAAATTCGCAAAACGGAATTATTCCACAGGTCAAAGTTAGGATAATAAAACCACGTTTGAATTAACCCCCGTACAATAAGTCAAATATAAAATTGTATCAAAAAACTGACTATTCCAAATTAAAATTTATATATTTATACACAGTGTGCTAAAAAAAATTGAAATAATTTGAATTTTACCAAAATTTGTTGTAGCAAGTTGGTTGTAGCTAAATAGTAAAAAAAATCATATATTGCTCTATCTCTACCATCTGATCTCTAACAGAGTCTAGGGTTTCACAGACGATATTGTAATCATGACTAAAGGAAAATTTCCTAGTATCGTTGAGGATTAGATGCAATATGCCCTTCATTACATAGAGAATTGGTGTCTGAGAGTGAACCTCTCTGTGAACCCTTCTAAAACTAAACTATAGCCTTTACTAATAAGAAGCAGCATACAAGACTGAGTGAGCTGAAATTATTTGGGGAGGAACTAGAAAGAACCAATGATGTCAAGTATCCAGGGGTAAACCTTACCACGTATCAGAAAGAACTGGGGTACTGAAAGAAGGGTCTAATAAGAACACTACTTGATTTTAGGTGTAAGACCATGTAGAATTTTTTATGAAGAAGTTTTGTATATGGTTTTAATGTATTGAGGCATACTGTATTACAATAAAATTGAAAACCATAGTGATCAAGTTAAAAAAGTAAAGCAAAGGCTAGTTTTTTTTAAACGATAACTTTATTCTTACTTTTATGATTGTACAAACCTTGTTTTACTTTTCCTTCTCTAGCATTCCATATGCTATTAGGTGTTTGGTTCATACATTGTGATATCCCATAATTTATGACATAAAAAAATTGAAGTACAAATATAAATACAAAGTGTTAAGATTTTTTGAATAAAATTTCTATACTGACGTTCTAAAGAAACCAAAATTTTTATATATCCATTCTGTTTTAGGGGCCAACTCTCACCGGAAAACATGCAGAGAGTGGTCGTAGAAGCATTTAATACGACACAACAAAAAGCTGTTGAATACTACCACTGGATTTATAAAAAAGTTCAGACAAGCATCAAATGAAATTTGTCTGTTGATTAATTAGGTTTTTCAATTTATTTGAACCAAAATCCATTACTACCACATCAAATTAGGTTCAGTTTCAGAAATAATTTTGTATACCTCTGTATACAAGATCTATTTCGAATGTTTGATATTAGAACTTGCAGATGTTGTGACTTTACTGTTAATATTTTCATAGGAAACGTTTGGTTGCGAGATATTGAGTACAGTACAAAAATAAGTTTGTTGGTAGTTCTGTTGGACAGTAATATAAATGTACGATTTTTTATACATTTCTTATCTTTGGTTATATTGAGTGAGAAATTAGATGAATGAAAGCGTACTACTAAGATGTACTATTATTTAAGTTTGTTTTAATTTATAAATTAGATGTGCAAACTGTCGTTTTAGGGAAGCATCACATGTTAGCATATGAATATTTTTAATTAATATAAGTCATGACAATATGAACAAAAAGTGTTTTTATATTGTTTTAACTTTATTTATTTTTTAAACATTCTTTAAAACTAAATTTACAATTTATGTTTTTACCACTCTCTATACAAGCCAATAAACAAATTTTTGTTTGACTTTTCTCCAACCAATTTTTATTTAAACATATAGAAAAATAGAACATTGCATTTGTCATTTATTTGTAAACCTGGAGTAAGACTATCTTAGTGGTAGTAGTATTGAATAAGGAAACAAGTCTGTTGTGTTAAGTACTGATTCATTGAAAGGTATGTAATATTTTGTAATTTTTATCATTTTTTTTATATATTAATTATTGTCAGGATTTACTTTGTTGATATATATAATTTATTACTTAAGTTGTTTCATTTCCAATTTCCTCCCAACCTCATATTTGATTAGAATTGACCACATACAATTCTGTTCTTCTAACTGAAGAGATTATAAATGCTTTTACTGAGTACTACAGTCAAGACTTTACTGATAACCGCACTCAGGGGTCTTCCTCATGCAGTTAATAAAATAAATACAACCAAAATTAACAAGAGGCCTGGCATTGTTGGCACCAATGGAAAATAATGTGCCGCCTCGATAAGACTTTTCGTATTATCATGCTGTTGGTGAATATCTATCTATACAAAAGGCTAGGACGACAAGTCGCACTATTTGTCCGGTAGGGTAACTACGCCACCTAGGAAAGAAATCTGAACTACAAACATGTGACATTTCTTAATGGTTTACATGCAAGAAGGTTTCATGCGCTGGGTTTTGTACATAGATCGATTTCATAAGGCGTCTTCACGCAAAAGTTAAGCGATTCTTCGAAAGTGACTTATTGTTAAGAAAACGTTATTTAATTTTTTAAAACTTTTATGACTACCGGATCGATTTGGCTAATTTTGATTTTAAAATATTTGTATAAAATAAAATCTCGATAAAAATAAAAAATATATTAAAGATCAATCTTATAATAAAAATAGAGAATTTGATAGATCTCAAATATGTAAACACGCATGGGAAAATGAACATAAGGTTCAATGGAAAGATTCAAATATAGCCCTAAAAGAAACAGATGCTAAAAAGAGAAATCAAAGAAGCGACTTTAATTATGCCAAATTAGATTAATTGCGGCGCTAATTCCTTGGCAGAATAGACATACATATAAAATCAAAGTTTGGTGTTTAAGAGTAAACTAAATCGATGGCTTGGTCAAAATGTGGCTAACTACAGTTTTTCTATTTTTGAGCTATTTACCCAGTAAACCGCATGATTATTTTAAGTGTTGTTCCAAATGTGGCGAATTGCATTAATTTAAAAATTGGCGCCAGAATATATAAAACCATTAGTACCTATGTACACGATGAACGTAGTTCGCAATTCCATATGTAGCTAGTAACACAGCCACCTTTGGAATGGACATCTTTCAATGTAGGTGAAGTTACCGACTTTTTTTATTATAACCCATGGTACAATAAACATTAAATAATTATATGAATAATATTAAATAAAACAAGGTTTAATTTGTCTTACTTACCAAATTCAAAATTTACCCCCATAGATACTCCCACACAGCTGGAAAATGGTATTCTAGAAAAAACCTTCAGTGATAACCCAGTCGCTGGCGCTCGTTCCACAGTGATATTCGACGCCTAAATGTTTCGGTAGAAACCTAAGACTATTGTAGATGACACTGAATCTTTCGTCTGGAATATTAGTTATCTCGGCTCTTTGTGTAGCGCCTTTGTCGAGAAAAATAAACTTCTAAACATTTTAGCAATTTTCTGAAAGTTAGAGTCTTCTAAGTACGTGAATTTCTTTTTTTTTGTAATTATTTAGTTTTCATCTTAGTAAGAGTGGTATAGATAACACTGAATCTTTCTTCTGGAATATCAGTTATCTCGAATTTTATAGTTCCTTATCTTAGACGCCATTTTCTTATAATTTCGTCATCAATAATATTAAATAAAACAAGGTTCAATTTGTCTTCCCTACCAAATTCAAAATTTGCTTCCATAGATACTCATACACAGCTGCTAGATGGTATTCTAGAAAAAACCTTCAATGATAACCCAGTCGCTGGCGCTCGTTCCACAGTGATATTCGACGCCTAAATGTTTTGGTAGAAATATAAGACTATTGTAAATGACACTGAATCTTTTGTCTGGAATATCAGTTTTCTCGGCTCTTTGTGTAGCGTCTTTCACGAGAAAAATAAAATCTAAACTTTTTAGCAATTTCAGAAAATTATGGAGTCTTCTAAATAATCGAATTTCTTAGTTTTCTTCTTAGTAAGAGTGGTATAGATAACAATGAATCTGTCTTCTAGAATATCAGTTATCTCGGCTCTTTGTGTAGCGTCTTTTTCGAGAAAAATAATATCTTCTAAACATTTGGAGTTTTCAAGTGAATTTCTTTTTTGTTGTAATTTCTTAGTTTTACTTTTATCTTATCCCATTGATATATCTTTTGTGGTGTCATTCGTTGTGTTTTAAACGGGTAGTTAAGTTGGATCTAATATATGGATGTTAATTTATCAGGGAGTTAGCAATTTCAAAACTTTTGTCCTTTTGTCGTTTTTTATAGAGGCCTTTAATTTCACTTAGTGTTATGGCGTAGAACAACATTCTTTATAATGTTAATAAAGTTGCGTGTTGGTAAAGAAGTGTAATATTTGTCTTTTTGGGTTGATAAAGAGTTTGTTGACTTTTCAGTTAATGTTCTGAAAACGTAATGATTTTATTTTTTGATGAAAATATTAATTTTAGCTTAATAGTTTTACATCTCGGTAAGTTAAGGTTTTTTAACCCCACCTACCAGATCATTGAGTAGATTTACTACCTCAATGCTCTTGTTGCCGGTCCTAAGTCCGGGTAAAGGAGGAAGGTTCTTAAGGAAGGACGTTAAAAAAAAGGGCTGCATCGAATTCTACAGTTCTTTGGTTACATGTTCAGAGGTGACGATAATTTAGAGAGATTGATTGTTTCTGGAAACGTTCCAGGGACAGACAGCGGGCCACTCATTCTGCAAACCCCTTAAGGCAGCTGAAAATAGAGATACATACAAAATGGATGGGAAGTCCTGCGGCGTTTCTTGCGAAAAATATGACAATTCCGGAAGATTTCAGACTAGCGGGAGTATGTCAACAGCACCCATTCTAAACGATGCAGATATTGCAGCACCAACCATTAAAAAGAACAAGGTATATGTCTACCAGTTGTGACGTTTCTCTTTGGATTGGCCCATGCTTAAAAAGTTCTCATGGAAAATGAGAAATTTTTTAAACCTGTGCAGCTATTTCCAAAATCCACTTTAAAGCGAAAGTTTTATACTGGCGTTGTACTACTTTTTTGCGTCGACTCTTTCGTCACAGATAGTCATAGAATAGCAGTTCTTGACATCGATTCATTACTCTCAATCAACTCGTTTCTAATCATCATAATTTACTCTAAGCAGGTTTAAATTAAAAACTACATGAAAAATAACTAACAAAAAATAGACATTAAATGAGAAGTAAAAAATTAAAAGAATACCTGTCACTAAAAGATTCGATTCGTAACGATTGTCAAAATTTAATACAAGTCATACATGTTATCCGATTAATAACAACATTGAATCATCTGTTTAAATTTTTATAATAATTCTCGTTTTAAAATAATTTCATATAAATACAATTATTATTTTTAAACAACTTATTTAGTTAATATAATAATTAAATTCACTATCAAATGATATTTATATTTTATTATTATCTGGTCTGAATTTGACAGGTTTGTCATAAAAGTTAAAAATTTACGCTTTTTATACAGACTTTACACTACATGATTTGTCCATCGAGTTAAAATCTATGGAGAGGGCATCACGTGACTAAAAACGACCTCACTTCGGCCATATCGTTAAGATTGTTTTGACACTTTTGACAGATCGTATGTTTGTTTACGTTTGTTGTTTTTCGAATATTTTTAGTTTTATAATACTTTTATAGAAACTGTAATAATATATTGTGATAGTGCATAATAATGGTTTCTTGTTCTCAACGTAGTTGCAGTAGCAGAAGCAATGTTAATAAAAAATCTTCAGGAATAACGTTCTACAGGTTAGTATACAAATATGTAAACAAAGCAATGGCCCGTACTTCAGAGAATAAATTACTAGTATTTGACTGTATTAATTTAATTTTATGTATAATATATCGTGTCTTTAGTGTTTACCGCGGGATAAATAAATCATAGTTTATTAAAAATGTATTGCACTTTTTTAGATTATGATTAAATCTTCTGAATAACTAGTCATATTTTTATAGTAGTTTTAATATTATTGAGTCCGGCTATGATCCCACCGCCATATTGGTATCATCGTTAGCCACGCCTACCTACGCTGTTTTTAATACACACGTTAATATGCTCATAGCTTCTCCATAGATTCTTAAACATAATAATTTATTGAATTTGTTTAAAATATAAAAAAAAATAAAAAATAAAATTATTTTATTTAATTTTAAATATATTATTTAAATTTTAAAAATATTTTTTAATATAACTTGTTATTTTTAAATATGTTATTTGGTTAATAATTAATAATAGTTTATTTAGTTAATACTAATTAAATTTACTATCAAATGATTTTTAATTATATTTTCATAATTTCATATAAATACAATTTTGGATTTTGCAATTATCAGTTCGACTATTCTATTAAAGTGCGATAAAAAGTTATTAGTAAAACATTTTCATATTTTATATAGTCACAGCGGAAGATTCCATTTGTGTACCGAACGAGGGGGTGGCCGTTAGGTATACAAAATGTCAAAACTGACCATAAGGTAGGCATCAGACTGTCCGACCAACCACGACCAACCGTCCGACGGTGAACAACCAACTTTTGTACTTTTATTTTTAAACTCACATTGTCACATTACTCGTTCGGGTTCCATCGACCGACCGTCAAAACGTCAGGAGAGTCTAGCAACATAACCACATTTTTGCAATATTATTTTAGCGGGCTTTTTGTAGAAAATTGAATTATGGATAAAATTAGCAGCGATAATTTTACTGATAAATTGTTTATCACTTATTTGATGTGGAGACGTCTTCGTAGGCGTAGGACAGTTTGGACACAGAATAAATGTGGCAGTAGTGAAAAGCTACGACAGAACTAACTGTAATTTAAATTTTTAGAGATTAATAATTTAGTAAATTTGAAATAATTTAATATATTCTTCAACTAAAAGTACGAATAAAATAGTGCATATTATGTCTATGGTTGCCGTAAATAAATTAAACCGGGTTAATTTTCCTATGCACATCAGATAAAATTTCACTGAACAGCACTGGTTCCGTTTAAAACATGGCTAATTCCGTCTGCGCGAACTTATCTTTATCTTGACAAGCAGAGTGGGCATTCTGATTGTTTATTATTCTGTGTTTTGGGTGCGGGACATTTAAAAAAAAAACACCAACAAGGAGAATTCTTTGTGTTATATCTCATTTTATTAAATGGTTTTATTAAATTTCAAAATTATTATCACATGTGCAAGCCCAAATTTTATAGATTACTTATTTACAAATTTTGAAATGTCAATGTCATTGCCCAGAATAGTATAAATAAATGCGAAATGTTCCATATATATCGACCAAACGATCAAAAATAATTTTGATTTTTGGAATGTTTCATAATTTTTTGTACAGGAAACCTAAAAAAGATCTTACTAACGAATACGATAAAGCATGAAAAAGGGTTAAAAAAGATACGCCTACAAAAACTGCTGCTGAATAAAAATTTGATTGAAAACATTATAAAATTGTAAAGAGAATAAATAAGTTTTTAATGAACCAGATGTCGTAACGTGTATTAAAACACAGTGACTTAGATGGGTTCGACACATAATAGGAATGCCTGACAACACGATTGCTAAAAAACTAACGATAGGAACACCTATAGGAAGAAGAAGCAGAGGCCGACCGTGAATTAGGTGGTTAGATGGAGTTGAGACCGACTTCGAGGGATACTAGAGATCAGAAGATGGTAACACAGATGGACAGGATTGTCGAGCCACAGATGATGATGATGAAAGAGAATAGTAAAACAGCAATTTTGTTGATTAATATAAAGCTTCACGCTAGTCTACAGTACCGTGTACTGAACTCTTTTTTTTATTTGTGTTCTATGTATTATTAGGTTTTATATTTCAGTTATTTTTGTTTGTATCATCATCATCATTTTAGCTTTACAATCCTGCGTGGGTTCTATCCTCAAAAATGTCTCTAGAGTCGTCCCTATCCATCGCCTTCCTTCGCGAAGCACGTACCCCCATCTTTCTTATTTCTTCATCGATATTATCAAGGAACCTTGTTCAGAGTCTTTCTCTTCTTCTCTGACCAATGCGTCGATCAAGGAGCGTTTTTCTAGTTGGGTGTTTTTGTTCCATCCGCATTATATGCCCTATCCACCTCAGACGTCCTTTCTTAACATATTTTACAATACCTGATTCCTGGTATATTCTATAAAGTTCTAAGTTATATCGTCTTCTTCCTACTCCGTTGTCATTCAGCGCTTCACCGATTCGCCTTAGTATGCTTCTTTCCAGACATCCTAACATGTTTTCATTACTTTTTGTTAGTCCATGTCTCTGAACCAAATGTTAGGACAGGGCGTATTATTATTTTGTAAAGTTTTACCTTTATATTTCTCGATATAATTGAGCCCAAATATTCATACTCTATATTCAATTTTTTTCAAGAGTTAGTTTTGTTAAATTTACCAAGTGATTTGGTATTCCTAGCTCTTTCATTGCTTTGAACATTTCTATACCATTGCTATATTTAGAATAGTAGGCTGCTTTTTAGTCTATAAATATGTGATTAGTATCTATGCCATATTCATGTTTTTTCTAAAAATTGCCGATTTAGCACCTCTGAAACCAACCCACTATTCTTTCTGTATGTGGTATAATATGGTGGGACAGTATAGTAGAGAATATTTTATAGCCTGCATTTAAAAGCGTAGTTCCTCTGTGGTTAGAGCATTCAAAGATATCTTCTTTTTTGAGTATGGAGAAAAGTATTCCAATTTAATATTCCAATCATTGGGGAGGGATTTCTGTGTCCATATTTTTTTATAAGCTGCTGTAATGCCATTATGGTATCATGGCTACCTTCTTTATATAGTTCAGCTGGGAGATTATCTATTCCGGGTGATTTGTTTCGTAGTTGTTTAATTGTGTCTTTAACTTCATGAATCGTTGGTGGTTCCTCTTCCCTCTCGTCTGTTCCGCTTCCGCATCTATTCAATACAGCTTTCCTTGTTGTTAATAGGATACAATTCTGACTTCTGCATTGGCTTCAATAAGTAAATTTAACTGAATTTTTGCCTTGCATTTTTCAAGTCAGCAATAGTTCAGTGAGAAACTATCTTCCCAGCCAAGTTATTTCCAAAACTGACTTTGATAGAAGTACGAAATATTTCAATAAGTTGTCAAGTAATTATATCAAGTTTAGTTACCCAAGAATGTTTTCAATTTATCAACTTTTGTCTATGTCTGTTTTGTCACTAAATAGCACTGATTACTGAACTGGCTTTCAAAAAGTGTGGGGAGTTCGAAAGGAATGCTAATCATTAATTTTAGTTAATTTATTTCAAAATGAATCTATAATTTTTGTCTTCTATTGTGAAAGTCAGTTGATACAACTCCAATACAACCCAAAATGGGATACTTTTATGGTTTTGAAAATAAAATTCACAAAAACATAAAAATAAGAAAATATATTTCTTCATTTACAATAATTACATTTGTAAAACAAAAACCGAAAGTTATATGATATGTACATAGTATACTGTTTACAATATTGATGACATATATTATTGCTGTTATATAACTAATTACATTTTGAATTTTGATATTAATATTACGCCGAGATGATAGACTTCTAGCTGCCATATAAATAAACTGACAAATATTGCTTTTGATGCATAAAATAACATTTTGAACGTTTTCATTAGCACAACGCCGACAAGTTTTTCTTGTTAATCCTGAAATTTTTCTCCCACAAGATTTTACCATCGCCTTACATTGGATGAAATCAGTAAAATATGTCTTCACAATAGTAGGAGTAATCTAGAATATCGGTTACCATGGTTGAAACACCAGAAAAAACATTTTAAACAAATTGTCCATTGTTCCAATAAACTAAATGACAAAAAAGATCTCTCACATTTACATATCTTCTTGGAAAATAGTTGATTTTACTTTCATGATCTGACTATCTACATATCAAATTTACAGCACTACAATGTTAGCATACTTCAATGTGTTTGTAGTCGATCTAAACATATCTAAATATTTCAAAAGATCCGTTAAATTGAAGAAGGACGGATCCAATGAAAAGGCTTCAGATATAAAATAATAAATATCAACTTTCTGACTTCTAGTACCGCTGTTTTTTCTGACGATTATCTGTAACAATTAAAATATTTTTTTGCCAAAAAATTGTTAATGAAAAATGTTTTGTTCCAACTAATAAATTAATGAACGATTTTTTATTAAATAGCTACATAAACAATTTTTGATGTTAAGCCTGAGATTTTTTATATTTTTTACAATATTCAATAGTTGCAAAAATAAGTAGAAGTCTGTCTTCCATTGCTTGAAGGTGATCGGTTGTTATTAAGTTTTTAATGTTTGGCATTTTTTGTAATTTGTCTGTAAGCCTTCCTCCCGTCAAATTCATTAGATTTTTCATTGTTGATTTTCTCATTCTGAAAAATAAATAACGAATAGAATATATCTAAGCTATCTTTAAAAACCAAGCCCCCATTTTTATTTTGTTTATGTAACGGTAGAACCGTTTACAATAAAATACAAAAAATAGTAAAAAGTAAAGATCATGTACAATAAACATCAAAACAACAACAAAGAAACAATTAAGCAGTAAAAATTTGTACATTAAAACATTATATCAAATCACAAAAGATAAAAAAATATCACCTATTTAGATTAATTAGACTCTTAAGTTGCCTTTTGAAAACATTAATGTTTGGACATAATGGCACCAATAGGAGGTCATTGCAAGAGCTGCACATTCTCGACAAGGGAAATGACGAGCATAATCAGTCCTATGAAAGGGAATATAAAAGAGTGTTGAGTTCTATGTATTGTGTTTAAGTACGCATCGCCTAATAACGGGGGACAATTAATAACGTTGTTAAGAATTTTTAACAAAAATAACATATCAGCTCTCAACCTGCGGTTCTTCAGTATAGCAATGTTAAATTGAGACATTACAGAATAATCTATGAAGTAATTTTCAGTATTTCTTATATTAATATGTGCTTTAAATGCTAAAGATCTTAGAAACTTCCGCTGAACGCTCTCCAATCCATCAATGTAGACTTGATGAAATGGGGACCAAACAACAGAGCATTATTCAAGACCTGAGCGTACCAGAGAGCATTACAAAAATTTGAATACAATAGGTGACAGACCATGACTGTTACGATAAATAAAACCAAGATTACGAAATCCTGTTTCCTTAATTTTAAGAAAATGGCATCTAAATGTCAATGCACAATCCAATAATACACCCAAATCTCTAATCTCAGTAATTTAATCCAAGTCCATCATTAAGAACATATCTATTAGCTATTAGATTATTTATAGGACCAAATGAAATACAAGAAAATTTAGTTGGATTTAAGCTTAAACCATTTTGTTTCGACCATAAACATATATTATTTACATCATCTTGCAAGAGCTCTCTATCCGATTTATCAGGTATACAGCGAAATAACTTAAGATCATCAGCAAATATTAGAAAGTGCAAGTTTTTGATAGCCTTACCAATATCGTTAATGAACAAGTTAAAAAACAAGGGACCACAATGAGACCCTTGTGGGACACCAGAACAACAATGAAATTCTATTGAAATATATTTACGAACTTACTGTGTACGTCCCATCAGAAAACTTTAATCCAACTAACAATGGAGTCACCAAAGCCAGATGCATGAAGTTTGTGGACCAAAAAAGGTTGTGATTAACCTAGTCAAAGGCCTTTGAGAAATCAGTGTAAATGGTGACCTGAATTTTATTCTCAAATGCATCCAACAAGTATTGTTGGTAATTGCTAAGTGTGTTACTGTTGACTTCCCGTTAGAAAATCCATGTTGTTCATCAATAATTATGTTTCTGTAAGCCCAGGTGAGATTTATCTATACGAATTTATCAAGAAGTTTCGGGATTGTTGATTGAATAGTTATACCTCTATAATTGTTAACACACTCACGATTGCCACATTTATAGATAGGTGTAAGAAAACTATTTTTCCAATATTGTGGAAATACAGATGATGACAATGATAAATTGAAAATTTGTCGTAAAGGTTTACAAAGGAAAAAAAATACAGTTTTTAATAAGTGCTGCAGGTATACCATCAGGCCCTGAAGAATATGTAGCTTTTAAACTTATAATTCCCTTGAAAACATCAGTCAGACTAAAAGTTCAGAATCTGGAAATCCACACTATAGTCCAATTCAAAATTAGGTAAATTATAGTCACTATCATTATATTATGTACCTTAAAAATAAGTGGCAAATAGATTGACTATTTCATCACCACTCCGACCTATTACATCCCCACCTTTATTAGACATTACATTAGGATAAGCACTCGACCCACTTTAACATGCCTCCAAAAAGAGCAGGAATTAGTTGAAAGATGTGCTTGAATATTCTCTAAATAGTTCTTATAACATATTGCTTGTAATGATTTACATATTTCCCTTAACACCGAAAATTCCTCATATGAGTTGGCTGATGCTTTAAAATTTCTGTGAGCTATTTTTTTCTGTATGACAAGCTCAATTCATTCTCGCGAAAACCAAACTGGAAGGTTCAATGATTTAAACCGTTTGATAGGAACAAACATTTTAGGTTTTAGACATCAAATAAATAACAACAGCATAGCATAGCATTCATGGATGCAAGTCCTTTCATAATTAGTGTTACGACAGAGTCGATTAAAAGACTACATGCATAGGTATATCATTAACTCTCAGAATACTTCTTAACTACATACTTAATACATTCTCCATGAATGGAGATGAATCACCAATTTTCCTGATAAACTTATTTTTTTTTTGTTAAATACTTACGAAATATTTTTTGATGTTAATTGCTAGAAAAGTAACTTGTAGAGTTGTCAATTCTTATGTAAATGAAATTTACATAAAAAAAAGGCAGAATTCATCAGACAGTCATCAGACAGTCATCAGACCAATAATGAAATACGCGGCAGAAAGACTACCTGACAGAGAGGACAGAAAGGATGTTAGAAACAGTAGATATGGAAACACTTTAAAAATTTTATGGTAAAACACTATGAGACAGAGCTAGAAGTACAGATATATGACGTAGATGCAAGGTGGAGAACATCAAGGACTGGGTAAGAAGTAGAAGAGTAGAATGGAACGATCATGGAACAGTTTCCCAACAGGAAGACGATCAGTAGGAAAACCACCAAAACGAAGGAATATTACCGAAAACATATTAAAAAACAGAAGAGTCAGGTTTACATAAAAAGAACAAAAGAAGTAATTCTCAAAGATAAGCGAGGTTATCAGCTTTGAGTTGTTGCACACAGTCAGTGTTTCGGGCAGCAACGTAAAGTTTAACTTGACTCCAAACCATCTATATCGAATTGAGCTCACAGTGATAGGGAGGCAATCGTAATACTTCTACACCATATTTCTTGGCCAAAGTTTCGATGTTATACTTTTATATATCTGCATAACTACATCCAACTTTATTTAATCTTCAAAAAATGTATCCTTCTCTCGTAAACATTCTTGAAATTGATGTTTGTTCCAGGAGCTTCTTGGGAAATTTTGTTTGCATGAATGATATGGAGCATTATCCATTCATATTCAAATAGATCTTCGAAAGACTCGCTGTTCATCTCGTCATGGTAGCCGCCTGAATTTTTGCTTAAAATACACATTCTGAATTTGGTACAAAACCTCTATCAGACCAAACATGTAACAAGACAAATATCGGATCTCTTTATTTTGGGTATTTTGGACCAGTAGTCAAGCCTTCTAAAAATTCATCCTTATAACTGGTTATGGTTAAATCCGCCTATATCTTATTTACTGTATGTCCGAAATTTTTCCCAATTTTCATCCAAATAAAAAATATTGTATTCTTGTGATCAATAATTTTGGATTTTTCTGAGAAATGTACGCCTGCAATTTATTATGTCAGGACGCTCCGTCATTACTGTTTTCTTTCCTCTTTTTTCATAAACAAATCCTATCTCTCACAATAGAAGGTAGAGAGTACTTTTGGAAAATTTAGGCAAATGTTCATGTAAACTAACGGAATCCAGGATAGCTTTGATTGTGGGAGGTATATTCTTTAAGAAACATTCCATGTGGACAAGTCTTCTCAATTGGCTCCTCATATTCTCATCGTAGGTAAACTCCCGATTGGATTCCTTCTTGGCCCGTTTACGTGAGGTTTTGGAAAATTTCATTAAGTCTCCATTATGATTCAATCCATCCTGGCGAATTTTTCAGACTGTCCTGTCGCTAACACCCAGAGTTGTACTTGTTGTAGAAACAATTTGTGTTTTATATATCAACATATTCAAAATAATTTGTCGCGAATACAAATCTAAGATTTGTCGTTGTTTGAAACTTTTCACCTCTAAATCCTCCACGGTTTTAACACAGTAGATAAAAAAAGTTTTTGCAATAATAAAAAAATAAGTGCAATAAATTGCACTTATTTTTTGACTGGTTAACATCCCTTCTTAAATGCACACACAAAACTGTTAAACCGTTTATACAAACTGCCATTCTTCAGTAAGCTATTTTCTTATTTATTAATCTATTACAATACCCACTTGTTTAACAATTAGTAGATGCTATTATCAGGAAAACTCTAAATGGGTAATTAATTACAATAAACCGAAATTTCTATTTAATTATTGTTTACATAATAATGGGTAATTATCAGACATTCATCTATAAATCATTGTTTTTTTTTGTAGATAATGAAATATCTGTATTTGAATTGGTTACACATTAGCTAAATTCTGAAAATCTTGTAGAGTCTTTCAACATCTGGTAGTTCATCAATTTCAGCATTCAAATCAGCAAGAATGTTTGTGCAGAAATACAAGAGTGTTTCAAATTCGAATGCACATAGTATATCAATCCACTATCGTTTTACTCGTATCAGAAGAAAACTTGCTGTATAAAATACTACTGAAGAAATTAAAATTTAAATTATCTATGATACTTTTTCATAATAAAATTGGTCATATCTCATAAAACACTCAGTGTAAGGTAGTATAACCCTATATTGGGAGAATCCACAAGAGCAGTAATTGTAATATTTCTAAAATAATAAATATAACATGTCAATAATAAATGTACACTTCCCGTCATATAAAACTGGTACACTTGTTTTTCCCAATGTAAACCTGTGTTCAGTCTGGACACAATCACAGATCAGTTATTAGTTGTCTGTGGACACAATGGTCCGTGAATAAATTCGTCGTTGCCATCACAGATAACGGAATTGCACAAAATTTAAATATATAAAAAATAACGTTCAAAAATGTATAAAGTTTTTAGATAGGTATTATTTTTATCATTAACAACAAAAAACCGTATCTAATAAATTTAATAACCAGAGATAGGGTTGAGCTAATATCCAAAATGTTTGAAGGAACTTTAAACCTAGGGTATTGGCACAGGGAACATTGGAATGCATATACTGTAATTTTATACTTCAATTACCTACCGAACACGAATTGTGTTTTGTGTCAATAAGTTTAGTAACAGGCAAACTAACAAAATTAAATTATTATTTATTACAAGAACAATAAATGTGAAAAACTAACATTATACTTTATCCTACGTATTATAAACTATAGAATATTTGGGACGAAAAAACGCTTTTCAAAACGTGACAGTTACAATCCAATATCTCACTGTAATGTTATATTATAATAATTTAAAGTTATGTCTAGATTGATTATCTATCATTATTTTTGAATTGAAATATTTTCATAAATTATAATAAAACACAAATCAATGTGTGGGTACTTAATTGAGATTATGGAAAATTACAATAGTAATAGGAGAATTTTTTAGGATGCATGTTTAAATAAATGTGACTGACTGATAGAGAATGTTCGATAATGTTTTAGTTTTTAGTATACATGTTCGATAATGTTTTAGTTTTTAGTATACTCAAAACTGGCGGTCTGTCGCACAGCCCTGCTTTTAGCTGGTTTCATATATTTTCATTGAACTGGCAACAGTGCCCTAGCTATTAGAATGACAAATGTGACAAGACCAACGTACACAACTTAAAAAACACGGTTTTTGGTTATAAGAGTTGTACCAGTTTTTTATGACGCAAACGGTACAATAAGCGAACTGACTGCAGTACAACTGGTTTACAACAGATAACATCCATGAAAAAAAATATATGTCTATTGGTAAAGAAGCATCAAAAATTATATAATGTCATATTTTTCTGGACCAGTGCTTGACTTTACAATTTTGATCACAAGACATTTAGATATTTTCGGGCAAAGCCAGAACTGGTAATTTACTTTTTGAGGGTATTAGAGTTTGGCTATGACTGCTTTGTTTTTTTTTAATATGTTTAGATTATTTTAAATAATATTGCACAGGTAATACTGTAATAAGAGATTTTGAAAATATATTATATTTAGAAGTCATTTAAATAATATAAAAATATTCTTACATGCAACATTGATATAGAGGAGCCAAAATATCAATATGGTGTTTAAAAGGATTTCCCAACCCTTTTCCATTATCTAACCATAATACAGTATTGTCTAGAGTTTCATAATGATGTCTATCTCCATTTTGAATAATAAAATCAAATAGAGAAATATCTATTAAGTCATATAAACGTTTTCTAGATATCTTATGTTCAACAATTCTGCAAAATAAAAGATACAAATATTAATTCACTGATAATGCATTCATTTTTAAACAATAAACGTGTTCAAGGGATACTTAACTTTTACTAGTTGCTACCCATTAGCTTTACAGATATGAATATGACCCCTCTAAATAAGAGAATAAAAAAAAGTAGTAAAGTGGAAGGAATTCATACTTCTATGGTGAGAAGACAGCATTGAAACTTTAGTATAATAATGGATACATCAGTAAGTTTTGTTGTAAGACAGGTAAAAAATGGAGAATAAAAGTAAATGACATTAAAACTATGAGTAAATTTTACATGATAAGACCTTTTGAGAGTTTAGAAGTTTTATCATGTACTTTGATTTTATCAATATTTTTTAGAGATATGGATTAAATACAAAGTACTAGTCAAACTAGTACTTTGTGCAAAAACTGTGTGCTCAAAAAAGCACACATACACACACATCTCAGGGTAAGGAATTTTCATATTTAAGGTTAAAAGGGGCATGCTTCATAGAAGATGGTACCCATGACCGCCAAGCTACATAATATCTCACAGTGGTGGGATGCCCTGTTATATAATACAAAGCATAGTTGGGAAAAATAGTTACTATTACCATAAATAAAATCTTACTTGCAATAACTCTCAGGAAACTCTTGCCATACAGCATTCTTGCCTTTTTTGTATGTCCTCTGCCATGGTGACCTGTGGTTTATTAAACTAGCCTTAAAATTAAATATCACAGCCCCTAATAGAGACGAGTTTTCATCATCACATATGGGATCATTGATGCTACAATAGAAACATTTCCCATATACACAAGTTTTATTATTTTTAATTATAGTAGTGTCAAGTAATCTCTTGGTTGCTATGGGCAAAATATCCTCCTTTAAAGATATTTTTCTTTCTACACTTATTGGACATAATGGATGGTTTAAAATAACTGAGAGATAAAAAGCTATGATTTCAGAGTTATATCTATCTTTTCCTGCATAAACAGGTCCATCAACAATTTTTGTTCTGTCATACCATTTTGGTTTAAATATTACTTGTTGGTTTCCCTAAAATATAATTTTTATTAGAATGTAAAGTAAATAAAAGAACATAACTATTAACTTTTATATGGAACAAAATGAGAAGAGTTTAAGATGTAAGTTGAGCCAGAAAAAAATTAACAAGCGTTGACAATAATTTGATACTAATAGCAAAGAATATAGACACATCTATATTCTTTGCTAATAGCCTTACCTATACACGAAATTTGAACAAATCATACCTGTAATGTAAGCAACAATTTAAGTTGGGTTCCTCTCGGATCAATATCGGCTTGAATAATTTTGGTGTGTTGCAAAGCAAATAAAATATCTCCCACATAAGGACTTTTAATGTCCAATAGTTGAGTATTGTTTATCCAAGAATTGGCTATTTGCCATAGCTTTTCTATTTTGCCTTCACCTTGTTTTGAAATACTATTGAAATTGGAATATATATTTAAGTTTTCGTCATTATTTTTGGATTGGTATTTATAAGAAAGTGGTAAATTTTGGAGCTCTTTATATATTAAATCTTCTACAGATAAACTTATTTTAACCTCACTTTCTGTAGGTAAAGTAACAAGAAGATAATTAGTTGTTATAAAAAAGATAATTAGTAATAATACCGCTAAGAATAGAATAGTTTTTTGCCGAAACATTTAATAGAAATACTCTACATTCTTGGTTAATAGGATTTAAATTCATTACAACACAGTTTTAATAGTTTTAAAAACAAAACAAGAAATCAGAAGAACTTAGAGCCAAGCATAGAGCCAAGTGACAATTCTAGAGTATCTAGAGCTATAATAGAGCATTTTATATTTTACGTCATTGGTATTTAGCTACATTGCTGTTTATAAAAATGTCAAAGGCCTAACTAGGACTACTAGAATGTCAATGTCAATCTAGTTTGGCCAAAGAAGAAGATCAATGAACTTAACCTATTAAACTTGTTCATAAGAAATGTTCATAACCTCAATTCTAAAATAAAATACGAAGTTTGTAAAATTGTGTTTTAAAATGTTTTGTCAATTATGTTGTAATTCTGCTAAAACGGCAGTATATAGGCAGAAGTATACTGTGAGTATATTAAGTAGTATTTTTGTCTGACAATTAAAGTTAAATTGATTTTTAGATTTTTAAATATATCAAAGGGATAAACTGTGCACAATACTTTCAAGGAAGAAACAATTCTACTGCTTTGTTTAATAGTATTGGTACAAAATCTCCATATTTAGCTTCTTGGCAGGTTGATACAAATACTTATGGAAAAATAAGGATTCGAAATTATGTTACAAACACTGACAAAGAGAAGTATAATCAATTAACAACTAAGAAACCACAGATAGATAACCTTCTAAATTTTACAAATAAATATAAGGAAACTATTCCAAAACAAACTTTTTTGGATAATTTTGAATCCAACAAGGTAGGTATATACTTTTTAAATATTTTTTCTCTAGATTTTATATAACTATTTGGTTTTCCTAAATATCTACACTGTTTAGTTAATAATTGGGCTACTCACTGCATAAATCAATTAACTCTATAAAACAAGTAATAGTAAGTAATTTTTGTAATTAGTAAATGCAATTAATTAAAAATTTAATGTAATTTTGTTAAAAATGTAATTTTGTTAGTACCTACTTAGTTTTAATATTTATTTTTATTTATTATTTATGAAATTTATTAAAAATATAAAAGATATGACTGACCAAGAGCATTGATTGAAATAAGTATTTCAATCAATGCCAAGACTTTTAATTAAAGATTTTCAAAATGTTAAGTTAATGCATTTATACAGTGAAAAGCTCAATTCTAGTACTTCACTATCTAAACAGTGTCATGAGTGTACCTGTCTCTTTTTAAAATTTAATTCAAAATGTATTTGCAGTTCAACCAGCTTCTTTGATAAACTCTGATACTGAGCTTGTCAGTTAGATCACTTTTGAGATGTTATTGACCCCTAATGTTAAAAAAATTTTAAAACTCATTTGTCTTCAATAATACCTTAAATGTTACAACTGCAAGACATTCTCATCTGCTTTGCCATTTATATTTCCTCATTGCCCTTTATCTTTCAGTCAGATTCAGAATTTAGAACTCAAAACTTGTAGTTCATCATGTGTGTTGACTCATTGGAGAATGTTAGTTCTTTAAGACAGCAATCTTATTTGCTATTAACCATTTTGATTCTCCTCTATGAGCATTTCTGAGTTATTAATAATTGTGATTAAATATTAACAACTGATTTTGACAACTTAAAAATCTCCAATCCACGAGTATACAGGGTAACTCATTAAGAATAGGCTAAATTGTATCTGTGTGTTCAGAAGCCAAAAATAATATTTTACTTAATAACAATGGAGTTAAGATAACTTGTTTCCTAGCTAAAACATGTTAAATTTTTAAAATTAAAATATACTTTTGTTCAATAATCAGTCATTTTTGTAAATATCTGCCTGAAGATAAGGGTAATAGCTAGATAACAATAAACTGGAATATGTTATTACCTTTGGAGCTAACTTGTAGGATAAAGTCATATATGCCATGTTGAAAAGAAGAAATCAGTGATCACTGTTTTTTCAGATATTAATTTACAGAAGAAATAACTGATCACTTTTTTCAGATATTAATTTACAAAGTACAAGCTTAATAAAGTGTTTCATGAATTACAAGTGGCTAAAAATTCAAGGATTGATTGTTATATTATAAGATTAACTTTTAAGCTTATGGTAAGCTATAATAACAACAACTGTAGTGCTTGCACATAAGACTCAGAAACTGATGAAAAGCAAATAATTGTGTCTGATAGATACAGATCTAAAATATACATAGGCAAAAATGCGCTGGATTGTGTATATATGAGATAACAGCAATTGTTTGTCAGAATTGTCTATTTATGTACTTCTGTAGTGTCTGCGTCAGTCAATAGCTGTGCATCTTACAGCTAACTCAATCTATTATGAAGTGTAAGAGTGCATTAATAGAGCCCAAAATATTATAGTATATAACATACCTGTGTATACTTCAAATATTCTTGCATATCATATTAATCACAAAGAGCAGGTTTTTGGAGTATTTCATATTCTTGACATGCTAGAACAGTTAAAGTGATTTGAAACTCTAATATTGTAAAACTGACTCTTAAATCTGGTATTAAGCTGAGAGAGTTAGTTTTCAGCATATCTAGGGACTAAACCAAGATGCATCTAGAGGGATATAAGGCAGGCAAAATAAAAGAAAAAAAGAGTCTGCTGGTGAATTTATTTTAAGCATTATCTATCCACAACAGTGAGTTAATTGTTTTAATATTTATAGCTGTGGTATATTGATAGATCTCTGAGAATCAGTACCAAGCAAAGTGGTTGTGGTATTTTAGTTTTTCTTAACTAAAATCTGAATTTATCTCTGTTTTTTTTTCTCAGTCCTCGGCCCTCATTGGCTAGTCAGTACCTGGCCACTGAGCTATGGTTGCCACATGTATCTCTATTAGTGAGGACCAAGTTGTGTAAATATTTGTCTTATGCCAGTCTAAGAAAACAAAGTTTGTGGTTGGAGGAGTTTACATTTCCTTGAGAAATACATACCTGGCATTATCAACCTTTACAAAACATTTTTGTGTAGTATACAGCACATAACATGCACTTGTTTTGCAATTAAAAGGTAGAATGATTATTATGAATTTCAGTGACAATAATTCATTGTCCAGATGGAGATCCTGTGCTAGATTTTACTCAAGCACTTGGCTTTCTAAGATTTTATCAACATAATAATGTTCCTAATAATCATCATGTATTTTGAGACTTAAGATTTTCAAGTCTATCAGAAGCAAGAGATCCTCTTGTAGATCCTAACCATCATTATGAAAGTTTCATAATTTAAAAACAATAATGTATGTCTTTTAAGTCTATTTAAATATATTATGTATTACTTTGGCTGTATTAGCAGCTTTGTATGTAATCCTAACTTTCGTTCGTATTTATTTTTTTTTATTAGTTTTAACATACTTATTTGATCAGAAGTATATCACTTCTAATAGTGATGTAACTACTATAGCTTTCGCACTCCATTTTGTTGAATTTTTGCAGATCGGGTAAATAAGAGCACTATTCCATTATTTTTTGGCCCTTCCTCCTTTTTCTAAATTGCTAATACACAAAACTAATTGTGGAGTAGAATTGACAGTGCAGCTGGTGAAATTAGCAATAACAAAGGTCGCATTTTTTTAAGCCAGGCAATTTTTTAAGTACATAATTACAAAAGTGTATTGGAGTTGGTGGTGACCATATAGGCAATATTTTGCAATAGTCTATAACATTTCGATAGTATGTGTTTGACTATAATATTTTAGATAAAATCCTTTATTAGAGATATATAAGTAATATAATTGTATTGGTTTGGTAAGATTTTCTATTTTTTCAATAGTATTACAACCCTATTGGGATATAATACTATTCCTATTTCGTTCATTATTAAGTATAATATGTTATGTTATAATAAAAAATATTTTATTTTGAAAATATTTTGACTGGTTTTCATTTAATCATAATATTTACATCAAATAAACACAATAAACATGATACCTAAAATGAATTTTGCAACCGAGAAACCTTTTGAATTATATATTATGTCTAACTTAAATAGAGACATTATAAAACACCATTAGATGTTTAAACATTGTTTAAAAATTGTTTCACGTTGGGGAATATTAGACTTTGGAAACTAAAAAGGGTGCGAGTACTCTATAAATATTCATATATCTCAAAAATGTTAATATTTTCAAAGTCACACAAGTGTAACTTTTTACAAAAATTATTATTTATTATTTATTTTAAATTAATGACATACAAAAAGTTAAAAAGTTCTTCTGTTCAGTATGGTGAAATCTACAACTTAGTTTAAAGCTATTAATATGTTCTCATTTATAGTTATTAGAAAGAGCTATATCCCAATCTAGAAAATGGCTGTTTGTGAACAAAAATACATTTTAATTTTTCAATGTTTGGTTTCTGAATACATAGTGACAATTTTGTATATTCTTTTCCATTCATCCTGTACACTACTTTTAAACATATGTAAAAAATGTAAATGCAATGAAGTAAATGATTTCGGAAAATTTATAGGTAGAGCAAATATATTATGCAGAAAGAGAAGAAATTAAAAATATTTCAAAATTATTTCCTATGCCCAAAAATACATTACATAATATATTTAATGTAGTAGCAGATGAAACAAAGAATGATTCATTTAAATTGGCGCCATCTTTCAAGTCAATTCCAACGAAAAGAGCAAATTCTACATGGATATGTACATACAGTTTGAAGTGGCCTGTTGAGATAAAATTTTTAGGTAAGTTGTTCATTTATCTTAGTTAACATATTTAAATTTCATTGTTAAATAGGTGAAATAAATAATAGCCAAAGGTAACTGGTTGTTGCACCTATAAATTAAATTTGGAATAAACACTTTATTTATATTTTAGAGTTCCATAGAACTCTAAAACATAATACTGTTTATTCCACATTTGAATGAATTATATGAAGTTCTTTTTACACTCTTAACAATTTTAAGTAACACAAGACATGTTTAGGTCTGTTTAACTTTATGAAATTTATTAAATTTTGATCTAAATCCAGTTTCTCACAATATTGTTTGTAGGGTTTTGTGAATGCAGTCATGAGAGCCACCTAATTTCTGTTTTTTATCAAAGAACATTTAATATGCTCTCAATATAAGTTATCATATTTTATAGTATTAGTTTTTTTTACATTTACTTTTTTTACAGCTAAAGACCAAAGAAAAAAAGTAGCTGCTGATAAAGCAGCACTTGCAGCTTTAACATGGTTACGAGCAAATAATAAAATTACAACTGCTGGATCTCCAATAATTTACGATAAAGAAGAGGTAAAACAGTTAAAAAAAGGTAGTATACCAGAAATACAGCTTAATAAGCATACACTAGAAATTATGGACAATATAATATCAACATATGAAACGAAAATGAATCCGTTTGTTTTAAAATCTCAAGAAACTTCATTAGATCTTGTACCAGAGTCACTAAAAATAGCACAAGAACACGAACTAAATCCAAATTTAGTGAAAAAGAAATTCTTAGGGTTCGAAAAATATATGGCGAAAGAAAAAATTACATTACCGATAACACCATACAAGTAAGATTTTTTGTTATAAGAATATTAGAGGATTACTAAGCTTATACTGTAATATAATTTTTTTGTGTTTGTAAATCATAATCACTTTGATTTATCATTTTCTTGAATAATACAATCCAGTCTCTTACTATCTATAGATTCTTGACATTAAATAAACTCAGGGCTTTTATATCTATTTAACGATTCTAATACTATTATAATATTCAAGCAGCATTAATTTATCGATTAATATTAAATTACACATTATATATTTTCCAGGGAACAGTTTATAGACTTACTCAATTCAAACCAAATAATTATAGTCAGAGGTCAACCAGGTTGTGGCAAAAGTACTCGAATACCTCAATATGTTTTGGAGGCTTGGGCTAGAGGGGATGGATTAGATGGGAAGACAGGCATGATCGCCGTTACGCAACCTAGAAGAATTGCAGCCATATCCTTGGCAGAAAGAGTTTCCAGTGAACGAAATGAATCTGTAAGTATTGTTTATTTATTTCAAATAAAGAACACTACATTTATTTCTTATACATGTATCAAATATTATTAACAATAGTTGTCCTAAAACGATAATAACAGTAGTTTACAAGGGACATTTAACATGTAGTTTACAGGGGAGAAAATCACGGTCTTTAAAATTATGTTATCCTTTTGTATTTCATATAAATATGTATAAACTGGTATAAAAAGGTCATATGTAATTTTTTTAAGATTGCCAGTTTGCTGCTTTTACATTATTAAAATAACTGTTTTAACTCGTTTATCATTTTACTAATACGGCTTAGATCGCTCTAATGGTTTTCTAGAGAGTCACTAGTGGTTGACGATCTCTTAACAAAAGGAAAGGATTCATGCTCTGGGTGAGCATGATGGGACTGGAAACTGTATTTCTTCATTTTTTGTACCGGTTTTAGTTCGCCTTGCTGGACCTCTTCGCGGATGTTATAAGTTTTGCGAACGCTCACACCGCACATTTTTGAAACTTTTTCTACAGTAATAGTCAAGCTGTCACCATTTTTTAAGTTCAGATGATAGTTCAATACATTTAACACCACACGTTTTACTTTAACTACACTAAGAGTCATACCCTGTTTGAAATTCACGACAGATACTGGCACCGGCTCCATGATGTAGGTACTTTCATCCGCTTGCGAAAATGAATTAGAACTGAGCTTTCATAGTTTTTGGTAACAAGTTTTTGGTCTAATGGCCAGTACCCAAATCTACAAAGAGATATCAGAGTATGCATTGAATAGTAGTGATGACAATACACACCCCTGTCGCACTCCTCTTTTAATTTCGAACTCTTCTGATGTGTGTTCATTAATGCGTATGTGTGCCGGCTCTTTATAATATAGATTTGATATAATTCGAAGGTCATTGGTAATTGTTTTGCTTTGGGGACTTCCATTAGCTCTTTGTGGCGGACCTTATCGAAACGGGCTTTTTCCGTTTCTGCTGTTCTTTAGTGCATACAATATTTCTTCCCTTGTAATTTCTATACTTGTTTCTCTGTCCTCGAAAGATATGTCTTGTAGGTTTCCTCTTTCGTCGTCGAAGAGCTCTTCCATATATTCTTTCCATCGTTTTAGCTTTTCGTCAGTCGTTATTATAGTATTTCCATTTTTATCTAAAATAGTTGTGTTGTGATTTCTTTCTTGCAGCCCTGCCATTGCTTTAACCTTTTTATGTAGGTTGAATAGGTCGTATTTGTTCTGAAGTTCTTGTATCTCTTTACATTTTTCCTCATAGTAAGTTTCTTTTGCCTCCCTTATCATTTTTCTGATTTCATTGTTAATGATTTTGTAATTGTGTCTGTCTTTGTTCTTGGCTTGTCTTCTTTGGTCCATCGTGCCGAGTATTTCGTCGGTCATCCAGTTGTCTCTCTTTATTATCGGTTCTTTTAATATCTCTTTGCATGGAACGTGGAATCAGTTTTTTATGTTTCTCATTGTTGGTTTATCTCTTAGGTATTAGTATCTAATTTATCAAAGTTTTCGTATATTTTCTGTCGTAGTTTGTTTTTTTTTGCCATACCACCCTAATTGTTTTTTTTTTCAATAACTTTTATTATGGGTTCTTGGTAAGTTCTCTCTAATTATTTCGCCTCTTAGTCTCTCGTGTTTTGCCTTTCCTAATCTTCCTTAAGAACTTCATTTCCGCATCATTTAGTTTACTGTCATCTTTTGTTTGTTTCGTCCAAGTTTCTTCTGTATATTTTAATAATTGCAGTGCGATATATTTGTAAATTAGAGATGTGTAACACCGTATTCAGTGGTTGGCACTTTCGTGTTGACACTTCGGAGTATTTCAGTCGTATTGATACATTAGAACTGACACAGTTATACTTATGACACATTTCAACACAGCGAATTAAAACACTCTGTGATATAGTGCATAATATTTTTTGATAGTTCTTTTATTCTATTTTGATTTAAACTGTAATAGTTGCCGGTTAAAATCGTTGAGTTATCTCTACCTTGAATTCTAATGTTTTTATTTTTGGAGGAAATTATGAATATACTATATTTGTACGTTCCAATTGCTGTCAATAAATCTTTATTGCTTATTTTTTACAGGTCGGTCGTAGAGTCGGACATCAAGTTCGGCTTAACTCAAACTTTCATCCAGCAACTGGAAGAATTTTATATTGTACAACGGGTATACTTTTACGACATGTCCAATCAGATAGCACTTTATCACAATTTAGCCATATAATTTTGGACGAAGCCCACGAAAGAGATGTGAACACCGATCTGCTAATGAATTTGTTGAAGTTTTCATTGAACAACAATCCTCACTTAAAGCTAATTGTTATGAGTGCTACTATAGATACTGATATGTTTAAGAAATATTTTGATGGTGCTCCAGTGATTGAAATACCGGGATTTACCTATCCAATTGACAGGGTAAGTTTTTTACCTAATTTGATTTCTGCGTTATCATAACATACTGAAAAATGTAAAGAGTAATAAACAAATGTTCAAACTAACACTTGTTAGTTTAATTGTCCATATGTTCAGTGTAAACCAAGTGTTCGTTACGAAGAAATTTTCTTTTTGACAGAATTGTATTAATGTATTGTCTCGCTTATTGAGTTTTCCCAAACCATACTCACCAATAACATTTTTGACTCATGTCTTTTCTCATCTTGTCGCTAAACACATGTAACACTATATTAATTTGGCTTATTTTTGTCAAATCTCTTAATCTCAAATATGTTTCTCTTCATACCAGTAATTTTGTTAAACGTCTAATCATGATAATATTAACAAAGATAGTTTTTTAGTATTTTGTAGATTCAATGGATGAAGTTGATCTAACCAAAACTAAGGCCATGTGTGAGAGCTTCGCCCCAGCAGTAATACACGAAGATGTTGCTAAAGTTATTGATTATATCAATTGTACTAAACCCGAAGGTGCGATTTTGTGTTTTCTTCCTGGCTGGGAGGATATAACGAAAGTTCAAAGAATGATTCCTCAGAGGGGCCACACTGCGGTGTATTGCTTACATTCCAGGTAAAGTGTTGTTAATATTTTTTTAAAATGTTATTGTATGTTTTTTAACCGCATCAACCCCTAGGGTTATTATCGATTGGTTTATTCTTATTTTAGAAAAAGGTTTTTGGCTCATAACATATTCACATTTACATAATTTTGAAAAATACAAACATTTTGTGAAATCTTAAAGTTTATTATACAGTTTACAATTTCTCATTCTATTTTATTAAATGTATTTCTTTACTACTATCTTCTATGAGAGCTTCTTTAAGATTGTGTTGTATTTTCTTTGTCGATCTTGCTATTGAGTACATCGAGTCTATCATTATACGATGCATTGCACTGAAATTGGTATTTGACAATTATGGCAAATCGGCTGAGGGTCCTCGGAGATTATGTATCCATGTGTAAATTTTGTATGAACTAGCCGCAGTCTGTTAAGGACTACTTGGTCATGTCTTTGAGCTGGGAGTGGTAGTAAAACCGAAGTATAATCTGGTTTGATAATTTTTAGTTTTGCTTCTGTTTGGCTCCATTTTTCTTGCCAGGTTTTGTTCATGTAGGTTTTTATTAATGATTTTTGATCTGAAATGATGTGTTTTGCATTATAGGGATTGTCATGTTATTGACAGTTTCTGTTGCTGCATTATCAGCCGCTTTATTACCCATTATCCCAACATGGGATGGTACCCATAAGAATATTATGTTTTTGCCGCGTGTTTGGGAATTATATATCATGTTTTTTATTTGTGCTAAATTGACATGAGTAAGATACATCTGTTTGACACCATTTAAGATACTCAGAGAATCTGATATAATAAGAAAATTTATATCGTTGCTGGTACATTGGGTCAGTGCGTTGGAGACTGCTTACAGTTCTCCGGTATATATGCTACGCTTCTTGGATTGCCGACTGAAAGAGGTACTGTCTTCGAAAATATCTGCACTTGCTACACCATTGTACAATATTGCCTTCTAAGAATTAATGGCTGTTCTCCTGCTAGGACTTAAAGACTGCTAATTGGCGTAATTCTGAAAGCTCCGAAAACTATGCGTAATGCTGTGGATCGTAAGTTTATATTGTAATTTCTATGTTAATGGGGTGGACCCTTTTAAAAATAATAGCTATAAGTACTTTCAAGAGGAAAGGATATTATTTTGATTGATTTAACTTTGATCACCCCCTCTGCTGTTTGAAGATTTGTGAAGATTTGCATTTGTAATGAACTGCCAATTACGTGTTTGCTTCTTCTTACAAGTCATGCTTCTTTAGTTTTTTTTTTATTTATTCTGTTAATTTACTTGTTTTTTTTTTTAGATTGAACGATACAGAACAATTTAAAATATTTAGTAGACCTCCACCAGGAACCAGAAAAATTATTCTTGCTACAAATATTGCCGAAACTTCAGTTACGATTGACGATGTTGTATATGTGGTTGATACTGGTATCCACAAGGAGCAGAGATTTGATACAGAAAAAGGTAATCAAATTTAAAATAAAAAGTTGGAAAAATTAGAAATTGGAAATGTCTTAAGTATATTTTATTCCAACCAAGTTTAATATTGAAAATTGTGAATAGATGTATCTACTGTAGTAGTTTTTCTGTAAAAAAATACAAGAAATATCAACTTCAAAATTGTAGTATTCTATAAGTTCTTCCTTTTTTAGGTATTAAATGCATTGATAACCACTGGATATCAAAGTCAAGTGCAACTCAACGTAGTGGAAGAGCAGGTCGAGTGCAACCAGGGCAATGTTACCATCTTTATACAAGATCAAAATTTGAATCTTTTGAAGAATATTCATTACCAGAGATAATGCGGACTTCATTGACCAAAATAGTGTTAGATTCAAAAGGTATTTTGTATTTTTTTTTCGTTCTTTGATTAAAACTGTTATAAGCATGTCTAGGTCTCAGGAAAGGCGATCAGGTAAGTCAGTGTGGTCCAACCTCTTAGACGTTGCGGGCTAATAATCATCATCATCATCAGTGGTGCTACAGCTCTAGTTGAGCCTTGACCTTCCCCAGTCTATTTCGCCAGTCGTTTCTGTTCATCGCCAACCGTTGCCAATTTGCCGCGCCGATTTTCCTTGCGTCCTCGTCCACACCGTCCCTCCATCTCAGTCGTGGTCTGCCTCTACTCCTATTTCCCACTGGGACCGATAATAGAGTTCGTCTGGGTGGGTAATTTTCATTTGCTCTTGACACATGTCCAGCCCATCTAAGCCTACCTATTTTTATGAAGGATATTACCTCTCTACCATTTACTATTTTTTTATACTTCTCGTACAATTCGAAATTATATCGCCTTCTCCAAATACCATTCTCGCAGAATGCGCCCATTATTCTTCTTAGTATCTTCCTTTCGAAGACGAGCAGAAGATTTGCGTCTGTTTTGGAGATGGTCCATGTTTCTGACCCATATGTCAGCACTGGTAGGATGAGTGTTCTATATATTATTAGTTTGGTTTTCTGGCTTAAATTTCTGTTTTTTAGCTGCTTGCTTAGTCCAAAATAACATTTGTTTGCTAGCAGTACCCTCCGTTTTACTTCTTCAGATGTGTCATTATCGTTTGTTATGTATATTATTAAAAAATAATATACAAACGAAATATTATTTACAAGTATTTTATTATGGTTTACAATTTACATGTTATGTTTAAAATTTAACATAAAATAAAAAAATCAATGGGATATTTGAGGCAAGGGTTTATCCTCTACTAACTTTTACACATCTATATCTATGCTAGTCGTAGTGAGACTAAGAGAATCGTTTTCCATGCGATTACGTGTTTTAGATTTAATATGCTTCAAAGCAGAAAATGTACTTTCACATATATACGTACTACCAAACATTGAATATAGTTTCAACGCAAAGTTACGAAGTTTAGGAAAACGATCCTTGTACACTAACTTTCAAAAGGTACTAATGTCTTCATTTTTCTTTGCTTGAAAAAACTAATCGGACTGTAGTTCGCACAGCTCCAATTGGTATTCTGCTGATTGGTTCTGGATGTTGACTCCCATTGGATTGTTAAAACGCTCAAGATCGGGTTTTAGTGCATCAAATTCCGAAAACCTTTCATCGAATTCTCCTTTTATTTCTGTAAGAACTTTTGCAAACCTCGAGAAATTGACCATGGTTTCTTCTTGATTTATTTCGAAACACGCAGGAAAATGTGTGAGGTCGTTTATTTTCATGCAGTTCTCGAAAAAATTAAGTTTTTTGCGAAATGTTTCAATTTGACCAACCAACTGTGATACTGTCTTATTTTTCCCCTGGAGTTGTAGGTTTAATGTGTTCAAGTGACAGGTAATGTCTGTTAGAAATGCCAGTTCATGAAGAAATGTTTTGTTCTTAAGCTTTGTTATAAATACGTCCGTATTAATAACAATTTCCGTTTCAAAAAACAGTAAGATCACTTTTCTTTCAGGCCAATGCTTTTTAAATGCATTCATTTTTTTCGAATCCTGAGGAAACTAACAAATATTTTTGAAAAATTTAAACGCAGAATGAAAGATTACATTATTACAGAGGGCCGAAAGTCCCTTAGAATAAACAAAAAGTTTTTTTGAGATATTTGAAATTCAAAATCACACTAAATTTTCTCTTTTTTTTTCACCCCTGTAACTTATTAAAATAAACATAATAGAAGTTTTCAGGGACTTTCGGCCCTCGGTAATAATGTATTCTTTCATTCTGCGTTTAAATTTTTCAAAAATATTAATTAGTTCTCTCAGGATTCGAAAAAAAAGAATACATTTAAAAAGCATTGGTCCGAAATTTTGCGCCTACGCTCTTAAAGAAAAAAAATTTCTAATGCATTTACCTGCAGTCAACCAGCGTATCTCTGAATGTAGGGGGACGTCCTTATATTCAGTATTTAATTCCTCCAAGAAAGAGATGCATTTTCGGTGTCGCTGAGCTCTGTTTTCTCCTCTTAAGCTGTTTACTATCTGCACTACAGTTTTCATAGTATCGTTGATTTTAATTATCTTTCCGCAGAGAGCCTCTTGATTGATAATGCAATGAAACATAACACAGTTAACACCATTTTCTCGCAAAAGTCCAGCCAATCTCGTTATGCGTCCCGTCATTGCTTTTGCTCTGTCGGTGCAAACGCAAGAGCACTTTTGAAAACCGCCTATATTTTTCACAGCGTCACTAACTGCTTCAAATATATTTATACCTTTGTTCCCGTCTTCCATGTGGTGCAGTTTTAGACACACAAAAATCTTCACTGATGCATCTAACAAAAATTAATAGCTGATTTTTGTCAGTAATATCAACAGATTCGTCCAGGGCTAAGGACCTAACTGTGTCGACCATTTTTTTAAATACATGAGTATTCAGCTCATCAACTCTTCTAGATACAGTTTGATGGGAAACTGAAACACATTCAAAATTTTTGGCAATTTTTTCATCTCTAAAGAATCGCGCCATTTTAACGGCACACCGCTTGATCATTTGTCCATCTCTAAATGCTTTTTTACTTTTGACAAGCTCTAAACATACTTCATATGATGCTGTTAAGCTTGATGATTGAACAGCTGTCGCTTTTGTGAATAGAGATTTTTGTTTATTCAATTTAGCTTCAAGTTCTTTTACAAGAGTATTGCGAGCTTCACCTTGATATTTGTCGTATTTTTTTGTGCTGGGTTTCATAATGCCTACTAATATTGTATTCTTTTGATGCCGCAAGTACTTGACAACAAGGTTTGCCTTTTAATTCGATAAAGAAATATTGATTTTCTAATTTTCCTGGGAACGTACGATTCTCTTCGAAAATTTTGCGTTTTTTGGCACTACTCGTTCTGAATTTAACATTCAATTTATTCGCCACTGTTAGACAGGGTTGGCACAGGTAAAAGTTATCAATGGCAATATTTTTAAAATGTGTTTGCAGGTGCCGCAGTTTAACGAGCCTCGGGCCGCATGCGGCATGCGTGCCTGAGGTTGGACCACACTGACGTAAGTAGTCAAATTAATAAAAAAATAAATTTGTAAGTACAATAATTATATAATACTACTAAGAAGGATACTACAAGCTAAGTTTAAGAAAAATATTTGGCGCTATGGCAACAACAATAGCAGGGTAGTCCGATACTCTTGAGCCTACGGTATACAATGAAGGTAACAGGGCCAGTTACGTGAAGGTACGCTTCAACCGCCTATTATTACCCCTGGTTTCACTTAAGGTAGTCTTTTTATTCAGGCTGAATCGACCTGTAGCCGGTAGATATTTTAAATATAACCATATATTTTTGCCGGCTCTGGAAATCGATCCCTGGTCTTCTGCTTGTTAGTCAGACACTCTACCGCCTGAGCTATCCGACTCAAACTTTGAGATTTATAAGAAATATATATTTTTTTATATTTCTATAAGAAATATAAAAAATATATATCAGATGGCATTTATCTATCCTTCATAAACGTAGATAAGATAAGATAGACGGATGCGCAAGGATGGGTTAGAGGAAGATTCGACAAAGATAGGCGTGAGAAATTGGCAACGGACAGAAACATTTGGCCAAACAGACTAAGGAAAATCGACTCTCACTTATTGTAGTATCAATTATGATCCTGATATCTAATAAATATACTTAGAGCTAAAATAAGGCAACTTAAAAGCAGAATTGAGAATATGAGGTTATGTCTGAGCTATATGTTCACAAAATTTTGTCGTTTAACGTTAGTATTTTTTTCTCCGCACACTTTAACTTTAAAGTGTGTAATCAATGGTTGTTTCATTCTGAATCGACAATTACTGGTTTACGGTATTATACCAGAACTATAAACTATTTTTGGAGTTTTGAGAAAGTGAAGTTAAATCAGCGAAAACATGGTCAATTTGTATTGACCATGCTATACTTGCAAAGAATCTATATCAGAAGGGTCTAAAATAGTGATTGGTGACAACTGTTCACTGAAGCAAGTACAGGGTTGAATGAATCATAATTAAGTGCTATTGTCATTCAAAAAAGAACCTTCATGTTTTTATGTAGGCCATACAGAGAAGCATTTAAAGCGCCACAGCCTTTTTAAGATAAGTTGCAGAAGATCTAGGAATCTAATAATTTATAGGCAAATGAGTCAAATCGCACAGATTTGAATGATAGTATTGATGACGACAAGGTTGGAGGATGTCTTTTTTGAAAAATAGCATGTCCACACATGAGGACACTGAGATAACGGGGTAAAAAGACTGTGGGTTAGAGAAAAAATAAATACTGAGAACAATGATAATATTTATTCAATGGCACATTATACATAATTTATGTACTGTGGTACTGCACAAATTAATTGCTAATATTGGTCAAACATAAATAAACTTTGTATTTGAGGCAAGATATACCAGATTTTCCCTTGCATTCGGGTTTCTTTCAACGCGAAGCATTTTTCGATTTATCAACATTAGTTAAATGTCCTACATTGTCCAATCTTACTTCCTTCAATGGCCGTACTTCGATGTTTTTTCTTTTAGGTATTTTTGAACCAAAAACACCTGAACTATTGACTGTTTTTTCTATAGCTAAAAGAACTTCAGCAATTTCTGCGCGAAAGTGCATCAAATCTAGATTCTTTTCTTTTTATTCTAGCCAGGCATTCGTACAGGCTAAATCTATACCATGTGTGAACATTCGCAACGTCCATTTGCGTGACCTAATAAAGGTCCTGTATAATGTTGTAAGTAAGAAATTGAATTTGTCAACACCTCCCATTGACAAATTGTAATTCTTTATTACCTGTGGCCTATTTATTTCTATATAGGTCTTGTTTGTTTTGTTCCATCGTTTACACTTGTCGATCGTCCCAATTCCTATATAATTTGATGTCATTATCACAGTCATAGTAATATGCCAGTATTACAGATAACAAACCACTTTGTCTTGATTACCTCCCCATCGTTGCTGATTATTTCTTCTTCAGTACCGCGTCCATGGTTTTTTATTCTTTTATCAGCACACAAGCTAAGGCTACTGAATCTATTTTGCCGTGCAGTACAAACGGCAAAGATATTTTTTGGCACAGAATTTGTAACAACCAATAACTAGAGAAATCATTATCAAAAGAGACTTTGCAATTATCCTCTGTAAAGCGATCACACAGCTTCAAAAAGACAGCCGCGTCTTGTCCAAAAACTATCATTTGTGTTCACTGCTCAACGTCATCCATTGTATCCACAAAATGTAAAGTTTGCCTCAAGGAGTAAAATCTATACTAACTACTGCTTTTTAAACTTTTTTATTTCATAGTACACTTTTTACTTATAAACAGCAGGATTCTAAATTTTTAATTATAGTACAATGTTTTTTGTTTCATTTTTAATGATATCATCAAATATATTACAACTTTTAAAAAATATGATTATCGATACAGTAACTTTCGATTTGAAGCTCGCATGGTAAACTAAAGAAAATGAGGTATTTATTTTAATTTTTTTAAGCTTTCAGTAATAATATGGAGACAATGACATTCATGAAAACCCTTCCGACCCCACCCGAAGAGAGTACCGTTTCTAAAGCGATAGAGGAGTTAAAGGAACTGGATCTACTAGATAATAATGAAAATTTGACCCCACTGGGTAAAAGGCTAGCAGAGTTCCAGCTAGAACCAAAGCTAGCAAAAACATTAGTTAATTCTTATATATTCAAATGTCTCTCTCCAATAGTCGATATTGTCACTCTTTTCTCTACGGATATTGAATTATTCTCGTCTGGTTTAATTGACAAAGAAACCATAAAAGAAATAAAAAGTGAGTTTTCCAAGGACAGCGACCATCTAGCTATGATGAGGATGTTTGAAAAATTTATGGAGTTTGATGAAGTTGTAGATAACCGTAAAATAAAACAATTTTGTAAGGATTTAAGTTTGATACCGCACAGAATGGAGATGCTTAGAAGTAAGTAAAACATTTATTTCTCTTTGATTACATATCATTTTATTGTATATTGCATTTTACCTTACCAATCTGTAATGAAAAGATAAAATTAAACATTGTATTGTATTTTAATTGTTAAAGATGTTAAACTAAGATGTTTAACAGGAGAGAGAAACAGAGAAGAGAGCTTCGTCATTTTTTAAAATTTTAAACTGTTTGTCCTTGTGTCGTGTTGTGTTAATGTATAATTTTTAATGTTTATGACATTTGCAATATATTGTTGGATAGGCCAAATTTGACGAAGTAAGTTTAAAACGTTATATTCCATAAAAAAAAATTTATCAACCATCAACTTCGAGTTTTTTCGAAGTTAAGAGCGTAGCCGCAAAATTTCGGGCCAATGCTTTTTAAATGTATTCATTTTTTTCGAATCCTGAGAAAACTAATTTAGTATTTTTGAAAAATTTAAACGCAGAATGAAAGAATACATTATTAATGAGGGCCGAAAGTTTCTGAAAACTTCTATAATGTTTATTTGAATAAGTTACAGGGGTGAAAAAGAAGAGAAAATTTAGTGTGATTTTTAATTTCAAATATCTCATTCAAAAAAACTTTTTATTTATTCTAAGGGACTTTCGACTCTCGGTAATAATGTAATCTTTCATTCTGCGTTTAAATTTTTCAAAAATATTTGTTAGTTTTCATAGGATTCGAAAAAAATGAGTGCATTTAAAAAGCATTGGCCCGAAATTTTGAGCCTACGCTCTTGATTAATTTTCTTCAAATGGAAAAACGTTTCTTGGCTTATTTCAGATGCCCCTGAAGATGCTCTAGGAGCGAAAGTACTTGGGCAAGATTTAATAAATACACTGTGCTCGATATTTGCCTTTTATTTGATTAAAGTTCAAATATGTAATTGATGAAATGGCAAAAACCCAGAATAAACTGATATCGAGACTTCCTCCGTATCATTGTGAGTTAAACCCCATAGAACTCATCTGGGCAAATATTAAAAATGATATTGCAGGAAAAAACAACAACCAATCTATTATATAATTCAATTTCATCAATTACACCAGAAACATGGAAGAACTGCATTTTACATGTTCAAAAAAAGTAGAATAGGAAATGTGGCGGATGGACAACATAATGGAAACACATGTTGAATCACTTATTATAAACGTTGATGATAGTGACCTTATTATCCAGTTCATCAGAATAATGTTTAAACGTTACATCATTCAACACCCCAATCTTTAATAATCAATAATCCAGCATCTTTTACATATCTGCTTTCTAAATTCTAGATACCAAATGTTGATTTAAAATATGTAGGGCCTTATTAATAAATTTTTCAGGTTATTGTCGATTAACCCTCTACCGGTTAAAAGTGCCTCGAGGCATGCACGACAAAAGTCAATGGTTATTACACGCAATAATATTTATTCTCAAAACTGCTAACAGTGCCTACAGACAGTACCTTCATTGTTATCTTGGTTCATAAACAAGATCATTTTACCGTTTCGTTTGCCGGAACAGTTTAATGAGAAGTTCGTAGTGTTAAGATCGAAAATTATTTCTTGCTACAGTCCAATTTTCAAAAAAAAAATTATATAGTTGTTCGTATTTTGGATTTTGTCGTGATTTATAATGTTGAAAAGGTAAGAATTCATTATTTTAATATGATATAAGTGGAAGTGAAAATTAAAATTGTGAAAAAATGAAGCTGTGTAAAAACAGAAAAAGGAAAGCGTGCCTCAGTGCACTTATAACAGTTTAGATGGAGATTAGTGTCCTCTTTCTAGTGTGTTCAGCTGCCTAATTGTGTCATTGTTTACAGTTCTATTGTGGCAGAAAATGGATTTTCGAATCCGAAATAAAGTAAAGATCAGAGAAATGAGCGAAATGGAACAATGGGCATTTATAGAATCGGTCGAATCAGATGTGGAAACTGATTTCAGTAGCGACGATGATGTGAACGATCCAGATTTTGTCCTTGATGAAATATCCCCCGAGGATGAACAGTTTATTTCACAGATGGTTCGGCAAATAGATGAAGACGAATCTGCTTTCGTCAATCAAGCGGCCGACTTTTCATTGAACTTGACTGCGGTCGACGAAGCACTTCTATCAGCTTCGTCAACATTACTTCCTGAACAGAATATTTCGCACGAAAAGGTTGTTACGGCAGAAGAAAAAGATTAATAGGACGTGCCATCAACTTTAACACCGCGTTTTAAGAAACTGAAACGACCTCGTTCTCCATTGCCCGAAATCGAAATTGCTGGTCCACTAATTGTGCCTTGTGCTGGAGGTTTCACTGGTGCAGGTATGAATTGTTTTGACATAAGAGTCTTGATGAGTTTCCTACACTGGTATTATAACTTTATCGCAGATATTGAATCAATAGCTAAAAATTCGGCTGAGTTTTCCAAAATCGTATGGCGAAAACAATCAATGCGTTTGCATGTCAATCAAGTAGCCTTCCGGGGTGAGTCAAGCGTACCATCGTCCATAAAAGAGCTCGAGACACTGATGGAACTATGTTGGTATTTTTTCACTAAGGAATTGGTTGACTTGATTGCATTCGAAACAAATGAGCAGCTCGCCAAGCCGATATCAACACAAAATTCACTACTACCAGTGAAGATATTTTTAGATATATTGGCATTCTCATTTACATGAGTGTTTACCGTTATCCCAATTTGGAAAGCTTTTGGGGCCAAAACGCGTTTCAAGCAATAGCAAAGACAATGCCCAAAGGAAAATTCATGGTGATAAAACAACATTTATTCTTTCGTGATGAAAGCACTCGAGTCAAGAAAGGCGAACCCGGCTACGATGCGTTGTTGGCAATATTGGTTAACATTCTAAACACTCGATTCCATTCCGTTCCGAAGACTGCTCGATTGTGCATCGACGAACATATGTGCAGCACCAAAACACAATATCATTTACGTGAATACATGCCAAATAAACCACACAAGTGGGGTATCAAGCTATTTGTTTTATGTGATACGAGTGGATTCGCTTATCGGTTTGTGGTTTATAACGGTGCTGGCGACACTGTGATCCTACCGGGTCAGCCTGATTTTGGAGCCACATCGAACGTTGTTGTGCGATTGTCAAAAACAATTCCAGACTTCGTTCATCATATCTTGTATTTCGATAATTTTTATACATCGTTGCCTTTGTTCTTATTATTGCGAACTCGAGGTATATATAGTTTGTGCACCATACGAGTTTCTCGTGTTCCAAATTGCAAGCTTCCATAGTTTGGGCACCATACGAGTTTCTCGTGTTCCAAATTGTGTTAACAACGGCACCTTGCGTAATATACACGACTCCAAGAAATTAACGCACCATTTACAAAAACAAAAAAAGCGATTCATTGGTGTTTTAAATTTAATTGTATTCATTTTTGTATGGAATGTACCATGTATTTGGATTGTTTTTATCAGGTTACTTGTATTGTTTTTTTGTTTCAACCGGTTTCTAAGGAACACAAAACAAAGGTGCTGTAAATTTGTTAATGTCGATAAGAGGTTAGTGTCATTTTTCAGTCGTTGTGTGAACTATTGCTGTTTGGTGGTAACATTTTGCTATTGTTTTAATCAAAATGCAACGCGAATCGAGAAATTTGACTAATGAAGAGTGTGCTCAAATAGTGGTTTTGCACGAAGAAGGTTGGAGTTACAGACATTTAGGGAAACGGTTCGGCGTACACCATACATTGGTCTCACGAATGATGGAACGGTACAGAGAGACCGTTAGTCACTCTATGCGTCCAGGAAAAGGTCGACATCGTGTAACAATGACAACCTAAGACAACGATTTGTAACTACCAGAAGCTTACAATCCCAACTTGAAGATGTTCATAATGTTCGAATCAGCTGTAAAACTGTTCGCCAACGTCTCAAGAAAGGTAATTTGGTAAATCGTATACCTGCCAGAGGGCCAGCCTTGACCGTAGCTCATCGCAGAGCGCATTTAGAATTTCCACGAAATCATATCCATTGGTTGGAGGCTGATTGGAATAGAGTTCTGTTTACAGATGAGAGCAGATTCTGGCTTTACAATTGTGATAGGCGTATTCGCGTGTACCGACGTCAGAACGAACGGTATGCACAGTGTAACATGCTAGGAACGACGTTATTCGGTGGAGGGTCGGTTATGGTCTGGGGTGGCGTTTCTTTAACGGGTCGTACAGACTTGGTGGTGTTGAATAACGGTACCATCAACGCTCACCGATATATCGTTGACGTTCTTCAAGATCACGTTGTGCCATTTGCTCCTTATATTGGCGAAAATTTTGTTCTAATGCACGACCGCACATTGCAAATATAGTGCAAAATTATCTAGAGGAAGTTGGAATCGACGTTATGGAATGGCCAGCGAATAGTGCCGATCTCAATCCTATAGAGAATGTTTGGGACTTGCTTGGTAGACGTCTACGGAATTTTCCTAATTAACCAAACACTCTGCAGGAACTGGAACAACGTCTTGTCCAAATTTGGTATGAACTGGATCAAAATACTTAAAGACCGTTTATTTTAAGTATGAATCGTCGGTGCCAAGCTGTCATTCGTAGCAGGGGTGGAAATACGTCTTATTAAGCAAAAAAAAATTAACAATTTCTATTTTTAGACTTAGAGATTTTGTTGTTAATTGTTTTAAGATTGTATGAATATTGAAGATGGTTAGCGACAACATCACTAAATATGTTTGTTTTACAAAGTAAATTAATACGAAATAAAATTCTTTTCATTTCAGTTAATATTTTCCTGTTATATAGTAAGTTTTAAAGTGGTGCTTTCATTTCTTGGAGCAGTGTATTTATATTTTTAAAAAAGTAGAAATAAATTAAATTAAAAAAAAAACAATAACATTTTTTTTTTCAGAATTAAGAAAAATTCATTTTGATTACTTGGTAGATGGATTGCACGATGTACTCCCATTTTCTGATGATTCTTCAGACAACGACGAGTTAGTTAAAGCCGTTTTGTATTCTGGTATTGGAAATATTTTACAATACCGTAATTGGGATATTGTAAAAAATCGTTTAAAAAACAATACCAACGTCCTACTTACTAGGTAATTGTTTCACTTATTTTTCATAACGCAAGTAAATATAATGATTAATAAATATAGTACTGTTGAGCAGACAACAAATATATTAAGTTCATTGTTACAATATTAAAGAAGCCAATTTTAATACCGTAATAGACAAGTACTGAAACTTATAAAACTAATCAAAATAATTCTTTTTCTTAAACTACTTTATCAAGTCCCCTTGACGTTCTGAACAGTTGTTCTGCTCTCATTATGCTGGTCCATTCTCTGATATTATTCATGCACGGAGCTTGTTTTCTACCAATTCATCTCCCTCCTTTTATTTTACATATCATAATCAGTCGAAGAGTATAACACTGTTTTCCCCTCATTCTATGTCTAAGATATCCTATATCAATCAGGTGACGAGTAGCTTCTTCGACGATATTTTTAGTGTTCGTCTATACAACCACATTTCAAGAACTTCTAATCAGTTAATATTCTCTATATATGACCACTGACAGATATAACATTTAATGATGCGTTTCCGAAGTTGAAGTTTCAAGTTACCATTACAGAAGTTCGTTGCCTTATTTTTAAAAAGATTGCACGAGCCAACTCAATTCTACATTTTATCCCTTTATCTGAATCTAATTGTTCGGTAATATAACAACATAGATATTTAAATTGACTAAATACCATGTATTTTGTTTTAGAACAATTAATTTTTAGTCTTATCTCTCGTCCCACAGTGTTAATGGACTTTCAAAGACACTACAATCCATTTAAGTGATCGTTCAATTTAACTGTGTCACCTGCGCATCTGATGGTTTTTATCAGTTTTCCATTAATTTTTAGTTTTTTTTAGTCCAATTTTTAGTTTTTTTAGTTTTTCATTTAATTTTTAGTCCAATATTGTTCTGAAGCTATTTTCTTGTGGCATCTTAATGCAATGCGAAAAGTCAAAAATAAACTTATTTTAAACTTAAATTGTGGCTTTTCCAATAAAAATAATTATTACCATAGTCCAAATATGACATATGACATATACCAAATACAACCTTCCCTGACTCACCTTAGAATCTTACACTCTTCTGTCGACTTTTCACTAATACGGATCCTAAAGTCGCGGCTATCAACTCCTTTATCTCTTAATATTTTAATTAACTTTTCGATGTAATGTATCAAATGCCTTTTCGTAATCAATAAAAACGACGAAGACATCTTTACGTTGATCTCGACATTTCTGTAGCAAAACATGAAGTGCAAAAAGTGCTTCTCTAGTTCGTAATCCGTCTCTAAAACCAAACTGCGTTTTATCTTGATCTTCTTTAAACTTATTGTACTGTGGATAATACGTAGGAAGAACTTTAAGATGTTATTTTAACTCTAAGACTTATAAGTCTATATTTGCTACAGTGTTTGGGACGTTTTTTTTTGGTTGAGTTATGAATTCGGAATTAAAGTAATTGCACACTTCCAAACTATTCACTGATTTAAGCTTATTTATTAAACATTTTAACTTAAATATATGTCGGCTTCGCGGTACAGTCGGCTGGCAATCTCACTTCAAAGTGAGTAGTTTACTAGGTTCATGACCAGTCAAAGAAAATTTTCTAACACATCGATGAATTAGCAGTACGCTGATAGATACGGTCTCGTCATTTGGTGATACTCATTCATTGATCCCTGTCAGAAGGCGTAAGGATTCTAGACAACCCTAACCTAAATTCACAATATGAAAAGCTATTGAGTGTAAAAAAGTTTAAAATATATAGAGACATCTTTTTCTTTAGGGTTTATTGAGACGTCAGATCATCAATCATTGGTTATTCTTGCGAAACAGTCAGAGATTTCACAGTCACATTATCATTATGTCAGCACTACATGTTCCGTAGATTTTTGTTTGCTTAATAAAAAATGTAAAATCTATTCTCTATCTACTGAAACTTGATCTTTCGAATCGTTCTAAAATCGATAAAAAAACCTATCTAAATAAATCAATAACGTTGCCTGCATGGTCTCTGTTTTTTTTGGCGATTCAATTTAGGTACAAACTATGAAAATATGCCCGTGGTACTACCAAAAAAATATCAAACCTTACATTAATCGAACCTTTTTATTTTAAGAATATATTGCTAAATCTTAAATTTTAGGAATAATCATAAAGCCACCATCACTCCAGAAAGTGTAAACTACAGGCGATACAAATTTCCGTCAAATTATCTTCTCTACATCAATGAAACCAGGTCCAATATTCGAAGAACGACTTTGGTCAGGGAATGTAGCTTTTTAACCAATTTGTCAGTATTGTTATTTTCCAATAGGGATTTACAAATTAATAAGGTAATTATAATTAAGAAAATACTTATAGCAAGCTATCTATCCTTTTCATTGCCACAAATCATTAAACTCAAAAGGGGTGTCAAAATTTGTAATTCCCAATAGCATACCTTTACATTTATATTCCCAAGCAAAATATAAAGTGAAATGAAATTACCACATATTCGTGGATTTCAAAGCCGCATACGACTCAGTCAAAAGACAAAAACGTCTAAAGGCTATGGTGGAATTTCAAATGCCGCTTCATCTTGTTTAACTAACGGAACTTACACTCACAGGCGTAGAGAGTGTAGTCAGAATCCAAAACGACTTTTCAAGACCCTTGTATTGTAAAAATGGATTGAGACAGGGAGATGGACTGTTCTGTCTCTTATTTAACCTTGCACTAGAAAAAGTAATTCGAGAGTGCCGTATTAATACGAATGGCAATATTTATCTTTAATAAATCTGTACAAGTGGTCGGATATGCAGATGACATAGACATTATTGCTAGGTCCACAGAATCTCTGATCGAAGCATTTCGATCACTAAGGGCGTCTGCACTGAGAATGGGATTAAAAATAAACACAGAAATCCAAGTATATGTATTGTACTAGATCAGGCAACCAGATACCTAGACTATTAATTGATGATCTGGAACTGGAAGGTGTGGACACCTTCGTCTACCTGGGCTCGCTGCTGACCAAAGACAACAATGTCAGCGAAGAAATTAAAATAAGAATAGTGCTTGCCAATAAGTGCTATTATGGCTTGAGGAAATAGATGGCCCCAAAATTACCCAGAAAAATTAAAGTTACCATATATAAAACACTAATAAGGCCAGTGTTAACATACGGGTCAGAAACGTGGGCATTTACACAGAACGACCAAGAATTGCTTAAACTTTTCGAGAGGAAAATTCTAAGGAAAATATATGGAGGACTCCAAGAACAGGGTTTGTGGCGTAGGCGCTACAACTTTGAGTTATACAGAAGTTTTGGGGAACCTGACGTTGTAAAATGTATTAAATTAGCACGCCTTCGATGGATAGGACATGTAATTAGGCGAGATGAAGATGCAACGATCAGAAAAAGTTTCGACCGAAGATGACCAGTGGAAAGACGAGCCAGAGGAAGACCAAAACTTAGGTATCAAGATAACATAGAGGATGATCTAAAATCCATCGGAGTTAAAGCATGGAGAAGAGTTGCCAGAGACAGGGGCGAATGGAAAATTGTTCTGAAGAAGGCTTTGGCTCATAACGAGCTGTAATGCCACTGATGATGATGATGATGATGATGATGATGGACCAGAAGGAATTCCTGATAAACTAGAGCTAGTGCCGTAACACTCTAATGACCGGGGTTCGAATCCCCACCGTGAAGAAATTTTTTGATTTTGTAAATCCATTATGTTTTATCTTTTATTTTTTTTTTAACTGTTATAAATGATAAAATAATCAATTAAGTTAAAATGAAATAAGTAACCAGTGTATATCTTCCGTAAATACGAAAATCTTCCCAAACGTTCCGAAAATTCCAATATCGATTAGGAAACCCACGAATCCCGGGATACGGACGAAAGACGACAGTAATTATTTAAGCAAGAAGAAGATTTTCTTAGAGCTTAAACCAACTTTTCAATGAAAATTAGGACTATTCCTTAGAAATCAAATGTAGGATACAGAAAACAAGATCTACATTTCAAAATATGACTAAGCTATTTAAATGTTTTATCAGTATCCATAAAAATCAGGTTACTACGATGTTATGTCTTTTCTATACCGTTGTACGAAGTTAAGGCGTGGACTCTTGCTACCTGGAAAAACATTGAGGCATTCGAAATGTAGTTTTATCGTCGAATCCTGAAAATATCTTATACCGACCACGTTAGTAATCAGGAGGTTTTATTAAAAATACAAAAAGAAAAAGAGCTGTTAATCACTATGAAAACAGCTGTTGCCTATAATTTGACGACTTAGTCGAATAAAAAAAACATATTTATTGTATTTTTACTTGTATTTGGGAATGATTATTATTTATAGTAGAATATATTTAATTTTTTTCTCTTTCGTTTCTAGGTCTGTGATATAGAAACTAATGATACCGAAGATAGAAAGGTAGAATTAGTTGTTAAGAATACAAATATTAAGTTTATTTGTGATGAAAGGTAAGTAGCATGGAAGATATTCCTTACATCCACATTACACCTACATAGTCCACTGTCCAATTCTATAAAAAATGCCTGTATACATGAAATATCTAATACCTCGTAAATGCTCATATACATATATACAAAAAAAAATGCACGTAGTATACGATACGATAAATAATATACATAAAATACACAAGAAGATAACTGAAATGTACTGTACGTACGTACTGTACAAAAAAAAACAATTGAGCGTTAAATCTGAGATATTTCTCGTTAATTAATACTAAACGCAATCCATATCTAAATCGTCCTCATTCTCTGAATCATGTCTCATATTAATTATCACCGGTTCAATATCTTCCTGCAAATTGTCCACCGCGAACATTTTTTTTCTACTTTCTTGACGTGGTTCACATAATTACGCCACTGCTTTTTAGATACGCAGTGGTAAGCTTCTTTTATCAACCGTTCTACCGGTTTTTCTTTAAAATCGACGTTGTTTGAAGCCACATACCTTTTCACCAGCTCGCCATTGCGAGCTGAACCTTTCAGGTTCAGCTCACAATGAAGGCGGCAGTCTCAAAATCTTAATCTAAACCGAGGACCTCTTTGGGTTGGAGCTTTCAGTCCAGTAGAGAGCCCTTTTATGAAGGCATCTCGTAGATTCTTGATCGTTGTGTCCCTCCATTCCTTTTTGACTGAAGCACCGACGTTAGTCCAAAACTCATCGGTATAAACAAGGTTTATAGGCGAGCGGTTTACCCCTCAAAAGACGCTTAGAAACAGAATATACCGACTAAAATTCTTTTTGCATTTCTAATGCACCAAACCTTTTTTATTCGATTCTATATATTTTTCCAAGATGAAATGTATTTTTTTTAAATTTTTACAAGTGGGCCGGCAATTGTTATTAACAAATAACTTATACAAAAAAGCAATTTCACCGAATTGCTTCGGAATCAATTTTTTTAGGTGTATTTCATCAAAATAAACACTTTTTCTCTCCTGATAACTTTTCGAAAAATGCTTCCTTTTCGAGTTATTTGCATTTTTTTGTTGAAAAAATGCCTTAATTAGTGATTTTTGGGATTTTTTTTCTAAAAAACTACTAAATGAATTGCAATTCTACAAATAGCTTTATAATCTTTAAACCGTCGAGTACAAGTTAGAATATTTTGACAAGGATAATTTTTTTCTATCTTGCTAAAAACGTGGACCCAAATATTTAGAATATGCCTTTCGAGCAGTCTACCGCTAAGTGTGTACAGCGGTTGCGGCGATACAGACGTGCGGCGCGTAGAAATATTTGTTTAAATTTAAAAAATTAATTCAATACAAATATTACGTACAATTTATTAAAAAAAAAGATATTTCTAATTATTTTTATATAGACATATAATTAAAACAATTAAAATTAATTTTTTACAATGCTATGATGTAATTTTTCTTTTAATATACTATATTATTGAATGTTTTATTACAGTGAAATACATTAAGCAATATATAATTAATTTTCATTGAAAAATATAATAAAATTAAAATATATTAATTATACATCGTTTTCATTGTCAATAATTTGAAAATTTTCGTCAACAGCAACAGAATTTCCATCTAATAAGCTGATTTCATTGTCTTCAATAGAGTCGTCTTTAACATTTTTACAATTCTCTGGTGTACATGCACATACTGCGCAGCATTCTAAATTATAGGAAATACAATTACAATTTTTCGTAGAACATTTTTCGGTACATGAGCATTAATACTTTTGTAACATATCTAAACTAGTTTCGCCTTCAAAATAATTAAAATCGAAACAATTATTTTCCATTGTCCAACCATGGGTTAATGGATCAAGAGATGAAATAATATTGTTTTTTGCTTGAATCCATTCATTTATTTGCCACTTTGCTCTTAAGTAATGTTGTAATATTGCTGGTTTTGAAGGTGGTAATTTTTCATTAGATGCATTTTTTTAATGCAATATTATATCTTAATTCATTTATGGATTCATGATATTTTTTAAACTTATTTTGAGGGTCATACAGTTTAGATAAAAATAGAGTCAAAAATGTACCTCCTTCATTTAAAGGTAAAGTAGGCAAATTTCTTAATTTTTCCAGTTGACTATCAGTTAATTTCTGCAAAGCTTTATAAGTCTTCTTTTTTCCCATATCATAAAATGAACTTGTGGTATCACAACCTGTTATAGAATGCATTATTAGGATACTGTTGCACATTATTTTTCCAATTTCTCTTGCAATTTGATGTACAGGTATATATCGAGAACGATCCACATTTTTTACAATATTTCCTGTGTGAAACCATAAAAGTGGTTCACTTGTGAAATCATGATAATGAGATAAAAGTAAAATAAATATATCTGTGTCTGGAGATTTAACAATAATTTGAATTTTTTTATCCAAATGCTGCTGTTGTAATTTAAAAGCGTGAAAAATAACCCTAGTATCTGCTTCTAAGTGATTACGTTCTAAATTTGAATCATAATACTGATTATTTTCTATCACATATGCTTTACTTCGAGGTTCGAAAGCACCAGAAATTTGGGTCCACGTTTTTAGCGAGATAGAAACCATTTATCCTTGTCAAAATATTTTAACTTGTACTTGACGGTTTAAAGATTATAAAGCTATTTGTAAAATTGCAATTCATTCAGTAGTTTTTTAGAAAAAAAATACCAAAAATCACTAATTAAGGCATTTTTTCAACAAAAAAATGCAAATAACTCGAAAAGGAAGCATTTTTCGAAAAATTATCAAGAGAGAAAAAGTGTTTATTTTGATGAGATACAACTAAAAAAATTGATTCCGAAACAATTCGGTGAAATTGCTTTTTTGTATGTTATTTGTTAATAACAATTGCCGGCCCACTTGTAAAAATTTAAAAAAAAATACATTTCATCTTGGAAAAATATATAGAATCGAATAAAAAAGGTTTGGTGCATTAGAAATGCAAAAAGAATTTTAGTCGGTTGATGCTCTGCTTATAGGGGTAAACCGCTCGCCTATTACATTAACCTTCTTCCTCAATGTTTTTATTTGTCTGAGGTACTTTGTGTCTTGAGGATATGATATCATTTCTTTCCATCATTATCGAATCTCGACCTCTTTTACCATATTCAAAACCCATGTCATTCAGTAGCCTACGAATTGTGGTTTTTGAAAAAGCTGGCAGGTCCTCATCATCCTTCGTCCTCTTCATTATGTTGTCGACGGTAGGTGGTATCGTTTCCAAAAAAAAATCATTGACAATTTTCCTTATTCGAGATATCACTCCCTCGTAAATATTCTCACGTGAATTGGGTTGGAAACTGTTTTTCTTCCTTTTTTGTACCGGTTTCAGTTCGCCTTGCTGGGTCTCTTCGCGGATGTCATATATTTTGCTCACACCGTACATTTTCGAAACTTTTTCCACAGTAATAGTCAAGCTGTCAACATTTTTTTAAGTTCAGATGATAGTTCAATACATTTAACACCACACGTTTTACTTGCATACTAAGAGTCATACCCTGTTTGAAATTCACGACAGATACTGGCAACAGTATCTGTATAAAGTATAAAGAGACATGTTTGCTTTGCGTAGACAATGGGGATTAAAACTGATTAGCTTCTTCTAGTGACTTGGGGAGTTTAAACAAGATAATACAGAGATACAATGAAGTAATTAAAAGATATATAACTAAATAAAGTCATATTTTAATAGAGTAATAAAAGCAAAATATGTAATTAAATACTAATCACTTTTCCAAACACACTGTATTTACCGCTTTTAATGTTCTTATCTTCGTTTTAGGCAAGCAGAAAAAATAATTAGATGTAAAGAAGTTATTAAATCGTGTTATCAATATTTTATAACCCAGTTAACCAGTGTTGGTGAGCGCAATGGAGATGTGAATATTATTTGGGATGATATGTTAGAAAAAATAAATGAAATAATAAAGAATTCTAAAAATTAAAATGTCTTTTATTTCCCAAAACTACAAAGGATTTTATTTAAAAGCATGTGTTTTTATCAATAAATGGTATAACTTTCATTATTCTACTTTGAAATTATAATTGAAACTGTTAAATTACCATTATTAAGGACATCCCCTTTAAATAACAAATGTAATTTTATGTATTCTACTGTTTTTTTTTTTTCGAAATCCACCAATTTGCTTATTGTACATTTTCCATGTATCCATGGAAGTTCCAGAACTCTGGAAACGTGTACTAAAGTAAAAGCCATATAAGAAGACCGGTTAGTAATTAGGCGATGATCAGTGGACATCAAACAATTACTAAAATTTAAAATTTAATTCCAATCACTTGAAAAGTAAATTATTTAATTTCATATATTTTATATTCAGTAAGAATGTTTGATCTTGGTCTGTTAAAAGCAAATGAAATGAATATACCATTTATATATAATTTATTACACACAATAAAATTTATTTTATCAGGTTCTTCAACCAGGAAACGCGTTTTCTTCCTACGCTTCTCCTACCCTCTACTTTTCCTTGAATTATGAGTCTCAAGATGTTGTATCTTTCGCCTCTCATCACATGTCCAAGATATTGCAATTTCCTTTCGTTTATTGTATTTTCCATTTCCCTCTCTAAGCCTATTCCCCTTAACACTTCTGTATTCGTGACTCTATCTACCCATGGAATCCTTAACAATCTTCTAAATGTCCACATTTCAAACGCTTTAAGTCGATTTATTGTATTCCGGTTTAATGTCCATGATTCAGCTTCATAGTAGAGTACACTGTGTACATAACATGTAATTAGCCTTATTCTGAGGGCCAATGTCAGATCTTTGCTGCATAAAATCTTTTTCATTTTCACGAAGTTGGCACATGCTTTTTCAATTCTGACTCTTATTTCTGCAGTATAATCGTTATTTTCTGTGATTATCGTTCCCAAGTAAGTAAATATTTTTGCTCTCTCAATCTGCTGGCCGCCTACCGTTAATATTTCGTTTGTATTGTTGTTCTTGCTAATTTTCATGAATTTGGTTTTTTTGATATTAAGAGAGAGTCCGTATTCTCCACTATATCTTAATATTTTGTTCATTATTCTTTCTAAGTCTTCCAAGTTGTCGGCTATTATGACTGTATCGTCGGCATACCTAATGTTGTTAATTAAACTTCCGTTCACTTTTATGCCGACTGTCTCGTTTACCAAAGCTTCTTGTATGATTTCTTCAGAATAAGCATTAAAGAATAACGGCGACAGTATGCAACCTTGCCTGACCCATCTCCTTATCTCCATGTCTTCTGAAACTTCTCTTCCAATTTTCACATTTGATCGTTGGCTGTAGTATAAATTTGATATCAATGTTACATCCCTCACATCCAGATTCTTGTTTTTGAGTACTTCTATAAGTCGGTCATGTTTTACCTTACCGAATGCCTTGTTGTAGTCTATTAAGCATACATAGAGATCTCGATTAAAATCCAAACATCTTTGGGTCAGCACGTTAAAAGAAAATAGTGCCTCTCTTGTGCCCACTCCATTCCGAAATCCAAATTGGGAATCACTAATATCCATCTCCAGCTTAGCATGTATTCTATTATGGATGATTTTTAGCAGGGTTTTTAAGGTATGTGACATTAGACTGATCGTTCGATAATCACTACATTCTTTGGCATTTACTTTCTTTGGTAGACAAATAAATGTTGATGTTAGCATTTCACGTAGAATGATTCCTGTGGAATAGATTGTGTTCAGTAGTTGGACTAAAAGATCTATGTTTTTTTCATTGACCAGTTTTAGCAATTCACTTGGTATTTCATCTGGACCAGCAGCTTTATTATTTTTCATTGACTTTACTGCATGCATAACTTCTGACTTTGTTATTTCAGGTCCCTCGTCTTTACTCTGATTATCTTCATATATATTTTCCTGTCTCTGGTCATAGAATAATTCCTCTATATATTCTTTCCATCTTCTTAATTTTTGTTCTATCTCCACTAAAATGTTTCCTTGTTTGTCCAATAGTAAGCTTGAGGTTTTTTGTTTTGCTACCCCAGCTAATTGTTGTAACTTTCTAACAATTCAGGTTACAATAACCCTCTATATAATATAATCTCTCTCCTATGACGCTATAGCCCATGTCAGACCCTGTCCTCTGTCAGCACCCACTTCCAAGCATCCCTTTCCTTTGCTACTTTCCTCCAGTCATCCACCCTCATTATCTCTTTAGCATTGGTTCTTACTTCTTCTATCCACCGCTTCCTTGGTTTTTCTACTGTTCGACGTCCCACCACAGTTCCACTAAATTCTATTATTATCTATTCTTATAAGGTAGCCTGCCCAGTGCAATCTTTGTATTTTTACAAAATTTGCTATAGAGGATTCTTTGTAATATTAATATAACTTGTCATTGAACCTTATTCTTCACATACTTATATATGGGCCCCAATATTCTTCTCGATAACTTTTTTTTAAGTAATAATATGGTTTATTGTTTTTTTATCATGATTCATGTTTCTGCGCCATATGTTGCTATTGGTCCTATGATGGTTTTATATATTTTGAACTTTACTTCCCTATGGATGTCTTTGGCATTTTCTTTAAGCTCCACTTTTTTAAGGCACCATTTCTCCCTTCATCGTCGGTCCTGATCCTACCTTCCACTGGGGTTGGTTACCCAATTTCCGGTAAGGTTGCTCAGGTTTGCCGGGGTTTACTCGAGAACCCCGGATAATTAGACCGGTGATAGCATACGGAGCTGAAATAATATGTCTTACGAAACAATATAAGGAAAAACTAAGAATAATTGAAAAATTATAAGAAGAATACACGACCTAATAAAGATAAAACAAGAAGGATATAGAAGACTAATGAACCATGAAATAAGAAATATAACCGAAGGGGAAGACATAGTAAAATTTATTCAAGCACAAAGACTGAGATGGTTTGGAAACATACAAAGAAGAGAAGAAGATGCAATAATTAGATGAGAGGTTACCAAGTCGAAGGTAACTGTATGCCGTCATCTGTTTTATTGAAACAATTTAGCCTTTTTTCAATTTATATGGCTTCTCTGATAATTCTTGGTTTATAGAAGTGGATGAGAGGTTCTTGAGTTTTCAAAATCAATTTTGTGACCTGTATAAAGATGGTGTTGACCTAGAGCTGAAATTGAGTCGGACCAAAGACTCAGACCCTCATCATACGAAAGCTTTTCTTTCTTACATCAAAGGTGTCACTGACAAAATCGACAAAATTCTAAAATCAGGAGGAATAAAGACAATGTTTACCTACCAACAAAAACTTTCATCTCTTGTCCGATCAAATGAACAATATGGAGTTTATGAAATTCCTTTTGTAAATTGCCCCCGATCCTATATAGGCCAAACAAATCATAGAATCCAAAATAGGATTTATGAACATTCCATTTCTGTTCGCAATTCCGAATCATTCCATAAAATGTTTTTTTTTTACTTATTGCGATCCTACGGGTTTACCTTGAAGAACATGTATCTATCCCTTTATATATAATTTCTTTATATTATTTATTCCACGAATCATTACACGAATAGCCATCTAAATTCGGCCAAATTATTTCGCAAAAATACTGATCTAATTTAATATAATCTATTTTTCTAAATTCTTTTCTGACTACTTTTTCATTGGTTACACCAGTAATGTCCACTTGAGTTTGTTTCTGAAGAACTAAGTGGTCCGAAATACCTATCGGTGAAAGATAATGAATTTCACTGGTCAGTTCTTCCTCATTAGAGATTATCAAGTCTAAAACTGAAGGTGTATTACCTTGACGATATCTAGTAGGTTTTTCATTGATATGTTTTATATGCAGATACACACAAGCAAACTCGAAAATACATTGCAGTCGTCTTTGAATACTGTATAGATAAGACAAAGACAATTTTCTTGAAAGATCAATGACAATGGATGAGTCCTGGATGTATCACTACGATCTAGAGACCAAAATACAAAGTAACAAGTGCACACATCGAAATTAACCAACGCCGAAAAAATTCAAGTGAGTAGGTATTTAAGATTTAACCTTCAGTAAGTAAGATCATGGTAATCGTATTTTGGAAGTTGTGAAAAGGTGTTTTTATGCAACATAATATGCACCCAGTCACAGGTCTACCATTGCGACAGCTGCAATAGCTCAAGCAGGCTTTGAATTAGTTAAGCATCCCGAATATTTTCCAGATTTAACCTTCAGCGAATACCGATTGATTCTAAAATTTAAAGAACACTTTCGTGGTCTGCAGATGTCGATCATACATTACATAAGTAAAGTCGACTATACATGCTATGCAAGACAGATTATGTAACTTCGCATGTCACTGCGATATTTCCAAGCATACAGCTATGTGCTATTGTGCTAGACGAAAAATTAACGTGTTTTTTTTTCATGCTATTTTGATGCAATGCAACGTTCATCTTGCCAAAGCAACGTTTATAGTTAAGAATAAAACTTAACCTTTCTAATTTTTCTATGCACAAAAAAAAATTTCACTGAACAGCACTGGTTCCGTTTAAAACATGGCTGATTCCGTCTGCGCGAATAAGATGCGCGCACTTATCTTGACAAGCAGAGTGGGCATTCTGATTGTTAATGTTAATTATTCTGTGTCTCTGTCTATGTCTATGCCATGCAAAAAGAACTTGCATAGCGTAGATGTAAAGCTACGTTTAGAGATGCAAAGCTACTTTATTGCTATGCAAGTAGCTTCTGGCATTGCATATCTCTTGCCTAGCTGATGAAAATTTTTGTCTTGCGTAGCATTCAAATTGCATAATGTATATAATAGCTTTATTAGCTATATATAATAGCTTTTTAAATGACGTCATTTATGAAGCTGTTCTTTGAATTCATATCGGAACATTATTATTCCTCTTAGATGTCATTTTCTTATGTTCTGTGCCTTAAAAAAAAACTGTTCTGTAATTTCTATACTGTCGGATGTCATAAACGTCAATCCTTTCTTTTACAAGTGAAAATGGCGGATCAGGTATGTAAATTCTCAATAAATTGAGAAAATATTTATTAATAAGTGAGAAAATTATAATTCTTAATAAAAAAATGTTTTGTTTTGTCTTGCCATACTAATATTTTTGTAAAGTTTCCATGTAGGTATTTTTTTTGTGATGTATTGAGAAATGGTTTGAACCTAAACACGTGGTGCTTGTTTTTAGCTAAAATATCAATGATTTTCTCAACCATTCTCAATTTTACAGAACGAAAGAGCTTTCCAGCGTCAACCGACAATCTTTTTGAACCGCAAAAAGGGAGCTGGTCCAAAAAGGCGCAAGTCTATGCGCTACCATCGTGAAGTTGGACTAGGATTTAAAACACCCCGTGAGGTACTTATTTTTAGCTTTTACTAATCTATTTTATTTTTGTTTAGACCGAAAAGGCATTTCAAAAACAACCAACCGTTTTTCTCAACCGCAAAAGTGGAGGAAAGAAAAATTTAAGACACTCTCGCAATGTAGGGCTCGGTTTTAAAACTCCCAGAGAGGTTCGTTACATATTTTTTTATTATTGGGAGCCTGGTGGAATCTATCGGGTTGGTGCTTTCTGGGGCTTCCAAGCTTTACAAATAACTTATACCATTAGAAAAATTATTGAGATGTATAAAATCAAATATTTTATAGTATGCAGATATATTGAGTGAGATTAATAGTAATTCTTATAATGGTATATTTTTTTTGGGAGCACTTCAAATACAGGAAATAATTTGTGTTGTGTAAACCTTTGGCACAATTTCATATTCATGTAGAAGTTTGTTGTGGTCAAGATCTAATTGAAAATCTTAATGGTATGTACAATTCAATCAGTATGGGAAGAGACAATAATTGTATAGTCATTGACAAATAGTATAAAACATGTATATAATCTAGACTATAGCAAGTTTTGAACATTTTCTAGATCTTAAGATTTCTTACACAATACATAAGTACTGATGGCATAATCATTGAATGTGAATATTTAATTTTTGAATGTACAAGGTAGTTTATGTAATAAAATTTTTTAAATGCAACAGCGAAAATATCTAGTTAGGTTAATTTTGTTCACAATTAACTGTATATTGAATGTTTTCAAGATTTGCTTCTGTAGATCAGATGTGTTGTTTTTTCTTATGAAGTAAAGAAATGTTTCTTGCAGACATATTAACCACTCCGATATAAGGTGGTACCAAAGCCAGCACACAACATAATTAACTGGTCCTACTTTTGTAGTTGTAAGGTGTATCATTTATTGTAGTTATAATTTTGTGCCAAATAAATTCATTTACTTGCTTCAACACAAATTGTTTCTGGAAGCCTTATTCTTCTGGAGCTTAAAACAGCATGTATGGAGAATGTCAATAACAAGGAATTGTTAATACTGGTAGTAAGTTTGGTCAAAATATAAAATTTTAGATTATTTCAATATACAATTCTAGTTATTATCTAACAACTAAAAATTGAAAACCATAGTATACAAAAATATGTGATAACACAATATTTGCAATAAATTTCTACTAACATATGGGTTATTCTATAGGACTGTTAGATTTCTTTACTAATCTATTTGGTAATTCTTTTATTATGTTTAAATAGTTATAAATGAAGATTGTATTTGACACTCAAGTCAATAAACCAAACAGGATCCTAGATGGAACATCAATAATTTAAAGTTTGGAGAAATGTAGGAAATGTGAGAATGGAATATTAGATACTATAAACATGTTAAGTACACACTTTGATTATAAGAGTGGAGGAATTATTAGAAACTTTCATAGATTTGAAGTGAATACCAAAAAAACAGAAAGGCAGTTTCTGTTTATAATAATATTGGATGATCTTGAAAAATATCAAGCAAAAAAGGGAATATATTGTAATAATTTCATTATTACTATCTTGGTATGTCAGTTTTTGCCAGCAAATTGAAGATCTTGACTCCTTGCCAGTTATATTAATATAATTTTTTGGAAATAATCTTTATTGATATATTACAACAATGTGGCTAGTTGTTACTAGGCTTTGCTTAGAAAAACTATACTGCTATGGTACATACTCATTGCAACTGGAATTATTTATTTTTGACAGTGTTGTGGGAAGAATTACAATAATTGCTTTGCAATATTTTACAAATTATTTGCTTTGGGGTTAATCTACTGTAATTTCACTCGTATGGCAATAGCTAACATGACAATGTATCCTGTTTGTAAGAAATTGTTTTGAGTTGTTGAGTAAAAAATATAACTTTATTCAAAAATTTGTTATATTAATTGTTGCCATACCACTATAAAATACACTGAACAGCAAAAAAAGTGGCCACCCTATAAAGTTTTATGCACTGTTTCGTATTAGGTCTCAATTTAAATATTTATTGCGATCATCTATGCTTGTTTTTGACAGTTTTGAAGTTTATGTTGTTGTTTTCTGTAGTCACTGTTTATCTTCTAAGTTGTAAATATTTAATCAAACAGTAATTTAGCCTTTCAAACGTGGATTTCACATAATAGATTTACAGTAGATGTTGCTTGAATTATTGCATTGCTACAAGACGGAAGAAGTCAAGTTTATGTATCAGAAACTTTAGGTATTCCAAGAACTACAGTTCGTAGAGCTTTCCATTTTTTTTATAGAGGCTGGTACATACTCACGTCGACCTGGTTCCGGTCGTAGAGGAGTTACGTCGCAAAGAGGTGATCATTTTATTGTGATCGAACTTTTAAGAAATCACCATTCCACTGAAATTGTTGCAAGAAACCGTCTGCAGGAGGTTCCAAATGTAAATGTAAGTAAGATAGCGGTTAGAAGAAGAGGGCCGGCTATTGTTCCCGAATTACAACCCAGGCACTCTAGGAATCAATTAATTTTTGCTCGACAATATCAACACTGGGATATACAGGATTGGAGCCGAATTCTCTTTACTGATGAATCGCTGTTTTGTTTGAAGTCTGGTGATGGCCGAAAGAGGGTTTGGAGATGTAGAAATGAAAAATATGTCTAAGCTTGTATGACCCAGAGAAGGAAGTTTGGCAGTGGTGGTGTCATGGTTTGGGATGGAATCTCATTTGAAGCTCGAAATGAACTGATTTTCGTCAATGATCCCCTGAATGCTCACTGGTATATAGAGGATGTTTTGGCAGGAGCAGTAGTTTCATTTGGTGCATTTATTAGGGACAATTTCTTCTTTATGCGTGATAATGCACGGCCACATACTGCAAGAATCATGAAAAATTACTTGGGAGAAGTAGGACTTAATACTCTGAATGGCAAGCCTGCAGCCCTGATCTGAATGTTAGCGAACATCTTTTGGATGAACTTCATTGTAGAGTTTGAAGTCAAGCAGGTCAGCGAGAAAGTCTTACAGAACTTCAAAACATGCTTTGTGAAGAATATGAATGTATTCCTCAAGTTTTTATTCAAAATTTGTTCCTTTCCCTTCCAAATCGTATGAAAAAAGTTATTGATGTTTTAGGGCATAATACCCGATATTAGACAATTTTGTTCAAGTTCACTCATAATTTTTATTGTTTGTAATTCATTCTGATATTTTTTTTTGTAGCCTTCTAATTAAATAAATTGTGCTAAGAATTCAAGCAGTAATGACCATTTTTTGTTTTAAAAATGAAAGATGTTGAGTATACAATATGAAACAGTGAATAAAACTTCTAATGAATTTTTATTTTCGAAAATTTATAGGGGTGGCAATTTTTTTGCCGGTCAATGTAAATGTATCAACTTAATGTTCCACTTTAGTCTATGTTTTTGCTAACTAAGTCATTTTTTGGCAATTAATTTGTTTTACAGTTGTTATATTACATTATTAGTTGGTATAGATGAATTTTGGTATATTTTCCTCTTGACTAGTATTAATCTGACTGGATAATGTATATTGGAGTCATATTAAATTTATCTATTTCACAGTTTTAAATTTTGGAAAATGGAAGATTCAATAGAGTCTAAATGTAGTCAATGAAGAACAAGCTAAGATTAAGACCAAGCAAGATGGATTTAGAGCTGGCCACTTCTGCACATATAATATTTTGATTAAAACGAATAATAGAGAAGAAAACATCCAGGAACATATAAATTTATCTAACATTCATAGAATTCAAAAATCTTATACCTATAACCAAGGCATTAAAGGTTCTATATGCCGGCTCACAGTAACCAGTAAAAATCAGAAACTAGAAAATAGAATGTGTGTTGAAGTAAACAATACCTGGTTATATACCCTACAATTTGCAGATGGTCAGGTCATAGTTGCAAATGACAGGGATGATATGAAGTATATGATGCTCAAATTAATCAAATAATTTTTGAATGTCAATATTGACAAAACAACATATGTATTGGTTAGGGAAAAAACAGAAGTTCATCTTCACCACATTTAATTTGAACTTTGGAAGGTTTGTGATCAGTTTATTTTTAAACAAATCCTTGAAAGACCAGCTATTTATTTCATCATCGATGATCATTTACCTTACTATCATTTCGACAGTAAGGATAACTTTGCTTATGGGAGGTATGTTCATCAAAAAGAAATCTCCTCACAGTCTCATCATAACTAAATTTCCATTTGTTGGGTATTTTTGAAAATTTTAGTTTCATTATATCCTTCTGGTTAACATACCTATACCAGCTATTAACTACACTTGTATTTACCAACTACAAAATCGTTTGTAGATATTAAAATAACATTTTATTTCCTGTCTAAAAATAGTTTTTGTTTATCCAAAATGTATAAGATAATAAATTTGGGACATTTTTCACATTTGTTCCAGTGAAGATAGCCCCAAATTAGCTGCCAATTAAGTTTCATAGAACGAAATATTGCATTGACAGTGTTGTCATGTCTTTATAATGTATATGTTATATGCTTCAATTACAAAGAGATAAAGCTTTTAAAATGTACATTTTTATTATATTATTTTATGGGTTCTGCAATTTTATTCCTTATATAAAACATTAATGAATTAATATTTGTTTCGTTTGATATTAATTGCAATTAATTATTAGAAATTTTTTTTGGCAATTGCCCTTTGATAGGTTATATTTGGCAATAGAGTCAGAACCCTCAAACAACCAGTTGCCAGATTGCAACAGATGTCTTTTTAACTTTATTATTTATACCGACATTTTACTATTTACTTTTAAAACTTAAAAACTACTTACTTTTTCTTTTTTTTTTGGTAATTCTTAAGTATTAGTTTTTAGATATCTTATTGCTTTTGATTGCCTATGTTTCATTTGTAATGTAAATTTCAATTTACATTAATTGCCAAACGCCAATATTTCATTCTGTCAAACCCATTTGAGGCTATCTTCAAATGTGAAAAACATCCAAATTTAGTAATTAATTTGAATCAGTTTTTATTGGCTAAATTTTAATATCGAAAATGCCAAACTAGCTTTAATCCCAAGGTAATTTGGCTCAACCATAATAAGATTGTATTAAGAAATAATTGTGTTCTCTTCCATTTGATTTACATTGCCCTTCAGAGCCAACACTGAATTCTTCTAAAATTAGTTTGTCTCCTAATCCCTTGGCACCCTTTTGAATTCATTTAGTTTGGTTATTTTGATACATATAATATACATTTTCCCATTTTTTTCCAAAGTTTGTTAATTTAAGACTTTTTGAGAGGATGTATACCTTGTTTTTTTTTAATTACATGTAATGTAATATATAAATATAAATGCCCAAAATGACTATAAATAGATCTTAAACTAGAATGTAACTATGAGATAGGTACTTTATCTAATTGTTGTAAAGGGGCAATTATTGTGGTTAAATTTAGATTTGTTTTATTGAAAAAACTATCTAAATTTCTCCATAATTCAAATTTTGATACATAGTTATTTATGTATTAACCAAAACAAAATTTTTTTATATAGGCAATTGAAGGATCTTACATTGACAAGAAATGCCCCTTCACTGGAAATGTATCAATCCGTGGCCGTATTCTCACTGGAGTTGTTCAAAAAATGAAGATGCAAAGGACTATTGTCATCCGTAGAGATTATTTGCATTACATCAGGAAATATAATCGTTTTGAGAAGAGGCATAGGAATATGTCTGTACATCTGTCACCCTGTTTCAGGTAGGATTTAGAACATTTTAAATATATTGCTTTTACTAGATTTCCAATATCTTATTTTTGTCAGGCTCTTTGGTATATCAGTGTTAAATTATCTGGATCCATTTTAACAAATTCAATAATGTTCTGTTTGTTGTGTTCAGAGTAGTTCTTAGTAAATATTAAGGTTCAGTATTCGTTTCTTGTTAATGATCCAGCAAACTATCCACATATGCCTTGTTCATATTTTTTTAACTGTTTTGCCGATAGTTTGTTAATTCCACTCTATGTTTTATTGTTTGTACCATCTATTGTTTACAATTACACATGTGATTTTTTACCCATTAAAAAATAATACATTGTATCTTGAGTTTTACACGTTTAGTTCTCTTCATTCTTTATTTGTTATTTTTTGAGTAGTTGAATCACCTATTTGATATCTAGCACTATAAACAATATTTTGTAGCCTTTATTTTGAAAAATTTTCATTTTTTTGTTATTTGTTTTAGCATATTCTACAGTTTGATTTTATGAATGTTTAATTTTTGAGGGTTTCTTCTCATGAACCAGCGTGTTTAATTGAATTTCAATCTAAATTCTTCTTTTTCCAATTACATTAGACATCTAATTTCATTCCAAGATATTTAACAGTATTTTCATAAGTTTCCATTTATTGTGTTGTTTGCATATTCTTTAATTTTTTTGATGGTGTTGAAATGTACTTGGAAAATAAGATATTCTATTTAATCATCTGAGTTCCTCAGAAGACTGATAAAATTGTTTTGCATCAGTTCATGGATGCTGCTATTTTCACTGTGCTAGCAAGTGCTAGTTAGTTTTGTCCGTCAGTTGTTTGTGCCAATTTATGAATTATTTTAACTGAGTGGATGAATGTTTGAAAGTGAAAGTGAAATATCCATTCAATTTCATTTGAAAAATCGGTCCTCATTCTTTGGTAAATGTTATGTTGTGTGACAGCCGTAATTCAGTGGCCATGGTACTCTCTTTCAAAGCCAGACAGCAGAGTTCGATCCCTGACACATACACTAGAAAATTTTCAAGTGAGCCACCACACAGTTTTGAAGTGGTTATAACATAAGTGGCTTCCAAAAAAGGAAAAAACAGTTTTGTGATATTACATTGCTTTTGGAGTTTATATGTTGCAGTCAGGATTTCCTGATGTGTCATCTACAATTGTGCAGCTATTATCAAGGGTGATGCGATAATAGATGTAATAATTTCCTAACCTATGTTATTCTATTCCAAACAGTCCTACATGTTGGTGTGTATGAAATTTATTGTTGATCTATAAGCTGATTCATTTAATTTTTAATATAAAATATTTTTTCTGAAATATAATTACATAATTGTTCTACTTAATTCACATTATGTTTCTTCCCGATCCATTAATTGACATTTATTATGTAAATTTAGCACAAACTATTTTTTGATTAGTTGATTGCTCTCAAATTTCTATGTCTATTAACTGAATGTGTGGTAATTCTGTTTTTAGAGTCACAATGTGTTTATATTTGTTGCTAGTTGTTTATCCCAATGTTTTAGGAAAATTACCTGTTGTTTAATTATATTTACAATAAGTAACACAAATAATCAATTACATATTTAATTTGCATTTATTTTGCATTGAATGTTGTATTATTCAAATAACTCGACTCTATTAACTATTAACTTGTATTACAGGGATGTGGAAATTGGAGATGTAGTTACAATTGGTGAATGCAGACCCCTTTCAAAAACAGTTAGATTCAATGTATTGAAAGTAACTAAAGGTAGCAGTTCAAAGAAGAGCTTCAGGAAGTTTTGAGTTATGAAACATTTTTAAAATAAAAATCTTATAAAATATTTTATTTTCTTTTATTTGTCTTGTTTTATTATCACAATTTATTATAACAGTAACATCTCCTAATCAATAAGAATAGAACTGACAAATTTAGTAGAATATTGTTAGTTCAAAGATAGTTAGTGCATATAAGTGGTGCAGTTATGGCAAGGTCGCCATATGGCAAAAGCAAAATCATTTTGAAAAAATAAAATTATGTCAGTACTACTCTCACCTGATGATCAACTTCGTAGGAGGCGTTCAAGTATTACGTAACGCACTTTTTTAAGATTTTAGACCCCCTACCCCCAAGTAACGCGCTGTAACGTTTTACAAGACCCCCTACCTAAACTTTATATAAAACTCAAGTGGCCATTTCGCCTAAAAATTACAATTATGATGCGGAAAGTCGGAAAAATAACTTAATTGTTTTCATCACATTTGCAGTAATAAATAAAACAAAAGATTTCTATCTTTTACTGCTAATCTTACAATTTTTTCGTTTTGTATTCTTACATACATTTTTTATTATTCCTTATGGTTCTTCTCATGGATTCTTCTATTTTTTTTAATAACAAACTCAAACTAATATATTTATTTCTTTATTTGGCAATACAATTAGAAATGGAAAGTGAGTCATGGCGTTCTTTATAATCAGTGCCGACAAACGCCTGGCAGCCCCCGGTACGATGTTGGATGGTTTCTTGGGTTTGGCATCCATATCGGCATTTGTTATTTTGGATTTTAGGATCTTTAACAATATGTTTCAGATAATTTTTTGTTGGAATAACCTAATCCTGAATGGCAAGTAGGAAACATATTTCCTGATGTCAACCAATAGTTGTATTGTATATTCTTGGCCGATCTCATTGAGATGTCGCCTATGCAGAGGTTTACTCATCTAGGTGCGCATTCTTTCTAGCTTATTTAGGTAGGTGGTTTATGCGCATTTCTTGTTCCCTCAGTTTAAGCGGCGTTGTATCAACTACTGCACAAATTGCTCGATGTAAAGTAGATATTTCAGCCTGCACCTGAAAATAAGTTCTTAAATTAGCAGCTTGTTTATCCAATTGCTCACCTATGTCCATAAGTCCTCTTCCACTTTGATATCGCGGTAATGTTCTCTCTACTGCACTTGCGTGGATGGTATTTTTATGCCTTTGTGAGAAGTGTTCTTATTTTCCTATGAAGACTGCCTATATCCGTTTTTGACTTTATAATACCAAATGAGTAGTTCAGCGCGGAACAAGCGTACGTATTTAATGCCTAAAAAAATTTTTACTATTAAGATATGACCGATTTAGTTGTCTTACTCTTCGTACGAACTCAGAAGTTGGTTCGATTTTCAATTGTTTGTGGTCGATTTTCCGCGCTTGCTTTACTCCGAGAGATTTGTACATATCATTTTCACTCATTGCCTCGATGTTTTGGCCATCTTGCATATCGAAACCTCCCGGCTGAACCTTTCCTCTGACTGTATTTAGTATACGGCACTTATCTTGTCCAAAATGCATACTGATATCATTTGAGAAAGTTTCTACAGTTTTTAGCATCTGATCTAGGTGGTTTCGAGTGGAAGCTATTAATTTCAAATCATCCATGTACAACAGATGATTAAGCTTCGTCACAACAGTATTGTTATTTTTGATACTAAAACCTGTGTCAGTAGAGTTCAGTAGCTGAGATAGTGGGTTCATCACTAAACAACCAAAGTGGACTCAACGAGCCCCCCTGGAAAAGGCCCCGGTTAATTGGGATATCTTCAGTTTCGATATTGGTTTCACCAGGCATTTAAAGGTGAATTTTAGTCCTACACTCTGCCATTATATGCTTCAAAAAGGTCACTAGATTATCATATCATATCTATAAGCCATTCATGCGACACTAAATCAAAGGTCTTCTTGTAGTCAATGAAGGCAGTAAAAAGGTTCCTTTTTTTGGTGTATGCCTGGTTAGAAATGAGTCGATAATAAGTTGTTCTTTGCAACCCATGGAGCCCTTAGCGCATCCTTTCTGTTGAGGCTCTATGATATTGTTTAGAGCACAGTGTTGGTCGATACGCCGGACTACACAGGATGTGACCAATTTGTACAAAGTTGGAAGACAAGTAATTGGGCGGTACTTGGCTGGATCATGGGTGTTATTTTGATCCGTTGGTATTAGATAAGTGGTTCCCTGTGTAAGAAATTATGGTATTTCCTGCGAATTAGAGATAACATGATTAATCAATACTGATGAACGATGAACACTCCAAAACTTCTTTAACCGGAAGTTCTGAACTCCGTCTGGTCCAGGAAATTTCCAGTTATGAAGCTCTTTCATAGTATTCGAGACTTCTTCAGTGGTGAAGGGTTCGTAAGGAATATTGTAATGTTGATAGTTGTTCGTTGTGTCTCCAATTAATCCAGTATTGGTGTTATGAGTAGCTAGCGCTGAAAGTTTATTTCCCCAGAACTCATGAATTTCTTCTTTGCTTGGCTATGATTTATTTTCATTTTCTATAGTGGAATTAAGTTTCCTATAAAACGCCTTCTCTGCATACTCAAAAAGTATATTGTCGCATTTTCGGTTGTTGCTTACTTTGTATCTCCTTATGCGGCCTGAATAAACCGAATGTTTTTTTTACGTGTCCGGGCATTGTTGCGGTGTGTTATTTTCTGGATCATGTTGTGAGTGTCTTAGAGTATTCAGCAATATCTCTTCAGCTCTTCTGATGATTTTTCTACTTCTTATTCCTCGGATGTATTCCGTTATTTGTCCAATGTCCCTACTCAATGATTCGATTTTCCCTAGCAGCCGTTTTTCCCAACGTGTAATTCTGATATCATTCCTTTCGATATTAGTACCCCGTCGTGTTCTGATGCCCCTAACATTAGTAATTGCTGTTGCTGCACAGTAAGTCAGCATATGCAAATATTCTAATGTATGAGCTCCTACGATATAATTGGGTAGGACTTCAGTGTCAATAATTTGTAACAGTGCACCTAGTTCCTTACAAGAGTTTATTTTTGGTAACGGTGGTCTGTTAAGTGGGTTTGTCCCATTAGACTCTTGTACGGCACGTGCCATTTCACTTACCAAACTATCGTGCAACTCGCTGTTGTCCTGATGCGTATTAACAGGTTGAGTTTCTTGTATAAGAGGCTCAGCAGTCTGCTCATTAGGGATTTCATTAGGGATTTGATCTACAACTAGCTCTAGGTTATGAATCTCCCGTTCAACTTCGCTTCTGATGGTATCGCGTCTAGTCTCTGGGAAAGATAATTTCTTATAATTACCCAGTATTGTTCTGCTATTCTCTATTCAGATACTTGAATCTCTGGGTACTCTCTGCAAAATTCGGCATACAGATGTTGTCGATAGCCGATCGTTTCTCGACCGAGGTTCGTCACCTTGTTATAGAAGCGCAAAATGTTTTTGTTTATAGACACAGTCCATTTCATACGCTGCCTCGGTCGTCCCGCTTGAGTGAGCGCTGGCTGATGTTTCAGCGCAGCACCTTCAGCGAGTAGAGCTCCTGCTGTTGTTTGGCTCACTTGTGGTTAATCTTGTTGTTTGGCTGTTGCTGATTGTATGACAGGGGTCCGCCTCCTCAACACCCTGCCACCGACGTCCCGCATCCTGTCACGTCCAGCGCCGGCTCCAGACGTGCCCTGGCGATCCACAGGCAGCGACCCTAAACATAAATCATTATTGACTACTTTCATGGGTTTACTTTATACCTACTGCCAGGTGTCAGTTTTTGTTCCACGGCAAGTGTCCCTGCTACTCTCTGGGTATCGGTGCTACGAATACCCAGAAAACATCCCTCATTCGCAGGGGGCCGCTCCTGATAGAAGAAGTGACGAAAACTGCCGCACCCATTATTATATTATTATTATATTATCCAGATTTAGCCATACGGCTCACACTCCCTCTAAGGGTAAAATTCACTCATCCCAGATACCTACGGTATCAAAAGGATTGAGCTCTGGTGGGACTCTTTCCGAGTTATCGAGCCTTAGGTGACTTGGTATGCTGGAGTATCTCCCAAAAATTTTCGTACACATCTGGACGTTGAGAGTAGTACAGCTTTCTGCATGGTCTTGTAGAGATGTTCATTCAGACCTAGCTTTTTTATGTTTTCTAGGAGGTTCTTTGGAATGACTCCAGTAGTAGAAAGAATAATAGGTATTGTCTGGGTACTATCCATTCTCTACTGTCTTCGTATTTGAATTTCAAGATCCCTGTACTTGGCGATTTTTTTGTTCTGTTTAACACGAAGATTATTGTTGTTGGGTATCGCCACATCAATTAATATTGTTTGTGTCTTTAGTTTATTAACTAGTATGAGATCTAGTCTATTACGTACCACTGTTTGGTCTGTGAGCACAGTGCGGTCCCAGTATAGCTTGTAGTTGTCATTCTCAAGTATACTCTCAGGAACGTATTGATAATATGGAAGATGGTTTGTTTGAAGAAGTCCCAGTTTGATAGCTATCTCTTGATGAATAATCTTTCCTACTGAGACGTGCCATTCCTTATATTCAGTTGCAGTAAATGCCTGACAGCCCCCGGTAAGATGTTGAATGGTTTCCTGAGCTTGACATCTATATCGGCATTTGTCATTTTGGACCTGAGGGTCTTTGCCGATATATTTCAGGTAATTTTTGGTTGGTATAACCTGATCCTGAATGGCCAGTAATGAACCTTCTGTTTCAGGGAACATCTTTCCTGATGTCAGCCAATAGTTCGACGCTATATTGTCGACATGGTCTTGACTGACCTCATTGGGATGTCGCCCGTGCAGAGGTTTACCCATCCAGGTGCGCATTTTTTCGTCCTTAGTAAGATGGTTTGTGCGCATTTCTGGTTCCCTCAGTTTGATTGGTGTTGTATCATCTACTGCACAAATCTCGCGATGTAGAGTAGATGTCTCAGCCTGTTCCTGAAAATAAGTTCTTAAATTAGTAATTTGTTTTTCTAGTTGCTCACTTATATCCATAAGTCCTCTTCCTCCTAAATACCTCGGTAATGTCGTTCTTTCTACAGCACTTCGAGGATGGTGTTTTTGTGCCTTTGTGAGGTGTGTTTTCTCTGAAGGTGTACTTTTCGATGAAGATTTTCTATATCCGTTTTTGTCCACTTAACAATACCAAATGAGTAGCTAAGCGCGGAACATGCGTAGGTGTTTAGTGCCTTAAACAAATTTTTATTGTTAAGGTGTGAACGAAGCAGCTATTTTACCCTTCGTATAAACTCAGTAGTTATCTCAGATTTCATTTTCAGCTATGGCCTCGATGTTCTGGCCGTTTTGCATATCGAATCCGCCGGGCTGAACCTTTCCTTTGATTATATTTGACACTTGTCAAGACCGAAGTGCATACTAATATCATTAGAGAAATTTCCTACTGTTTTTAGCATCAGATACAGGTGGCTTCGAGTGGAAGCTAATAGTTTTAAATCATCCATATACAATAGATGATTAAGCTTTGTAACAATAGCTTATATTATTATTATCTGCTATCTTAGTAGGTATGTCGTAAATTTACTGATGGAGGACCTTAATCTTTTGTTAATAAGAATTGTACAAAGAAGTAGGTATTTACAAAACAATTCAATTGGAGTTACTACTTCTCTGTCTATAGGTTTGTCTGCCACTCAGGTTCTTTCAATACTTATATCCGGAGAGTAGAGGAAGAGGGTCCCGGAAGTATTAAACCACTTGCATTAACTTTGTCTTCGTTGAGACAATCGGCACACTCCGGAAAGACAGATTTTAATGCACTCCTCAAGTTCTCAAGCGGCAATAGAAGCGTTAGTCTGCACATGTAATCCGCGCAAGAAATATTGCGATTTACGGATGTGAGTGATTTACCATGCGAGATTAGGTTCTGCTAGATCCTGCAAGCTATCCTTACGCTTTTTATATTCCACCGAAACATCTTAGTTATCAATTTTCACTTTTTTTTTTCAACTTTTGATGACATTACAGTATGAAGTCCAAAAAGAACTTACAATACAGTTAAAGGATTACCCGTAAAAGATAAACAAAAGGAACAAAATAACAATATTGTACAATACAATCGAGGGATTCCTCGTAAAACAAAAGAAAAGGATTGCCACCTTGGGAGATTTTAATTCCATAGTTTTTTTTTTATTTAAGTAAAAAAACAATTTTATGTAACGCGTTGTTTGAACCCCCGTCCCTTCCCTGTAACGGACCGTAACGTTTTACAAGACCCTTCCCCCCTAATTGTGTTACGTAATACTTGAACGACCCTTGAGCTCTTCATTTATACGCGTAAATTTAGTCATATTTACTTTTAATACCCTATTGTTGGCTTGTTTTATGTATGTTACTTTCTTTAAAATTTGGAAGATAATTTTACTCTTCTGTGTGTACTGTGTCCAGATTTAGGCATTGGTAGCCTCCATGACAATTTTTCAAAACTACATCATAGGATTTCTTCCAGTATCTAATACCCTAGGCATCTAATACCACTGGAAAAGGCATGTGCAATTTTCTATTAGACAAGCTATTACCTAGTCTGCAGCTCAAAGTTCAAGATATACGGGATCAGGGTTCTGTTTTTTTTTTTTATTTTGTTCAAGTGGTTTATAATAATTGCTTTATATTTATAATTGATTTACTAAAAGAGCACGTGAAAAGTCAAATTATAAATCAGTTAAGTGAAACAAGATGGGAAAGTCGTATCAATGCTATTAGATCCCTAAAATAAGACCCAAAGAACATTATTACTGGATTAAATGCCTTAATTGAAGATCCCACCAGACACAGAAACAAAAATGCGTGCTAAATCAATAATTAAAAATTTAAAAACAATAACATTTTTGCATTCAGTTGTAATTTGGCACGATTTATTATCAAGAATTGATTGTCTTTAGTAAAATACTTCAAAATTCTAAATAAAAATAGAGGAACTCATTCAAGGCTTAGATAATCTTAAAAAATTTGGAATTCTAAATGTCTGACGATAATGTGAAAATATTTGTAGAATCAGCAACAATACTTTCTAGAGATTTAGGTATTGATCCTGAATTTCCTATCTCGAAGCTTAGGGAAAAGGTCCGTTTATTTGATTACGAGGGCAGTGCTGAACTAATAGTTTCAAATCTTGTCCAGCAGTTCAAGACAACTTTCTATTTTGAAATTCTTGAACACGTCATCTACTCAGTAAATAAAAGATTTACCTTATTATCTGAGTGCTATTCAATATTCTGCTTTCTGTATGAGTTTCATAACATCTATAATAATAACCTTATAAAAGCCTGCATGGACATATATTTGAAGTTACAGCTACAGGATGAAGAAAGTATCATGAAAGATATAGACAAGTTTTTAATGAAATAACTTGCAATGGAATAAGTGCAATTCTTGGCCAACTGCTGTTATTCTTGACTTAAAAGAATAAACAAAAATATTAAACTGCGTATTTACAGCTGGTACGTAGGCTGGCAGTAGGTTAACTCTAATAGCCCCAGAATTATGGGTCGAATATTATGAACAAATGCTGACAGAAGATCGAACAGAATTCCAAGATATTTGCTACCAAAAATATGATATTTCCTACCGCGAAGAAACTGAAATAACACCAGAAGAAATTAAAAAACACGCCAAAGCTATGAAAAATGGAAAGGCTCCAGTACCGGGGGGAGTACCCATTGAACTGATTAAATATGGCCCTGACAAACTATTTCAGCTATTGGCTTATACTTTTAATTTATTCCTGAGAGGAGAAGAGCTACCCCCAGAATGGAAAACTGCATATATCAGCAATCTATACAAAAATAAAGGCGACAGAAAAGATTGTAAGAACTACCGAGGGCTTAGTGTAACTAACTCAATCTGTAGAGTCTACGGGAAGATAATTAAAAGCCGAATTGAAGATTGCTGGGAAGACGCTGAAGATCAGAGTGGCTTTCGTACTGGTCGTTCTTGTATAGACAATGTGTTCTGCCTAAAACAAACAATAGAAAAGCGTTTGGAACATAATATGGAGACACACATGGTATTTATTGATCTTCAAAAAGCGTATGACAGTGTCCCATTAGCCAAGCTATGGCAGGTGCTAGAAGACAAGAATATTCCACCGATTTACATTAATGCTGTAAGGGAGTTGTACGATGATATGACGAGTGTAATAAAAATTGGACAAAAAGTGACAAAAAAGATAAAAGTGACCAAAGGACTTCGCCAAGGCTGCTGCATTGCACCTACACTCTTTAAGATTTATTTGGAGGGGGTTTTGGATATTTGGAAAAGAAAATGTGAACCTATGGGTGTTAAAATTGGAGACCATACACTGTACAGCTTGCATTTTGCTGATGACCAAGTAATACTTGCAGAAGATCAAGATGATATCCACTACATGTTACGAAAAATAGATGAAGAATATACTAAGTGGGGCTTATCAATTAATCCATCAAAAACAGAGTACGTAGTAGTGGGAGGTGAAGGAAAGCACTTAGAACTAGGAAGCAAACAAATTAAAAATACTGATAGCTATAAATATCTCGGTGTAAACATTACAAACAATGGTCGGAATACAAAAGAAATAGCTACTAGAATTGGTCAAGGAAATTCAGCAATACGTCAACTGAATAGTATACTTTGGAATAACCACATCACCCGAAACACAAAAATTAGGATATACAAAAGTATCATAGAAAGCATTGCTACATATGGTTCAGAGCTTTGGGTAATAAATAAAAATGACGCATCCAAAATAAAAGCAATGGAAATGAATTATCGGAGAAGATGTTGCCAACTCACTAGAAGAGATAGAGTAAGGAATACTGAAATCAGAGAGCGTATGGGCATAGACATTGACGTCCTGGAAACTATAGAATGCAAAAGGCTGAAATGGTATGGCCATGTAGAAAGGATGAATGATCAACGATGGTCAAAGAGAATGTTACAGTGGATCCCCACCAACCGCAGGAAAAAGGGAAGACGAAGAAGATCGTGGAGACAAGAAGTAAAAGATGCAATGGAAGATAGGGGTCTACAAGTAGATGACTGGAACGATTGCAAGCGTTGGAAGCTAGGTTGCGAGAAACGGCGGCAGCTGTAATAAACTCGTTATATATATATATATATATATATATATATATATATATATATATATATATATATATATATATATATATATATATATATATATATACGTAAACACCATTGGATATAATGAAATTTATTTTCTTAGTAATACGATAAGAATTACTATTCGGCGTCGCTATCCATTGAGACTACACATACGTTACACGAGGTTTAATTGACTATATATGTATATATTAACCAAATTTTCTTACTATAACGAATATTCGAGAATCTTTGATGAAATCTTAAAATACGTAAGTTCCGTATAAGCCATTTTCCCCTGATAGGGAAATTCATTATTCCTAATATTCCGTGCCATCAACAACGACGCGAAATATCTATGGTGAACCGTAATTATCAGAGATAATGTTCTCTCGGCAAGAGAGTAATAATTAAGGCAGCCATTTAAATTGAGGTCTACACTAAGAGGGAGAATTGTTAATTTCGTCGAAATTAAAAATACAGATTTTTAAGGAAGTAAATATGTTTGTTGAAATATAAAGAAAAGTAAGATAAATTTACATGAGGAAAAATATTAACGAATGAACTAAGCTTCTAAAAACACAGGGATGGTTAAAAAATTTAAGGACAGAATAGAACCCAAAGGGATGGGATATATTATTATGAAATAATTCAAGAATATTATTGAGGTTTCTGCAACTTCAACAAAAAGATCAAAGATCTTCAAACAGTTGGAAATAAAAGTTACTAAAAATCATACTTCAGGTAGTACGTATGGGATATGAATTTGAGAAAAGTTCAACTTGAAATTACCACATGGTTTTGATTTCTGAAATCCGCCAAAATATTTATAGCTGTATTGGACGGTTGTATGAAAATGTTAAACTCTTTCAGAGAACCAAATATTGGTCAGGCAACGAATTATAGGGCAATAAGAGAATGTGAAGAGGGCCTTGCACTAATTTACCAAAAACTAAAAGAGCTTTCGTTTTTACAGAAAACAGGTTTAACAGACTGTTACAATGCTCTCAAGACAGAATTGGTATTTCTACTCGAAGGCTGGACCAACGTTTTCGATTGTCATATAAGACTGTCCAGAGAACATTGTCCAGAAATTATGTAAAATATTGAAAAAGAAGGAAGTGTCCGAAACACTCTTCAAAGGGTTACTGTATGTTGCCTAGCTTTCAGACGACAGCATTTTCTGAGAAACTGTGTCACAGTAATTGAATATGGTACATATTTTACGCTCTCACATTCTAAAATAAAAGTCAACGATGGATTTACACCTCTAATATTGAAAACTATTTAAACGAAGTTAAATTTAAAGCATGCGGAATTTGCTGACAAAGTTTAGTTTGTTGTGCAATTTCAACACTATATATATTTGTTGAGTTTGAGGAAAGGCTTTAGATGCTAAGTTACCCAGAAATGTTTATCGAAGATTATGCTTAATTTCATTAATATCCATGAAAGATGAAATACTGTTTTGGCGTAATCTTGTTTAGCGTTATTATATCAGGAATCGCGAATGCTTGGAGCAGCATAACATCAATTATGTACCAGGAGAACATAATCCTTCAAATGCCCCACAATCTAGTTTAATAGTAGAATTTTAGTTAATATTAAGTCGAAAGCTTTGTGGAAAAAGTTGGGTAGTGCAGCACCAATAAAAATCAGTGTGAACAGCAATAGTGCGTCTTAAAAACTACAACGAAATGGAAGATTTCTTAATAAAAGAGGGAGTAATTCAAGGATGGATACTTTCTGTAATGTTGTTTAATTTATACGTAGAGTGGACTTTAACAGAGACAGTGGCAGATTCTAGTAAGGATATAACTTCTTTTAATTGATCTAAGTCTCGCAAGTGAAGCTTTGAGTTCGAAAATAAATATCAAATATACGAAAACTATGATTTAAGGTAGAAATATTTATCCAAATGCAAAGGTACCTAGCTGTAAATGAAATTATGAAGTTTTTTTTTTTTTTTTTTTTTTTTTTTTTTTTTTTTTTTTTTTTTTTTTTGTGGAATTTATGGCTTTGGCGAGAACCAATTAGCCAGACTATGTTAGATTGAATCATCAGGCCTGAGCATGAAGTATTCATTTATTTTGTTAGTAATATATAAAATGTGTAAGGTGTTTATAATTTTTTTTTCCGCGTTAGGGCGTCAACCCGGTTCATCCCCTCGGAGGTTTCAGCCCTCTTTGTGTGCTTTACATTTAGTTTCTTTCGCAGAATTGCTTACAAAATTGGTTAGTAATTTTACAGTTTTAGTTTACAGTTTATGATGTGTTGATGAAGTACATAAATGATATCATTATTTCCTGAAAAAATAATACAATTTAGGTCTATTGGAAGGTTTATCTTGTAGTGAATTAAGTTTTTATATAGTTTATTAACGTTTACATTATTTATTGGACATTCAAGTAAAACATGTACTAATGTACCCATTTTACCACAACTACACCGTGGATCGTCTGTAATTTTCATTTTGTGCTTATAATAAGGTGTTAGTGCATGATTAGCACGAACTCGATTTATTGTGGCGACAAAGTTTCTGTTTGGTATTTTGTGAAACCATGGTTTTCTGGAATTCTTTGCTGGTGTTTACAAAAGTTTGTTCCGGTTGTTGAAGCGTTGTGTAGGTTTTGCCACATCTCATTTATTTTGTTTCTTTGGTTTAAGAATAGGTCGGACGGGGGTAGTTTAAGATTTAGTTCTTCTCCTGATGTTGGGGCTGATTATGAAGTTAACCAGATTAAATGCGCTGGTAAACTACAGTTATAATCCTGAGACTAAAATAAAGATCAGGATAGAACAAGCCAGTATTGTTGTCTTGAAAATGCGTAATTTTATGAATGATCGCCAGTGGCGTAATGTGGACTAATCTAGACATGGGGGATGCCACATTAGCGAGGCCTTTTCTTTAAGTATCTGTTTCAAAAATCTACCCAACAGATCAATTTCTATGACATACCGATTTGAAAAAGATGCCTAATATTTTGTAACATGAATACCTAAAATTTTACGAAAATGCCTTTTGGCTAAAATCCATTAGTAAAGATTTCTACTGCTTCGATTGATATTTCTAAAGCGAACAATATGTCCTGCTTCATACAGTTTCTCAAATAATTTCTAATAATTTTGAACTTAAAACACTTCTTTCTGTGGAAGCTGTACTTACAGACATATTTCTTCTTAAGGTAGGTACCGTCTTCTTTCGAAGGTTGGTGATCAACATGACTATTTGTATTTTCTTTACAGCTGCCCTAAAAAGTTGATTTAAAGAACATTTGAACCACTCTCTCAACGATCCGTTTTCCTATAATCTTCCCCTGCATGATAACTTGCAAAAGGGGTACCCTTTTTAGTTCTCCTTTGCGAAAATAATTTTAGTGCTTCAGAAAACAGGCCAAAGTGTGAAAAGTACTACGAATTCAAACGAACGAAAGCTAGCGGTTCAGCAGTACATGAGTTAATTAGGCAGTGCACACTCAAGCAGAGACGCGGCGTGTAAGCTACTAACAAGCGACTTGTTAGCGATGTGGGCTGGGAGGACACCATCTTTGGTGTCGAAAATGGCCTCGAAAAATGCTAAAATTGCCTTTTTTCATAAGAAATAGGTTGTTGTGGAAAATTTTCGGTAAACTAAATTATTTACGAAGTTTATTAAAGAAGTATATATTAATCATAAATATTTATGTTTTCCAATAAAACTTACCTCAAATATTATTAAAAAAAATTAAAACCTGAAAAAAAATTAAATTGTTTAAACAAATTAGATGGTTTCTTTACTAATTTAATTATTTAAATAATACATATTCGTAATGTACGCAAAATATACATATAAATTAAAAAAAGAACGTCGAAATCCGTAAACAGGAGCTGGAGATACATTTAACAGTTCCTTCCCCCTCCAACGTTTTCACGAGTTACAAAGCCGGCCGATTTTGAGGACCGCATTTTTGTATTATAGCTTTGTGAACGATTCTATTAAAATACAATCTTTTTCGAGTTTTGCACAATAAAACTTTAAAGCATGTTCTTTCAGATGACCCTAATAAGATTTCTTAATTGTTATACATAAAGTTACTATCAATTTAAAAAAGCCACCAACTTCTTCCCAAATTTATAAAAAAATACAGGCTTTCTAAATATGAAACAATAATTTTCTTACAGGCAATTGTTAAAAAGTTATTATAATTGTTTATAAGCAAAAAATCGACATTATTATTACATCGACACAAAATTATTTTGCAATATTTAAAATTATTTTTCCTCGTTTTTTTTAATAATATTTATTAAATACATCTTCTTCTTTCAGAAACTACCCGTATAATTACTATAACTACATAATTTTCTGACTTATATTGTTGCAAAAAAATTAATTTCAGATAAACAAATTAAATAACCAAAATGTTTGACTTATTTTGCAAAAAACGTAATTTTGAAGGTTTTTATATGAATTAAAAGTTTCTTACTCTCAAATTTGTTTCAAATGCTTCACTTTTTGCTGATAGATGGAAAAATCGAAAATTTAGCGTTTTTGGACTTTATTTGTTAATAATTAATTAAGTCCAAATCCATACTACTCAAAACAACTGTCGTTTGCCTGGACGGTTTAGTGTCACAAACAGGGTACTTTTTTTGCTTATATCCCTGGGCTAATAAAAATTATAATATGTACTTTCCCTTCTCATAAATTAAAGACCTACGATCAGCATGACATGATCTTCTGCGCCTGCCAGCTTTTTAACATGCAAACTATTCAAACCTAACTACCCTAAACAATTTTGTTTATTTGCGTTTGGAATGTTACAAGAGAAGATTAAAGCATCTAATGTTTTATGTATAAATATACAAAGTTTGCATGTTTATAAAAGCAATGATTTATCAAATAACATTGAAGTTTTAATTCTATAAAGTTTCTTTTTCTTCTGAAATATAGAAACATTCAGACAGTATCATTCATTATTGTATACCTGATTTTCATCTAGTGGCAAATTCTGCTTCCGATTTTCATCTAGTCGCTCAGGTGTTGCGAGTGATACTGTAATCTGGGTAAAAAATATGTTGCCTCGCAATATAATAAGCTCTCTAATTATTACAACATTTTTGTACGCCACTGGAAGACCAGGAATAACGCTGAATCAGCTTCACCATAGCTTGGAATTTAGTGCCTACAATTTTGAAACTATACTATATTATATGTGTGATGATTGGCTACTTTTTCAGCATTCTACTGTATTAATTTTTTTAATTCATTATATTCACCTGAGTTTGTTCCTTATTTCTACCTATTAATCTAGTTCTGTATCATTTTAATGGTTTTAGTGGTTCGATTAATGACTCCATGATTTTTGATCTAATTCAAACGTCATGATTTTTACTGTTTATTTTTTTACTTTTAATTATCAAAGAGCGAACTTTTTAAACACGTCAATTTGCAAAGGCCTCTCCGCTTAACAAGCGGTGATGGGGACAGCTGTGTCCGCCCGTGTCGAGCAGTATAGTCGCCGTCACCACCAACAGCCGGACCAGCCAACTTCAACTTCAAGTGCAATAATCCATAACCGCAGGCATGCGAAGCACGATACGGTGTACATGAAAACAATGTAGGACGTGCAGAAGTGCCCTGCATGGTAATATCCAATCATCCGCTTTGGAGAGAATCTAACCCCGAAACTAAATTCCCACATATTAATAAGCTATAGCTGGTAGCGGCATAACTTTAAAGAGAAATCCATAAAGCATACTTGGTCCATTACCGAAATAAGTAGACATGCCGATCTAGAGACGCACATAGTCTTGAAATTAAATTTTGACATTGTATGCCAATGGAGTGTAATGCAGTTTTTATGAATAGAGTTTTTTGTCTGAATTGTATTAAGTTAATAGCATATGGTACATACAAAATGGACAGTACAAACGCTGTATTGCGGTAGTATATTAGACTTCACAGAAAATATGCATGTCAATAAGGAGATTTAATCAGAATTTAATTTTAAACATAAATATATTTGAAAAATCCTCATATTCTTTGTACACACTTATGACAAATAAAAGAATGAAAAAGATAAGTAACTCGGCTCTGCCCGTAAATTCTACTCTCACGTCCTCGAAGACATTATGTCTCGTAACCACCGGGTATATGGCGTACAATGGATGTGCGTTATATAGCAGCCGATAGAAGGCGAAAGGCGAGTTTCTGGCGCCTTAAAACTGGAACATGTCGACTAAGGGAAGAAACCCTAACAGAAAATCCTGGTCCTCCAAGCTTGGGGGTTGGAGCGATGGGCCAGTCCCTCATCATCTGGAAAAAACTCTTTTGACTAAAAATTCTAACACCGGGCCTCGGAATATGGCTGGAAACTTACGACGACAACACCTGGCAAAGAAAAGGACTTTGAAAATTGGTACTTGGAACACTTAAGGCATGATTCACAAGACAACGGAAATTTTAACTGAAATGACGAAGCAAAAAATAGACATCATAGTGCTCTTTGAAACCAAAAAGAAAGACCAAGGAAATGAACAGATTAAAGACTACATTCATATATGGCCAGGAGTAGAGAAACACGTACACGCTAAATCAGGGGTCTCAATTCTTATAAAAAAATTGTTAAAAAAATATATAAAAGACTATGCGTACATTTCCGAAAGAATTCTGACAATGACTGAAATAGACTGAAAGAAATTTACTTTAAATAACATTAGGCAAGAATACTATTTATTAAAAAAAATGCAACAAAATATGCAAAACTATGAACAACGGGTTAATGACACATATATTTATTTTATACCGAAAATTTAGCAACGTGTAAACATTATGGAGAACACCAGTGCAGTTTACCATGCCTTTTACTACGACGAAAGGTTTTCTGAGAATCCCGTTAATCGTTTAGAGGTGTAAGTTGGTTGAATGTACTGTATGTATTAACTTTCCCAGCGCAGTGGACCGTTAAGACAAAGCTTTATTTCCTACTCCAAAATGGCCGCAAATTCTTGAAATATACTTTACATACCTATTCTAAAGAACCTTCAGTGGGGTTTTTCCATAACTGACGTCTAACGGCATCCCTATTAAAAAGGAATCCGTTGAGAATTGATCTCTTTCTCTGAAATATTTGCTTAAAAAATTTACCTTTCACATTCAAGTTTCAAAAACTGTTTTACATAACAATGAACATTATCCCAGAAACCCTCTTTTACACCAAAATTGAAATTCGTTTTATACCGTTTTCGCTTTCATGTAATTTAATCCTCGCTCCATTTCACTACAAACAGCTGGAAACCAACAAACGTTACTATTACAATTTTATTACCCCATTCTGCAAGTAGTTTTGATTCGAGCTCTTATCACATGCCACTTCTCTTTTCAAATTAGGGTCTGCGTCTGCAGTTCAGAGTACAACTTTGTACAAAATTTATAATTCTTTGTAAAGCCTTTTATTTGGAAGGGGTGGATTTGCTGAAATATTTGGAAAGTAAAATTTTACAAAACATTAAACCGAAATTCTAATTCACACACACACACACACACACACACACACACACACACACACACACACACACACACACACACACACACACACACACACACACACACACACACACACACACATATATATATATATATATATTTATATACAGTGTGTCTGTAAAGTATGGAATAAATTCGATATTTCCTAAATGAAAAGCCATTTAAAAAAATCTAAAAAACGTCGATTTTTAAATTTATTGTTCTACATTTTACAATAAAATTTCATTATACAATGTGATACACATTACAGTGATGACATCATCGGCTCTTTTTTTAAATGTAACACCCTATAGGGTGGACATTTTTAGATCGATAAAAAATTGTAATAATTCGTGACTGTTCTGTATTATTGCTTAGAATTAATTTTAAGTAGAAATGAATTTGAGTGTAAAGCAAAGAATTGGAATACTCATTATGATTGGGTATGGAGACAAATCGCGAACTAAGATGAAAGTGTGTAATTTATTTAATGATAAATATCCAGAAATACCCATCACGCAGTAACAGTAAGTAAGATTGAAAAAAAATTTCGAGAAACTGGTACGGTTGAAAATGCACGTAAATCAGGTCGTCCCTCTGTAAATTATGTTACAACATTAGATGTTCTACTTGTTTTTGAAGAAGATGCGCACACTTCTGTTCGTAAGGTTAGTAGTGATCTCAATGTTTGCAAAACAACGGTACACAAAGTACGTAAAAACTTCTCTGAAAACTGAAACCCTCTCTTTGTTCAAAATATTATTTTTTTCTGATGAGGCTAGATTCAAATTAAATGGAGAGGTCAACCGTCAGAATTGTAGATACTGGGCAAAAGAAAACTCCAACTTAATGCGAGAACAACATACACAATACCCGCAAAAGGTAAACGTATGGGCTGGCATTGTAAGAAATAAAATCATTGGACCCTACTATTTCGAAGGTAATTTAAACGGGCCAGCATACCTTCAGTTTTTAAGTGGGTATCTCGTACCTAATTTAGTTTATTTATTCCCCAGTACAATTAATCTTGAAGGTTTTGATAAAAGTTTATGGTTTCAACAGTTAAACGAAATTTTTCCGAACAGGTGGATTGGAAGACGTGGACATATTGAATGGCCAGCGAGGTCGCCAGACCTCAATCCTTTGGATTATTTTATGTGGGGTCATTTAAAGAATGTTGATTATAAAACAAAACCTGCAAATATTGGAGACTTAAAAACAAGAATTTGTAAAGAAATAAACAATATTTCTCAAGAAAGCATAAACAAGGTTCAAGAATTTGTACAACGTTTGGGTTACTGTCAAATGCAACAAGGACTACAATTCGAACATTTAAGATTAAGTCATATATTAATAACTGGATTACTTTCAAGTTATTTGTTATAATTTATTTATATTTTATTAATATTATAAATCAATAAAAATTAATTTTCTAAGCGCATATCTTTTAAATTGTATCCGTTAGACCCGCAGTATTATACTTTTTTTTATTTTATATTTTTTTTTGGAATTAGCTCATTTTTATCGATCTAAAAATGTCCTAAAATACAGGGTGGTACATTTAAAAAAAGAGCCGATGACTGTAATGTGTATCACCTTGTATAATGAAATTTTATTGTAAAATGTAGAACATTAAATTGAAAAATCGACTTGTTTTAGTTTTTTTTTAAAAAGGCCTTTCATTTAGGAAATATCGAATTTATTCCATACTTTATGGGCACACTGTATATATATATATATATATATATATATATATATATATATATATATATTATATTATATTACAGTATACTCCCTCTATAACGAACACGGTTATTACAAGGTTTCGCTTATAACGAGATACATTAGATGTCCCGTGAAATTTCTATTGAACTATAACCGTCTATACCGAGGCAAATTTGGTTATAACGAGAGAAAATAAGATCCAAAAACGTGTTTTTTACGTTTTTGGTCGGGTCGTGGCTATAAATAAATACCTTTTCAAACAGCCCCTCAATAAACTTAACTGCAGCCCGCAATAAACTTCTTTACAATGAATAAATACAACTGTTTCACATCTTTAGAAAATATGATGGAATGATACTGGACCATTTAAAGCAGTTAAAAATAACAGAGTTCTTAAAATTGCAGAAGCAATAGTTTATGATATCCTTGAAAATACGCTTTATACATTATGTAGTTGGAAAAAAATATAAGTACAGATTTTTTGTTTTAACGTATATCATTGATAATAAAAGTAAACGACTCTTTTATGTTTTAATATATTTCATTGACAATAAAAGTAAATAACTTTTTTTTCAAAAACGCCATTCAAACAATATTTATTAGCATCTTATATTGCTCCGAATGGCTTCACTATAGGAAGTTAATGGTTTAGAAAACTACAGATTCATATGTATGCACAGTATTATTATTGTCTGATATAACGAGATCGGCTTATAACGAGGTAATTAGTCTGTCATTTCAGTTCTCGTTAGTTATAGAGGGAGTCTACTGTATATATATATATATATATATATATATATATATATATATATACATATATATATATATATATATATACATATATATACATATATATATATATATATATATATATATATATATATATATATATATATATATATATATATATATGTTAGTTGTTGCCCTGGAAACCATCAGGGTCTTCTAACTCTAATGCCACAAATTGGTTGCATTGCTCCTGTAGTGATCCTTTCCCAAGTTAATATGCTCCTTTTCTAACTTGGCTGCACCGTACTGAAGACGACCAATAGTCAGAAATACGTATATACGGTTGCCTTCCATCGATATACCATTTTTGGTTTTCTGTTTTGCGAGACATGCCATTACTTTTTACTTTTATTATTCACTCGCATTATCCTTTTCCATTTGTTTTAAACGTTTCAACGTTTGGCATTCCTTTCCCCAGGTAGCTGTAGCTTCCTCCGTGGTTGGTGTTAGTTGTTGCCCTGGAAACCATCAGGGTCTTCTAACTCTAATGCCACAAATTGGTTGCATTGCTCCTGTAGTGATCCTTTCCCAAGTTAATATGCTCCTTTTCTAACTTGGCTGCACCGTACTGAAGACGACCAATAGTCAGAAATACGTATATACGGTTGCCTTCCATCGATATACCATTTTTGGTTTTCTGTTTTGCGAGACATGCCATTACTTTTTACTTTTACTTATATATATATATATATATATATATATATATATATATATATATATATATATATATATATATTGTTATGAAATTAAAGCTCCTAAACAGTTTTTTTTTTTTTTGAATAGTATGAACATAAAACAAAATGACAATATTGAATATACCACATATATATTTAACTCAAACAATTGTATTATTGTTGTTAATTTAATAGTTGAAACTAGATTCAACAATAAGAAAGAAACTAAAAGCAAAAATAAGCAGAATTCACAGACATGTAACAAACCAATAAGGACTATATTGTATCACCAGATTTAATTAATGTTTTCAAAATAATTTTATTATTATTATAATTAAAACCAGTTGGTTTATTATAAACAAATTTAGCATAATAGAAATAAGATTCTTTTAATACGTGAGTTATTATAGCCACTGAGTTATAGTTGGTTGATAAACACTTTTCAATAAAAAAAATATATAAAAAAAAATTAAACCAAAAACAATTGTTGATCATGAAATTGATTATGATTTAAACTTAAGTTATTGTTCGTTATATATATATTATATTATTTATGTAAGAGATACTTACAGAATAAGCCAATATAGCCACAACATAAAGATACAAAAAGCAAATATCAAACCACTTCGGATCGAGTGGAAATAAAAACCATAAATTTGTATTTATTAATTAATTACAATTTTTATTATAATCCAAATTCTAATATATACAAGTCAATAGAATCTTCAACAGTCCTAAAACAGATAAAATATTTAAGTCATTTATTCACAAAGTAAGAAGTTTCAATTTGTTAGTAAACATACAGTTAACATGGATAGAAATCGGAAAATAAAACGTGTTAGGAGGTGAAATAGGATATATCTCATAAATAAGAGTTCAGAATGATATAATCTTTAATGGACAGGTAATCTGAAGACAATTCTCAGTGATTCAATATCAAAAATGCTTTCAGATAGCTTTAAAATTAAATAAAAGCAAAATAAAAGCAACTAATTCATGTTAAAATTGGTGTATGTCAAATTTGTTAGTAAAAATTTTAATATTTAAATTATCATTTGTTGTAGAAATTATATGTCAAAAGAATGCTTAAATTCTCTAGTATTTGTTTCAATTCATTTCAAAAGTCAATATAATTCTCAAGATTTAACAATTTATGAAAATTTAAAATATTTTTATTTTAATCATAAATGTCAAAAATATACAAAAATCCTGTCAGATCTTAAAAAACATTGTCAAAATGCTTGGAGATCTGGTAAGCAATGAAAAATAAAAGATAGAAAATCAATAGTTACGAAGGGGCAGAAAATTTTTGATTATTTTTCAGCAGTCACAATTTTTCAAAAGTATTTTAAAAAACCTTAAAAAAGTCCTGAATTATAACAAAGTATATTCAAATTACCTTGCCGATAAGAAACCATCGTTTCTGATTAAATTTTAGCAAAGCCTGCAGATTAACAGTATATTTTCCGATAAGGGAATTGTTAGCAGTCATCATAAAGAGGTCCACAGCTACCAGAAAGGTGAGTTTTTACACTCATTTGAATTCTCGCTGAATAAAGAGACCGTTTGGTGTTTATTTTTGACTGAAGATCATTTAAAATTCATTTTGGGTACTTATAAATATTTCTCAACCATTGGAGAGATAATTCTGATAGTTTTGCTGCCCTAATCCATTAGAAGACGTCACTGAAAGATGCAATCTTTGTTATTGAAGATTTCCATAAAATTTTTAGAGAAGGGATTATCTGAAAGACGAAAGTGAACTTTAATAAAGTTAAACGCAAGTTTTGAAATTTCTTTAGAAATAATCTTACCTTTTTTTTTAAACAGCCTATATCATTCTAAATCATCTTTGTGTTAAAAAACAAAATAATTTGAAGTCAAGTTCACAAAAATTTTATTATCGCTTTTGTAATATTAACCAAATATAATTCACCGTTTCTTTTGCTTACTAAAATCATTAAACAAAACAGTTAAACTAAAAAATTGAAGGATTATAAACCTTTGTTTTCGCTCTAAAAAGATAGTAAGTGAGGTTATAAATACTTTGACAAACAAACACGTATTAGATCTTAGATCAAGTATTTCTTGTTGCAACTTCACAAAACACTAATTTCATATACTTACTTCAATATTGTATTACGTCATAAATCTAAATCCATTCATATTAGTATTAAACGTTTAAGTATTGGCTTATTTATTGGAAGAATCTTAAATAATTTTTTTTATATATTATACAAGATATCGTTGTGTAATATTTAATTGATCACTTGTGAATAATTGCACAATACATTAAAAATAAAACTTCTTGTGTGGTGATTTTTGCTTTATATAATTTTATATAGCTTTATCAAGCAGTACAGGTCACAGAACTCGCTTGAGTTAAGAGTCTGCATGTTCTAAGACAAATAAGTAAAAAAAATTTAAATTCAAAATACAGATTTAGAGAATACAAGGTGAGTAGAATAAATGTTTGTCAAATTTTTTTTTATTTTCAGGCGTTCAATAATTTTTATTAAAAGCATTTCTAAATTTAACAATATTACAAATTAATCAACTTAAAAAAATTATTTTTATCTTCATAAAGCTAGCCGGTAAATAAGAGCAACTTGTAGTTTTCTTGCATCGAATTCACACATATCATAACAATATATATATATATATATATATATATATATATATATATATATATATATATATATATATATATATATATATATATATATATATATATGAAAATTACTGAGTTCTCGGGAAGAACCGCGTTGAGAATTTAAAACTCGACGTTTCGGCACCCATTTTGGAGCCATTATCAAGAGGGATACGGTTCGGTTCGAGTTCGGGGTCTCAATCTGCCTACTCCCCTCACTCGAGACGTACCAGTATCGTGTTCTATATTGCAAGAACTGTCTCTCGGCACTGAGGTCTCAATCTGCCTACTCCCCAGTGTCGAGTGACAACCGGTCTTACCCTGTGTGGCTGCTTTTATACTCGCTGTATGCGCGGGAACGGTATGCGCTGACGTGGTCTGAACTGACGTGGCCTGAGCGGTGTGGGCGGGAGGTCGCTGAAGAAGGGGTCGCCATGTTGCCGGCAATCGTTTCGCGTCATCGCGCGTGTTCAAGCTGTGAGGCCGTTTTTCGATTTCGATAGCTTCACGAATGATTCTCGCTTTTAATGAGCGGATGGGAGCGATGGTTTTTGCTTTTTCGAAATCTATTTTGTGGCCTGTCTGAATATGATGTTGGGCTAGGGCTGAAGTGGTATCGGAATGTTTGACTGATAGAGAATGTTCGTAAATACGGTTATGGATTCGTCGGTTTGTCTGTCCTACGTATGTACGTGGGCAACTGGAACAAGGTATCTCGTAGACACCATGGTCTTCATTGGGGATTTGGTCTTTTACGGATCTAACGAGATTGGACAATTTGGAGTGAGTGGTGAAGATGGTTTTGATATTAAGAGGGATAAGAGTTCTACTGATCTTGTCAGTGACACCTTTAATAAAAGGTAGAAAGATTTTGGGTTGATCCGGCGGCAAGGTTTCTTTTTTGGATGGAATGGGGTTTAGAAGTTTTTGAATGCTTCTATTGATTTGGGTTTTGTGGTAGCCGTTTTGTAGGAGTGTTTGTCTTATTGAATTGATTTCGGATGACCTGTGATTGTTGTCGCTAAGTCTTATGGAACGGGAAATAAGAGTGTTGATGACTGAATTAAGTTGGGCGGGGTGATGATGTGACTGGGCATTGAGATAGCGGTTTGTATGAGTGGGTTTCCGGTACACGGAATAGGAAAAAACTGTGAGGTGGATTTTTCTGAATAAGAACATCAAGGAATGGCAAAGACGCTTCAGACTCAACTTCCATCGTGAATTGAATGCTGGGATGTATTCCATTCAGGTGGGAGAGGAAGAGATCTAATGTGTCTTTACCATGGGGCCAAATGACAAAGGTGTCATCAACGTACCGTAACCAGCAGGTGGGTTTGAGATTTGACGAGGACAAGGCTACTGTTTCGAAATGTTCCATGTATATATCTGCTATTACGGGAGAGAGGGGCGATCCCATTGGGGCACCTTTGATTTGACGATAGAAACGATTTTGGAACGTGAAATATGTATTAGACATGCAGTGTTTTATAAGAGATAATGTGTCTTGGGGAATTTGATGTTTAGAGTCCAAGATGGAAATGGTTTCATCGATGGGAATGTTGGTGAATAAAGAAACAATGTCAAAACTGACTAGTATGTCTGAGGGCGAAATAGAAAAGTTTTTCAGAAGATCAATGAAATGAAAAGAGTTTTTGACAAAGGACGAGGCGTTTTCGGCTAATGGTTGTAAGGATGAAGCGAGATGTTTTGCCAATTTCTGAGTGGGACAGTTGTATGCACTGACGATGGGTCTTAGGGGAACATTGGGCTTATGGATTTTTGGAAGGCCGTATATCTTTGGAATTCGGGATGATTTTTCTCTGGGTATAAGAGATTTTTTGAGGTCTGGAGATAGAGTAGACTTATTTATAATGGATTTGGTCGTTTTTTCTAGATATGTGGTTGGATCATTTGGGACATGTTTGTATTCTGTGGAATTCAGAAGTTCGGACATTTTGTCGAAATAGTTAGAAGAGTTGAGAATGACGGTGGCATTACCTTTGTCGGCCGGAAGGATGACGATGTCAGGGTTGTTGTAAAGTTCTTTGAGGGCACGTCTTTCTGAAAGACTGATATTTGAAGGTGGGGGTTTGGAAGTACGGAGAATTCTGGCGACATCTTGTCTGGCAACTTCGGCTTGGTCGGAAGGAAGATGGGAAATAGCTTCTTCAGTTTGACAAATAATTTTCTCAGTTGGAATGGAAAGAGGAGTGACAGAGAAATTGAAGCCTTTTGACAGAGCTTTGGTAGCTGAATCGGATATGTGAATATCTGAGAAATTATGGACAACAGTAGAAGGTTGTTGATTTGAAACGGGCGGTGGATTTTGCTGAGAGATAAGTTGGTCCAGTTTGCGTTTCTGGGTTTGGGTTTTGTTGTCAGAAATGTGTTGGGCTTTTTGGTGAGAAAGACGATCGAAAGTGTCCCATAATAATGGATGGATATTGAAAGAATGGATGTCATTGTAGGTTTTAAGAAGTTGGGAATTTGTTGTATCTAAGTTGCGTCGGGTGGAATGAATTGAATTTCTAAGAAGCGAAAAACCAGTGGCTCTAAGAATTTTGGATCAGTCAAACATTCCGATACCACTTCAGCCCTAGCCCAACATCATATTCAGACAGGCCACAAAATAGATTTCGAAAAAGCAAAAACCATCGCTCCCATCCGCTCATTAAAAGCGAGAATCATTCGTGAAGCTATCGAAATCGAAAAACGGCCTCACAGCTTGAACACGCGCGATGACGCGAAACGATTGCCGGCAACATGGCGACCCCTTCTTCAGCGACCTCCCGCCCACACCGCTCAGGCCACGTCAGTTCAGACCACGTCAGCGCATACCGTTCCCGCGCATACAGCGAGTATAAAAGCAGCCACACAGGGTAAGACCGGTTGTCACTCGACACTGGGGAGTAGGCAGATTGAGACCTCAGTGCCGAGAGACAGTTCTTGCAATATAGAACACGATACTGGTACGTCTCGAGTGAGGGGAGTAGGCAGATTGAGACCCCGAACTCGAACCGAACCGTATCCCTCTTGATAATGGCTCCAAAATGGGTGCCGAAACGTCGAGTTTTAAATTCTCAACGCGGTTCTTCCCGAGAACTCAGTAATTTTCATTTATCTGACCGCGGAAACTTATCCGAACATATATATATATATATATATATATATATATATATATATATATATATATATATGTTCAAAAATTAGCACAATTAAACCTAAAGCTAAGATTAATACTATAGATTATAGATATATACTAACAGCGGTCGGTTCATTTATACCGTCGATGGTGACGTGGTTTGGGTGGGGGTTAGCGTGGAAATTGACGCGAGGGTTTGCGCGAAGATTTCTGACTGGTGGATTTTGATTAGTGAGTGGAACTGACGATATTTTCTTTATAAGAGGTCTCCATGTCGAAGGTAGCCGGATGCCCTCATCTCTTTTATTGAGAAAATCTGGCATTTTTTCAATTTCTATGGCTTCACATATAGTTTTTGGTTTATAGAAGCGGAGGGGCTATGATTCTTGAGTTTTCAAAAACAATTTTGTGACCTGTATGAAGATGATGTTGACCTATAGCTGAAATTGAACTTTTTCTCACATCCAAATATAGCCGTTTTTTGACAGATCCGCCCTGGTCTATTAAACTACTATATCGTAAACAACCAAGACTGGTAAGGCCATAAGAAATACTAGGAATTAATTTCCTCAACCTGAAACCTGAAGCATTAATATTCTTATAGTTCGCAATATAACGTTCAAAAATAAATGAGTATTTTTGAGTAAAAATTGAAAAACTCCAAAAGTATTAGTTAGGAGCTTCAACCAGCCTGCAAACGAAATGTGATTGTAACGAAGAGCACAAATTAAAAGAAAAATATAATAGAATTGAAAAATCGTAAACGTTAATATACTGTTGTTAAAAGCTATAGTTAAAAGTTAGTTTTTATTATATTTCTACTTCATTGTCGAACGGCTGAGCTTGAAAAACTAACAGGGGCCTTAAGTTTTTAATGGAAAACCTACGTATCTATAAACTGTGCATTTTATATACAATCAGAGAAATAAAGAAAGAATTTTATAATTAATAACAACATAAAATAACAAAAGTAACATTCAAAATTAAACAACTATATCAAGTTTATAATAATACTAATAATTTTCTTGAAAAAATCACCATAAATGTCTTCCTAAAGGGTCCTCTTGCGGTTTTTGGAATAGCCACTGATCCGCGTCTAATGTGTCTAGAGTATTATTTAAAATTGCATTCAGATTCTCGTCATAGGTCAAAAATCTATCGGGATACGCTACAGAGGTTATTTTTCCTTTGTTGTCAAGTTTCCATTTTTGGTGGTCGTTATTGCTTTTATTTGCCATTACTGGAAGAGTTGGCGTTCTAGCTTCAAGTACTTTACTAAAAAATATGAAGACACTAATAAAAATATAATATTTAAGATAGGATAGCTTGGCAAAATTATAATATAAGGTCTTCAAAAATTTAACAGTTGGTAGTGTTGTGGTAACTGTTCAATGGAAAACGGAATTTTGAATTCTTCCAGTTACTTGTTGGTTAATATTATTAGGATTTCCCGTGGTATTAGTAAAGAACTCAAGATCGTAAATGAAACTGTTTAATACTTCTATGTAAACGTAAATGTAAAAATATAAACAAACTTAATTGTTTGTAATAATGAAATAAAAATAAATGTTACAAATACATTATTAATACATATTCTTTTTCTTCCACTTTATAAGCAATTCTGCTTGTTCATTGGCCGATTAATACCTCTATGAAAGGTTGTCACTCCATTTTTTGCGCGGTCGTCCGATACTTCTGCCGATTGGTGACTTATCTCTTGCTATTTTGACGACACGGGTCTCCTCCGTTCTGCTTATGTGGTTATTCCATTCTTTTTTTCTATTTTTACTTACTGTGTCACATCACAAAAAGGGAGACAGGATATGGTGTGGTAATTATAGTGCCATCAGTCTACTCAATACAGCATATAAAGTACTGTCCAACGCATTATGCAAAATAATGCCCCCTACGCTGAACGACTAGTGGGAGGATATCAGTGCGGCTTTCGGCCTAATAAATCAACAAATGATCAAATCTTTACAGTGAGACAGATTCTTGAAAAAATCCTAGAGTTCGGCATCGACATCCACCATATATTAGATATTATAGATTTCAAAGGCGCATACAACTCAGTTAATAGATTTATTCTTCTCCTGGCTATGATGAAATTCCAAATACGGCTTCAACTAATTCAACTAATTGTACTTACACTTACAGGAGCAGCGAGCATGGTCAGAATCCAGAACGACCTTTCAAGACTCTTCCATTGCATAAATGGACTAAAACATATATCGTGTTTTTATTTAACCTTGCTCTAGAAAAGGTAATTCGATAATCAAAGATTAACATAAGTGGCACTATCTTTAGTCAATAGCGAGCCTAGGTATATAAAGGTGTACTTTATATACACAGACCTTTATATACACTAAAGGTGTGGACAGTAGTGGACACCTTTATATACCTAGGCTCGCTATTGACCAAAGGTTATACCGTCAGCGAAGAAATTAAAAGTAGAATAGTGCTTGTCAGTAAGTGTTAATAAATAGAGATATACACTTGGCATTTGTGGACCTGAGAAAGGCGTATGACTCTGTACCAAGGTCAGAACTATGGGAGGCAATGTACAAATTAGAAATACAGACGGAACTCATAGAAGCTACAAAAGCTCTGTATAAAGAAAATAAAGTGTCCATTAAAATGGGAACAAGAATCATAGGAGACTTCACCACAACAAAAGGGCTCCTGCAGGGTTGTTCCACATCTCCAACCCTATTCAAAATATACTTAGAGAAAGCCTTGACTACATGGAAAAGAAAATGCTATACATTAAGTTTTGCAGACGATCAAGTAGTGATTGCACAAGACCAAGACGACCTCAGCTACATGATGAAGAAACTACAAGAAGAATATACCAAGGCTGGCCTAGATATTAACCTCGCGAAAACAGAGTACCTATCTACAAGTGAAGAAGACATAGAAGATCTACAGATTGATGACAACGTAACAATCAAAGGAAAGGATAAATTCAAATACCTGGGGTTTATAATCACGAAAAAGGCAACAACAGAGGAAGAAATTACACAAAGATTAGGACAAACAAGAACAGCAATCCGACAACTTAACTCAGTATGGTGGGATAGACACCTAAATATGAAGACAAAAACATCATCATCATATAACGGGGGTCCTACGGCGATTGCCGCTTCCCGCATTTCAGCCTCCATCTTTTCCTATCTCTCCAATCTCCCTCTTCTAAGCCTCTAGATTGCATTGTTTTTGTAATTTCTCTTCTCCAGAAATTTGGTGGTCTTCCCCTTTTCCTTCTTTCTGGCGGAACATACATTAAGGCTTTCTTTGGCCACCGCTCCTCCTCCATTCTCATCACGTGACCATACCATTGTAATTGCCTTCCTTGTATTCTATCTGAAAGAGTATCTCTAATTCCTGTATGGTTTCGTATTTCCTCATTCCTGATTCTTTCCATTCTCGATACTCGACATGACCTTCTAAGATAATCCATTTCCACAACGTCTACTTTATCTCGTTCATTCTTTGTCATCGTCCAACATTCGGCACCATATGTGGTAATTGGTTCTACAATTGCTCTGTATACGTGAAGTTTGGTATGCATCTTTATTTTATTAGACCACAGTAATGAATTCAGTATTCGGATGCATTTTTTCCCTTGGGTTATTCGGTTTTGTACATCTATCTTAACTCTGCCATCTGCTGATATGATGCTTCCTAGATATTTATACTGGTTGCAGCCTTTTATGACTGCGTTTTCAAGCCTCAGATCTGTGGTATTTCCTCCAATTTTTAAATAAAAATAAAAAATAAAATAAAAAAAAGACAAAAACGCAGATTTATAAAACATTAGTGCGAAGTATTATGACATATGGGGCTGAAAATTGGATCATAAACAAGAAAAACAGCAGTAAGATAGTAGCAACAGAGATGGAATGCCTGCGAAGATGCTGCAGAGTAACAAGAATGGATAGGAGAAGTAATGACGAAATAAAGCAAAGAACATCAATAGAAACAGACATACTAACATATATAGAACAAAAAAGACTAAAGTGGTGTGGACATGTAAGAAGAACTAGCGACAGCAGATGGATAAAGAGAATAACCGAATGGAGCCCCATAGGAAGGAGGAAAAGAGGACGACCCCGAAAATCCTGGAGGAACGAAGTAGACGACGCCATGAGTAAGAGAGGACTAAACGATGGAGAGTGGAACAGGTTGAGATGAAAACGGTTGAGCGAGGGAAGGCAGTGAATACTGTAGAATCCCTAAATATATATAGTAAGTGTTAATATGGTTAGAGAATACAGATGACCTCAAAACTAGCCAGAAAAATTGAAGTGCCGTCTATAAAACACTAATAGGACCGGTGCTGATATATGGAGCAGAAACGAGGTCACTTACATAGAAGGACCAATAACTGCTTAAACGTTTCGAACGAAAAATCCTAAGAAGAATATATTAAGGAATAAAAGAGCAAGGTTTGTGGCGCAGACGTTTCAACTTTGGGGTGTATAGAAGTTTTGGGGAATCTGACGTTGGAAAATGCATTAAGGTAGCACGCCTTAGATGGATAGGAATGTAATCAGGTGTGAAGAGTTGCCAGAGACAGGAGTGAATGAAAAATTGTTCTAAAGAAGGCTTTGGCTCATAAAGAACTGTAATGCCACTGATGACGATGATGATGACTCAGCAGCTGAGTTTTATATATTGTATTTAGTTACAAGAAATACCTACTCCAATTGCTATTGTTGCCTTTAATTCTTCTTCTATTGACGTGTTGCCAGATACGTGGGTACCCAAGTATTTAAAACTGGACCTTTGTTCGAACTCATCACAGTCCAGAGGAATTCATGGCTAGGTATTTAAATTAATGAAACTGCACTTAAAAATAAAAACAAAGATTTTCTTCATTTAAATTTGTGTATAACAGAAATCCTCTCATGAATTAATATTTATCTATACAGAATTTTTTTATGGCAATTCAGAATGAAAATAAATTTTTCAAACTGTGATTTTACAATAAAATGTTGATATTTGCCGCTGTGTGAGTTTTCATTATATTTTGTTGTTCGTTGATCGTTTTGTATTTTCACGTGGAAACATTAATTATCCATGACACGAAAGGATGAAAACTACTGTCAATATTTTTAAATACTTTTTAAAATAAACGTAGTAGTTTTATATTTACAAATAATTTCTGTTTATGACAGGAAAAAATATTTTTAAAGAGTAAAATGAATTATCTACTAAAAAAATCTAAAATGAAATATGAAATTTGTGAATTTGTGGAAAATAAAACATTTGAAAATATTGTAATACATATTATCAATATTTCGTCGATGTAGCTAAGAGCAAAACATCGTTAATATGCAGTCCGTTTACTCGGGACTTCAACACTTTCGATTAATCGCAAAACGAATAATTTTTTTGAGACAGTTAGTTGGGTCTCTCTTCAGTCTAGACTTCCTGGATGGAGTGTAGTGTGCTTGATCTGGTGTATGGTTCACATCTATATATCTTTGTCTCTAGTCGTTTATTTTAATTTGTGCATTGGTCTTTTGTAGACTATATGCAAACATCTTTGTTTTAGTCAATTCATCGTATTGGACGTGATCATTCTTCCTTGTGGTCTAAGGTCCTTTACCTTTCGTTGAATGATGAGTCTCTCCAATTTTTTTTTGTCTTATCTCATATCATGTCCAAATTATTTTATGGTCGGTTTATGGAATTTGTGACATTCTTCTTCAACAGAACATTTCAGTGAACAAGTTCCTGGTGTTGGTCGTCTTTACTTATATCCTAGCACTATGATCTCCACATCTCTGGTATATCTTTCTTTGTTTGTTTTTTAGGTTTTAGGATTTCTGTCTGATCTTCAACGGCCCAGGTTCTGGCTTTAAACTTTCTTATTACGTATCATATTTTTCTAAACAGGTTTTTCGATTGGTTGTTTCGATCATGGCTCACAATTTTCTTGCGTATATTGTGTTAATATTATTGTTTGTTATATTTTTATCTTCGTTGTTTCGGACACTAGTTTTTTTCGTTTTCTGTGTGTACACTAGTTTGACAAAGATTTTTTCTACTCTCAATGATTTGAGATGTTTTGTCTGTTATTAAATATTTCAAGCAAGTAATTTAATTGAACCCAGCCTTAGAGACTTCTTGAAATGACGTTTGGGTCTAAAAATTCATTGGTGCGAGGTGTATTAATTCGTGTATAAATAGGAATCACTTTACCAGGCTCTAATGCTTCAGACCATCCCTTTCCCCCTTATACAGTAGACTCCCTCTATAACGAGAACTGAAATGACAGACTAATTACCTCGTTAGAAGCCGATCTCGTTATATCAGACAACATAAATACTGTGAATATATATGAATATGTAGTTTTCTAAAACAATAACTTCCTATAGCGAAGCCATTCGGAGCAATATAAAATGCTAATAAATATTGTTTGAATGACGTTTTTGAAAAAAAGTTGTTTACTTTTATTGTCAATGAAACACGTTAAAACAAAAAAGAGTTGTTTATTTTTATTGTCAATGATATACGTTAAAACAAAAAATCTCTACCTACATTTTTTTCCAACTACATAACGTATAAAACGTATTTTAAAGGATAATATTAAACTATTGCTTCTGCAATTGGAAGAAGTCTGTCATTTTTGACTGCTTTAAATTGTCAGTATCATTGTATCTATCATATTTTCTAAAGATGTGAAACAGTTGTATTTATTGTAAAGAAGTTTATTGCGGGCGGCAGTTGAGTTTATTGCGGTGCAGTTAAAAAGTGTATTTATTTATAACCACGGCTGGGTCAAAACCGTAAAAAAACACGTTTTTCGATCTTATTTTGTCTCGTTATAACCAAATTTGCCTCGCTATAAAAGATTATAGTTCAATAGAAATTTCACGGGACATCTAAGGTACCTCGTTATAAGCGAAACCTCGTAATAACCGTGTTCGTTATAGAGGGATTATACTGTAGTACTTTGATGCGCGATAGGGACACAACTATCAGCCACATGCTCTTCATGTGGGGGTCATGAGCAATAGAACTCCAACATGGTTCCCTAACCGATTCAAATTCAGGTTAGCGTTAAGCGCTTTATTCCCTGTTATCCTCTAGTGCAGCGGTGCTCAAAGAGTCGATCACGATCGACCGGTCGATCGCCAAAGTTTTCGAAGTCGATCGCGATTCACGGAGAATATACATGGACTGTCCTGATTCACCACACGTGCATGATCGAAATAATTATGATGCTATCTCTTCACCCGAAAGTTGCGATAATGCCGATTCGGCATATCAGCATTCACAGATAAATTATGAAATGGGAGTGTGCTGTATCGCCATTGTATTGCTGTTAGTCAAGCATTAATCATTAATTACTAAGTTATTACTAGTAAAACATTTTAGTATTATTTACATTAATATTTGAAACTCGATATGAGTGCCGCGAAAAAGAGTAAAACATATCATTTTAATAATGTGTGGGAAGAAGAATTCCTGTTTACTATGGAGAAAGATAAGTGTGTTTGTCTTATTTGTCGGTCTTCCGTTGCTCTGCCCAAACGCGGAAATTTAGAACGGCATTATAAAACTTGACATAAAAACTATGAAAATGATTTTCCGCAAAACAGTTTGTTTAGAAAACGGAAAGTGCAAGACTTGAAGACGGAACAATCAATGTTCACTAGGCCCGTTAAACAATCAATAGCTTCAACAATTGCGTCGTTCAAAATTTCTTATATATTGGAACAACATAAAAAACCATTTGAAGGTGGAGAGGTAGTGAAGAAAGCATTCATTGAGGCTGCAAATCTATTATTTGGGGACTTCAAAAATAAAAGAGATATTATGTCTGCCATCAAAGAAGTCCAGTTATCACGTCCAACAGTTACTAGACGTATCGAAATCGTGGGCAAAGATTTGGAAAGCCAAGTTAAAACTGATATTATGAAGTGTATGTACTTTTCTTTGCAATTTGACGAGTCAACCGATATGACTGATACCGCCCAGTTGTGTATTTTCATTCGGATGCTATTTTCTGACATGTTGGCTAAAGAAGAATTGTTAACAATGCTGACTCTGAAAGAAAAAACTCTCGGAGAAGATATATACAACGTTTTTATAAATTTTATGAAACAATACGAGCTACCGATTTACAAACTCGTGTGTATTACAACAGATGGTGCACCATCCATGACTAGCGTTAACAATGGATTTGGTGCATTATGTCGAGCTAACGATGACTTTCCATCTGTCTTTGAAACAAGTAACTCTGCAGCTCACAGCATTCTTTGGATCAACATACTTGTGTGAGTCTGCATTTTCCCAAATAAAGATGAAAGTGAAATCAAAATATCGTAATCGGCTAACGAATGATGAACATCTCTCTTCATGCTTGTTGTTTGGCCCTCGGTAATTACGTACCATCATATGAAATACTTGTGGATGATATGCAGTGCCATACATCAACATCCAAATAAAATGAATATGAAAAACATGACTTTAATTACAACTCTCTGCAGTTACAACTTTTTATCAACTAGAAATGTGCAATAAAGTTTTTATTTTCAAAATTGTTTTTTTACTATGCTTTGTTTTTAAACCAGGAGGAGTAAACTAAAGAGACAGATTCACACCCAAGAAAGTCTCTAGAAAAGTTACCAAATACATCTTCTTTTTTGGATGATCATATCGGCCTTCGACGGTAATCCAAAAATATTATTATATACTAATACGTCGCTGAAGAGTTCTAAAAATAACTGTTTTTTATATAAAAGCTGACTAAAAATCTAAAAATTAAAAGAATAACGCAGAAAACACAAAAAATCGCCGATATAACTTAATTAACCTATTAAATGCCATTAGTGTCAAAATTTCATAACAGTGGAATAAACTTGCCTGAGGTTAGACCAATTACAAACAAACATTGCGGCGCGGTAAATTTGAATTACTCCTCCTGGTTTAAAAACAGGGTATAGCAGTCGATCTCCGGACGCTTGCAGTATGTGGTAGATCCCATGCAGTATAAGTCTGAGCACCACTGCTCTAGTGACTTATCGGCGAAACTGAACAAGATGTATTTCCGATTCATAAAATTGTTTGTTTTTATAAACTTTATTGGTGTTGTTATTACATAATGTTTAACAGCTTCCCGTATTTCTTGTGATGTACCAATAAAAATAGAGGTCATAATTTTTCCTACCTCTAGGAGGTCTTTCTCATTTTTTATTTCTGGTTTCATAGTCTCTCTGCGTGTGTTGTTTAAGCTTTATTTTTATTTTAGCTATGAGAAGAATATGATCTGATCCGCATACCATTCCCGGATATTATCTAACCAAGTGAGTATTTGTTGGTAATAGCGAACTCAATTAAGTGATCTTCTCTTTCATTTCTTTCACCTATAACAAATTTTTCAAGAATATGTCATCATTTTGTGTGATATTAAAGTCGTTGCAAATTACAGTTAGTTCCTGTGATTATTTATGATGTTCTTAATCGTTGTCTGGAATTGTTAGTAGATTTCTTCGATCTTTGTATCGTCTGAACTTATTGTTAATGTATAAACTTGAGTTTATGTGCTTTGTCCTTTAGTTTTGTTAATGTAAGCTCCCGGACTAATTTAATATTCAAGATATAAGAAAAAGAAGAATTAAGTTTTAAGGTTATGTCTATGTTCTCTAATGTAAAAACGGTTACACATGTGTTTAATTAATATTCTCTAAAATAATTAAATGGTAAGTTTTGTCCACCAGTGCTGCCTGTAAAAATTTTACCAAAGTTAGTTAATTCATACAATGATAAAAAATCCAACACAACTTCATTAGACCACTTCATAGTAAAATTACCACGACACTGACCGTATCTCCCCTGGCCGGGTCCGACAGATTGGATATGCGGTGCATTAGCTTCTGATTGTCTTTGAACTGTGCTGATTTACCGACAAACAAGGGGACATAACGCGCGTGCCATAAATACACAGTTTCGTCCAATTTAAGGGATCGTAAACCACAAATATTAAGAAGAAAAACGGCATTTCACGTTGTGTTGGTTCCCGCTTTTATATTTTGTCTTTTTCAATAACGTATTTTCTATTTTTCTTCGCCATGAAGAATGCCACACCGCGACGCTGTCCATACCTGCACCTAGTTACGTCGGAAGCGTTGGGGGGGTAACTATATGCGATTCATCAGCTTCCGACCGTCTTTTAAACCGTGTTGAGGGGAAAATGGTATTCCACGTAGCGTTGGTTCCCGTCTTTAGATTTTGTCTTTTTCTATTATGTATTTTCTGTTTCTCTTCGCCAACTGTGAACCGATGAAGAAGGCTGCTCCACGTTCTGCGAGATCCCGGCTTAATACGCTTAAGGAAATTCTAATCCTTCATCGAGGGCGTCCCAAGGTGGTTAACAGAGAGATTATCGGGGAAATACTCGATGGGGAACAAAACTAGAAAAACCAGATGTAGGACTAGTCTTGAGAGTTCAGAAGTATGTCTAGAGAAGGAACATCCTGAATAGGAACTTTAAAAAATTGGTAACACATGAGAAAAATACTGATCGAAGATATGAATACCAGAATATGAAATAGACCAAAATACCACATCGAAGAATATTTAGATATCTAGAGACAAGCAATTAATTGTTTATGTAAGTGAAAACATTAAAAAAAAAATAGATAAACAATTTAGCTGCTAGAGCACACAGAGTACCGGAATACGGAAGTGGCCACTTCTTGATACCACTTGACTAAGATGTAGCTTAAAATATTTTGACAAAAAAAAACAAAACAATTAAGTAAGTAATATAAATATAACTAACAAAGATCATATAAATCAAGAAATACAAACTGGAAAGTTTAAAGTACGAAAAGACATAAAATTACTACGCAAAAATTGGCTCAGACATAAATTAGATAAAAAGTTTATTGAGAAATCTGTAGAAAAATTATAAATAAGCTCCCGAAAAAATCAATTCAAGCAACGGCAAAAGAAATTTGTGGACAGAAGCGACTCGTTGGTGGAAGAGAAACAACAGAATCTGAAACACGAGGAGGTAAAACTGTACCTTCTTCTTCTTCAAGTTCCGCTCCTATCGGAGATTGGAAATCATTCTGGCAATTACAATTTTGTTCGTTACGCGCCTGAATAGTTCAATTGAACTGCATCCAAACCATTCACGGAGATTGCGTAGCCACGAGATTTTACGTCGTCCTACGCTTCTTCTGCCTTTGATTTTACCCTGCATTATATTCCTTAGTAGTTCGTATTTTTCACCTCTCATGATGTGCCCCAAGTTTTATAATTCCCTGATTTGTATGGAATTTAAAACTTCGCATTGTTTTCCTAGTTGTTTGAGAACTTGTTCGTTTGTTTTGCGATCCATCCATGATATTTTCAAAATACGTCAGTAACACCACATTTCGAATGCTTCTAGGTTTTTAATGTTTAATTTTTTAAGTGTCCAAGCTTCAACCCCATACAAAAGGGTAGAGAAAATATAACACCGAAGCATTCTTATTCGGAGCGATATATTGATATCGCGATTACAAAAAAGTTTTCTCATTCTATTAAACGTTGACCGTGCAATTTCAATGCGGCATCTTATTTCTTTTGTCTGATCAGTATCTTCTGTGATCCATGCTCCAAGGTATTTGTGCGAAGATATTTGTTCAATTTCTATATTATCTAGTACTAGCTTAACTTTGATGTTTTGTGCTTTTGTAAATATCATGAACTTGGTTTTCTTCAAAACTGTACCAAAAGTGGCTTATCATGCAAAACTTACAATACTTGAGGAGTCGAAAAGAGCAGGATTCAGTATTAGACGAAAAATAACCAAAAAAAATGGACAATGATAAAAAATTGGGTTTAAATTAGGATAGAAAATATTTCTAGCAATGAGTTGCAGGAATATTTTGAACATTTGATAACACAACAAAATACATGTTAGGAAGAAAAAACCTTTTAACAAAGGTTTTGACAAAAAATGATTACCCATTGTAATTTATAAACAAGAAATTTCACAAGCTTAAAGAAAGGAAACAACAAAACACCACAAGCAATTAAGAAATACTCACAAGAAGGGATTCAAAGATACTAACAATACCATATGAAGGGTTGTACAGGTCCAAAAGGGTGCAAGTCGCAATTTTTCATAAATCGATCTAGTTTCGTCAGCGAAGTAGTCAGCGGCTTGTTACACATCCTAAAAGTGCCTAGTTCCCGTGAAATGCTAATTATAATTTACGCATACACCGCCAATAGGGGGCAAGTCCTCATCAGACAGGTCCTAAAAGGGTAAAGTCCATATAAACAGCTGATAGACGTTGATATAATACGCGCAGCTTAGAGTTAGGTTCGTCGGTTAAGCTAGTGTTTTCATTGTTATCCAAGTGATTTAAAGTAAATAACAATGAATATAGATAACAATAGTAGTGAAAATGAGACTGAAGTAGTGCCTAGACAGAATGAATCAAAAAAAGAGGAAAAAGCACGACAGAATGAGAGATATTATGAAAAAAATTAGACTGCAGACTCACGAGGTAGATGCAACTTGTAATTGTAGTAAACAATGTTTTCAAAATGTGCCCGAAGAAACAAGAAAAACTGTACTCAAGAATTTTAACCCAATGACTTCTATTAATGAGCAGAACTCATACTTATGCGGATTGATTACAGTACTCCCTATTCGCCGATGAAGGCCTAGGAAAGGTGAAGACGAAGCAAATTTAAGAAGTGCTGCATATTCTTACAGGGAAGGTTTTAGCACTGATAATAGCTTTAAGGAAATAAATATTTTATACAAGATTTTATGTCTATTCATGGAATAAAGAAAAAAAGTAGAGATATTTCAAAATTCACTAAAAATGACTGGAGTCGCCCCTAAAGATAAAAGGGGAGAAAATAAAACCATCCTAGAAAATTAGAATTCTACGTTCTTACAGCAATATACGAACATATAAAGTCATTTAAAAGGCAGGAAAAGCCACTACAGTGTGAATGATAGTAAAAAATTATACTTACCTGAAGACTTAAACATAAAAAAGATGTTCAAATGTTTCTATGAAAATATCCTACGGGTCTTACAGAACAGTCTTTAATACAAAATTTAACATAGCCTTTGGATATCCCAGAACCGATAGATGTAGTTCCTGTGATGAGTTTCTTATAAAAATAAAATCTCGTCAGTCCGATGTTTTAAACAGTTTCGATCTTGCTCAAAATAAACGCTTGCAAAAGGAAATACGCCAGCTTACGATACAAAATGATGTACACAAAAAAAGGCTGAGGTATTTTACAGTAGAAAAAGAGCTACGAAGAAAAAAGTTGAACCTCTGTAACTCACGAAACTATTATGGAAAAAATCTCAGTGTCCCAAAAATAACAACAAACGTTGTTTACTATAAGAGCCAGCTGAACGTCTATGCCTTTAATGTCCACATTCTATCTACAGCAAAAAGTATGTTTTACATTTACCCGGAAATACTTGGCATAAAGGGAAGCGACGATGTATGCTCAATGCTGAATGGCTTTCTATGGAATATTCTCTATAAACAAGTAAGATCGCTTGAAATATTCTGCGACTCGTGTGGGGGACAAAATAAAAATTTCATCATGTTTCGTTTTTTGCATTATATTGTCCACAATACACGTAGACTTGATTATGTTAAAATTACTTTCCCTATTCGTGGGCATTCCTACATGGAACCGGACAAAAATATGGACTTAATAAACTCCAAACAACGAGCTGAGATTCCTTCAGATTGGGTTGAAATTTTTAGAAGTGCTCGTGCAAAACTATCGCCATTTGACGTTGTGGAAATAGATCAACCCTACTTTCGAGCATGGACGATTTTTTTTTAATACTAAAACATATTATTTTAAGAAATGTCCTTTCAGCTCCCGTCCAATTCGAGAATTAGAAATACATCAAGAACATCGTAGACTAATATATCACCGGGAGTCCTATAATGAAGCATGGGAGGCAGCAATAGTGAAGAAAAAAGAATATAAGCGAAAGGGACCTGTACTACTACAAAATGAATTTGAACTCTGAACTCCGTATTCTTATTCACATATAAAAAATATTAATATCTTGGAATACTATTATTAAACATTATTTAGGTTTGATACCAATCTCGGCTAAAAAATTTAATTGCCTACAAGATTTGAAACGATTCTGTGGTGACGAAACAAAACAATTTTTTGACAACTGTCCAAGAATTAGAATTATTTCATATTAATAAATTTTGTCTACTTGTCATTTTGGCTTATTTTTTTGGACTTGGCCCCTTTAGACCAATAATGTTTGGTGGTTTGACCAATTAAAGCTTATGTTCTATTTTGCATAATATCAATATAAGTTTAATTTCTTGTCTGTTTCTCATTAATTACCCAATAACTGATCTAATCAACAGGGTTCATGATAACCATCAATAATTTATCAATAACTGGTTTAAAATTTAAACTTCGTTTTGTACGAAATAAACATTTGTCGACTTAGCTCTTTATGGACCTGTACCCTTCATATGTAAAGGGCTTATCATAAAAATTTAAAAATGACAGGTCTATCCTGTCCAAAACCAAACCCAACCACACATAAGAAAGATCAAAGAACTGCTTTTTTTTTTATAAAATACCCTGTGAGCACAACAATTTCTATGTAGGAGAAACCGTAAGACCACTAATTATCAGGATAAATGAGCATGAAGCATACACCAAGAAGAGAGACTTCGACAAATTTCAGATATGAAAACATGCCTGGGAAAACGAGCAGAGTCCAATGGAAAGATGCATCAATAATCATGAAATAAGTAGTCCAGTCCTCAGAGATTTGACCTCTAAAAATCATACGAACAAGCTGAATTTTGCTGAGAATGTCAATTTTGGGACCCCAAAAAAGATGCAAAGAAGTTTACCAGTTTTACCTCAAGGCTTCCCCCCAAAACCACCCCTCGTATGTGGGCAAAACGAAAAAATCCATTTACCAAGAATCTGTATGACGTAAAACAAAATGTTTCCGATAAAAAATGTAACTGAGATAATTTTGAAAAAAATGTTTATCAACACTTTTATGTAAAGTGAATTGTTCTCGAAGAAACAGCGCTTGAAGCCAGTGGTGATTTTCAATGTAAGATACGCGTGCAAAATCAATTTTAAATAAAATTTGTATCAACTCAACGGTAAAAATTCGATACCTTTTGATAAGAATGTGAAGCTTTCTTAAAAATTTTTGTATATTGTCGCAAATAAAGTCAGTTTCTATCTTCTTCTTTTTATATAGACATGACTTTGTCTGTGTATGTGCCTCCAGTAAGTTGTCGTTCTATCGTTTTCGTGGTCTTCCTACTGATCGTCTTCCTATTGGGGAACCGTTTCTTGCCATCTTTACTACTGTACTTGTTGTCATTCGGCTTTTATGATCGTTCCATTCTACTCTTCTATTTCTTACCCAGTTCTTGATGTTCTCCACCTTGCATCCATGTCGTATATCTGTACTTCTAGCTCTGTCCCATAGTGTCATACTATCAATTTTTACGGATTCTTGCGGAATACAGATTCTTGGTAAAACGATTTTTTCTGTTTTCAGTCCACTATCGGAGAGGGTTTTAGGGAAAAGCCGAAGGGTAAAAGTGATAAACTTTTTTGTATCTTTTTGGGGTCCTAAAATTGACATTCTCAGCAAAATTCAGCTCGTTCGTATGATTTTTAGAGGTTCAGTGGCATTTTCGTCTCTGACGACTGAAGTAACATGAAAAATAGAAAAGTCAAAGAAGCAGCTCTCATACGAAGAAAAATGTGTAGCAAATCCATCAGCAAAATGTAGCAGGCTTTGGTAGAAGTAAAAGAAGAAGTAGATAAGAAGAATATACTAACAATAGCGGAGTAATAGTAAAGCGGAGTAATAGCAATAGCGGAGTAGTAGACATGCATCTACATTTTGTACATCATAATATATGCAACACACAATACACAAACATATAATCTACGTACACACATTACATAAGCATATAATACAAAAAAACACACAAAACTAAACTATTCCGAGGGTAAAACTACTATCCTCTGATTTTTTCAACCATAAGCATACTGTTCAAGATGGCCTACAAGATCAAGGCCAAGTGAGTCAACGATCAATTTTTAAAAACATAGCCTACTAACAACAACTTGCTGATTACATATTTTCTCAGAATTTTTTAAAATAATCTTTTTTTGAAAACGATTTCGGGAGTGGAAATCGCAACGTCAAAAATTAGTTAATTAAAAATGTAATTTTAGTTACAATTAATTGTGGCTTAATTCCATATAAACGTAATATTTAACTTAGACATTCCACACATTCCACAATCAACAATTTGGGAGAAAAAGTAAAGAATGAAGTAACTGTGCATAGTTCGGCAATTGGATAACTTAATAACTTACCCATTTCCTTCATTAACAATAAAGTAGATATCAGAATCATTTTTCATTGGGGTGATATTCCATACCATAGTACCATCATCATCGTCAAAAAAAGTGGTTGTAACTTCGTCATTTTGACCACTCAACACCAAACTTGTGTACTTGTTTTTTATTGCCACTCCATTTTCAGCTAAAATATTTTGCAATTGTTTATGCTGTTAAATTTTTTGGATGCTAGATGAAAAATGGAAAAAATAAAGAAATTAATATACGAATCAGTGAAAGAATCCTATGAAATTAAGAAAATATTGATAATCAAAACGATCGAAAATATCTACCAAAACAACACAATAAAAGTAAAAGTAGAACAAGAACTAACCGACCCTATTGAAGCTGGCAATAGGATAAGAGAGAGGGAGAAAATATCGGAAAAGAAATGAAAGGCAGAATTTACAAAACAGTCATCAGAGCAATAATGACATACGCGGCAGAAACACGACCTGATACAGAGAGAACAAAAAGGATGTTAAAAACAGCAGACATGAAAACACTTAAAACAATTGATGGTAAGATGGTAAGTACAACAAATAGAGTAGTAAAGACTGCAAGAGACGGTTCTCCAATAGGAAAACGATCATTAGGACGACCACGATAACGATGGAACGACAACTTACTGGAGGCACATTGAAAAACAGACATGAGTCATGTCAACATAAAAAGATTACAATGAGGCTAAACAAAAGATCTAGAACATAGACAATCACAGCAAGATGCAAAAATTAGTAACCATATGATAGAAGTGTTAGAGAAGTTGAAGATGATAATAAATATCAAAAAGCAAGATAATGAGTTTTAAAGCAAATGCAAAGACAATAACATAAAAAGAACAAAAACTAAAGGAGGTCTCAATATTAGAATATCTAGGAAGTATCTTTTCAAATGATGGAAAATTCGATTTGGGGAAGTAAACAATAAACAAAGAGTTCATTAGTGGTATGAAAGTTAAATAAATGCTATTGAAATAAAAGTATCGAGGAAAATTGCATACAGCACAATACACTAGGAAAGACAGAATCAGACATGATCAAATAAGGAACAAAATAGAGCAAGAATCCATAATAAGTAAAATAACTAGAAAACAATTGAAATGGTTTGGGCACATACAGAGAATGGGAGACGAAAGATAGTTATATTATAAATAAAAGGACAAATAAACAAAAGAGAGGAGGATCAAAAAAAAGTTAAATGAGATTATTTAAGCAGGTAAAGCCAGATAAATGAACTACACACAAATTAAATTGATATCGAGAAATAAAAAGGAATGGAAAAAGAGAATAGACATCAACGCAACAAACAATTCGACACCTTAGTGGGTAAAAGGAGTTGAGACATATAGTGAAAACCTAGTGCCCGAAAGATTATTGAAACAAAAAGAATGCAAACGATTATGTTTTTAGGTATTTGGTGAAATTAATGAACAATGTTAATTTCAACTGTTTTGCTATGAATTGCGATTTATTCAAATTCTTACCCTCACAAGTAACCAATCTTGAAAATGTGGTTATAGTTAAACTTAAAATAAAAACATTGATTGGTAGCTTAGACATTCTTATAATAGTTGTCAAACTACTTTGTAATAATTAAATGTTATCTCTTGATGCTAATCATTCCATGTGGGAGGTAGAGTTGATAAGAAAATGTGTATAATCTGGTTTGTATGTAAAAAATTTGATTGTTAGATTTAATTCTTGTATAGGTGAAAAAATCAGTGTTGATATTTTAGGAAATCATAACTTTTATACTTAGATATATAAATGATTATTTTTATACCTTTTCATTTCCTCATTTCAGATCTTTTCTGACACCTTTCTAGTTTATGGTAAACATTTGTTTACAATATGTAGGAGGTCCGATAAGTACTTAAGCCGAAATCAGACAGCTCGTGGAATGTCACTCTTCGCTAGTTCACGTCGGAAAAGAGAAATAAAAAATGTATTCAGTGAAAAAGAGAGAGACCACGGATATGCGGTGAATCAGCTTTAGATTGTCTTTTAACTGTGCCAATTTACCGACAAAAAGGGGACATCACGCGCGGGCCATAAATATAGAGTTTTGTCCTATTCAAGGGTTCGTAAACCACAACTATTGAGAAGAAAAACGGTATTCCACGTAGTGTTGGTTCCCGTTTTTATATTTTGTCTTTTTCTATTACATATTTTCTATTTCTCTTCTCCGATAAAGAATGACACTCCTCGTTCTGTCAGAACGCTCCTCACCCTCACCACCCGATAGACACATATGCGTCTATATTCTTTGGCGCTACTATCTAAAGAGAAATCTAGTATCGTATAATACATTTTCGTACACGGCTAATGTCAAAATTTCAGCCGAATCTGACTCGTAGTTCTGTTTTGACCGCGTATGAAAGCGGGCGTGTCCGCGGATCTTGGAAAAATGGAAAAAGAGCAATATCGGTTGGTAATTCGATTCGTGTTTTTGGAAGGGAAATCGCGCAGCCCTTTAATGTTGTATACGGTTACTCTTCTCCTTTGATGGCAACCATCAAAAAATGGTTTTCAACGTGGCCGCACGTCGGTTTTTAATGAACCACGCCTCAATGCCCCGAAAATGGCTACCACGGAGGATAACGTGACAAAAATCTACGATCTCGTATTGGCAGACCACCGAATGAAGATGCGCGAGATAGCTGAGACAGTAGGCATATCAATCAATACCGCGTAAATCATACCCTGTATGAAATTTTTGACAAGAAAAAGCTGTCAGCGCGATCATTGCGCTATTTAAGCGTAATCCGAAGGAGTTGCTACATCGTTTCGTAACCATCGACGAAACATGGATCCACTGGTACACAGCAGAGACCAAAAAACCGTCGAAACAATTTTCGGGATTCACAAAGGGTGATGTATATCGATTACCTGGAGAAGAGCAAAACGGGCTGTACTACGCCGAATTATTGAGCTGATTCGACGCCGAAATGCAGAAAAAACGACCCTATTTTACCAGAAAACAAGAAAAAACTGCTCTTCCACCATGACAACGCACTTACTCATACCTCCGCCATAGTTATGGCGAAATTGGGCTACGAACTGTTGCGCCATCTCCATCCACCGTATTTTCCAGATTTGGCCCCGTGTGACTAATTGTTGTTTCCAAACATGAGAAAGGCAGCCGCCTGGTAGAAATTTAAGTAGAATAAAAAGGTAATTGCTAGTATACTTGCACCAATACTGTTCAATATTTTTTATAATAACGATCAGCCTACCCCTGTCCACTCAAAACACTTTCTATATGCAGACGATCTGGCAGTAGCTGTTTAAGACCAGGCCTTCTGTGGGGTAGGTAGTGGCTAAGCTAGAAACAATACTATCCACCATGTCCGAATTCTATGACAAGAACTCTCTAAAAACCAACCCAAATAAAACTCAATGTATCTTTAACCTTAGAAACATGGATGCAAATCGCCAGCTTAAAATTATCGTGGAGGGGAATGATCGTGGAATACACATCCAGTCCAAAATATCTCTGAGTGCTACTGCGCATAGTTTCTTTTTCTTAGCCTTCTGCCGTCCATTTTTGGATATAGGCCTCTCCCAGTTCCTTCCATCGATCTGTGTCCTGAGTAATTTACTTCGAATTTTTTCTCGCTACTCTTTTTATGTCATCTACACATTTCATCTGTGATCTTCCTCTTGGCCGTTTATTTTTGTAAGGTCTCCAATGTATTGAGGCGTTCCAACGTTGGTTTTTTTTGTCTAGCATAGCAGTCTGGCCTGCGAAGCTCTATTTGAGCTTGGAAATTTTTGTTGTGATATCTTCGACCATTGTTTTTGATCTTACCCAGACATTTGTATACCTAACATTGATCTTTCCATTGCACTTTTTATTGTAGCTAGTTTAGTAGTTCATTCATATTTGCCTTGGTTAGTGTCCAGGTTTGCAACTGAGTTTTCCAAATCCTGCCCATGCCAGTTTTGCTCTTCTAGTGATTTCCGTACTGGTTCTCTTTGTCAAGTTTCAGAATTTGGTCTAGGTAGATATATTCATTAATTTGCTCTATCTAAGTGACATTTCTATTAACGTTCTATCAACCCTGCTAATAAAGGTTTTAACTAAAACTGACTACCCATTGTTATTTATAAACAAGGAATTTCACAAGGTTAAAGAAAGAAAACAACAAAATACCACAAGCAATCCAAAAACACTCACAAGAACGGACTCAAAGACGACAACGATACCATATGTAAAGGGCTTATCAAAAAAATTGAGAAGGATAGGAAAAAATACAATATCACAACAATATTCAAAACAACCAACACACTGAGATTTATGCTGTCCAAAACCAAACCCAACAACACACAAAAAAGATAAAAAACTACATTTCTATGTGTTAAAAACACGGAAACAACACCACTAAGTGTCAGGATAAACGAGCATGAAACATATATCAAGAACAGAGACTTAGACAAATCCCAAATATGCAAATATGCCTGAGACAACAAACACAGAGTACAATGAAAAGATGCATCAATAATCATGAAAAAAAACACAGACATGAAAAAAAAAAAGTCAAAGAAGCAGCTTTCATCCCATTTAACGAAGAAAAATGTGTAGCAAACACATCAACAGAATGTACCAGGCTTTGGTTGCTACTACTAAAAGAAGAAGTCAATAACAATAATATACTAATAATAGCGGAGTAATAGGAAGTCGGAGAAATATCACCTACAATTTCCAATCCATACATATGCAACACACAATACACGACAATCTAACACAGTGTTAGACACAGTGCTAACTATAGAACACAAACCTACATTACACAACTTACGTATAACATATAATACAACATATAACATAAACATATAACACAAAAAAAACACAAAACACTCAGAATTTTATATTCCTAGGTAAAAGACCACCCTCAGATTTTTTCAACCATAAGAATGCTGTTGCCTAGAAGTTCGAGGACAAGCATATGTCAATCCATAAATTTTGAAAAGATATAAGTTATACAATTCGGCACAATTTTTAAAATAATCTTTTTTGAAAACGATTTCCGGAGTGGAAATCGAAACGTTAGACACCAGTTAGTTAAAAAAGGTAATTTTCATTACAATCAATAATTGTGGCTAATTTCCATATAAACATAATATTTAAGATAGAGATGCCACAAGGAAGTAGTTTCAGAACCATATTATAGAGTAGTTCCAATTTTATAATTTTGGTAAATTACCACTTCACATTAATTAGGAAAGTAAGAGATAGAAAAATAGCATTAGATTTATAGGTTCTTAAGATAATAGATCAATAGATTATCATAAGAATAATTAGACTCTCAGATTAGTTCAAAAATTTTCTAATATTTCACCAAAAAGCAATATTTACACTTTACACATCCTCTATAAGTACGAGTAATCATTCAGTATATATCATGAGTCAACTTAAAACATTATAATTATTATAAAAGTATTAGAAATAAATCCTTTTTCATAGACGCACCCATTAAATATAAGTAAAATTTAATATTTCCGGATATTTGCTGTTTATTGTAGGGAAGGCGTGCCGTTGATGTAAGTTGTAAGGAGTGTTTTCAAAGATGAAGGAGTGTTATCAAAAATGAATTTAAAATGTATAATGTCACGATGTACTGCAATTAACAAAATTAAAAATATAAGTTAAATAATAAAGTAAAATAATAATAAGAAAATTAAAAAATGGACTGGTGGTCAAAAAATAAAAAGTAATATAGGTAGAGATAAACTTGAAGTACGTCAACATAAAAACTATTGGATCTACGACATTAATAAAACTGCCTGCTAGATGAGCTTGAGGAAAAAGTTACGGTAAATGACTGGTGGGATGTCAACAGAAAGGTTGTGGTGGGAGTGGAAGGGGAAGTGCTAGGAATAACATCTGATAAAGGCCCTCCTAGAGACAAAGAAACTAGGTGGTGGAACGATGAAGTGCACCAGAAGGCTAGACAGAAGAAAGAAGTATGACAGGTCTAAAAGAGAGGAAGATAAGGATATATACAAGGTAGCAAAGAGGAAAACAAATTGAGCTGTAGCTACTGCTAAGGAAAGATCGTTTGCACAGCTGTATGAAGAGTTGGAAACACCAGAGGAGATGAAAAGGTTATACAGCAGTGCTAAAGCATGGGACAAATCATCAAAGGACTCGTCCCACGTGCGGCAGATTAATGGTGCGGGTAGAAGAGTGTTCAGAACCGATGTTCTTCTTCTTCTTCTTCTTCTTTTTCTTCCTCTTTATAAGCAAGTCTGCTTGTTAATTGGCGAATTAATACCTCTATGGAAGGTTGTCACTCCATTTTGACGACACGAGTCTCCTCCATTCTGTTTATGTGGTTATTCCATTCTTTTTTTCTATTTTGTGTCCATTCATTTATACACTGTACGTTACATTCTCTTATAATGTCTTCACTTCTCTTTCGATCTCTCAGCGTATTTCCTGTAATTATTCTCAGTTCTCTCATCTCTGCCGTTTCCAGTAGCCTTTGCGTTGTGGCTGTGTCAGGTCTTGTTTCTGAGGCCTATATCATTATTGGTCTTACACTGGTTTTATAAATTCTTGATTTCATCTCACTGTTAATGTGTCTATTTTACATCTGGTTGGTTCTTTGCTGACTGCTATTGTTTTAGTTTTCTGAGATGAGATTGTCATATTAAATTCTTTTGCTGTTATTTTAAATCTGTGGACCAGTCTTTGCAGACTACCTTTATCTTGGGCTATCAATATTGCGTTGTCTGCGTAATAGAGTATTTTGATTTCTTTGTTTCCCATTCTGTATCCTCTTCCTTTGTTAATGCTTTTGATGATTTCATCCATGATAAAATAGGTTCTGTAGATTGTCCATCTATTCTGACTTTCATTTTGTTGTTTTGGTAGATATTTTCGATACTTTTTATAATATTTAGGGGAACTTTTCTATTATACAGAAGATGGATTACATCTTTGAGTCTTACTCTGTCAAACGCTTTCTTTAGGTCAATCAGACACAGAAATGCTGGTCTATTATACTAGTGATTTTTCAGTAATTTGCTTTATAACGAATATTGCATCTGTACACGATCTTCCACTACGAAAACCCTGTTGTTCATCTGCTAAACTTATCCTCTGATTTATTAGCACTTGGAAAATTTTTGTTGTAAGTTTTAGCGTAGTATTTAACAAGTTTATACCTCTCTCGTTTTCTGGCTGTTTTTTTTTGCAAGAACCGATCTTGAAATAAAGAAAAGATGGTATGAGTACTTTAGAAAGTTGCTAAATGCAGAACAACGGAGGAGAGACAGAGGATGCGTAATCTCAAATTGTATTTGCAGGATATATTGTGACCAATGATGAATAGGATATATGAGGAAGAAAGGATGCCCAATACATCGAGAGAGAGTGTGATTTTATCACAGTATAAAGATAACGGGGAGATTTAAAATTGTAGGAACTATAGATGGATATAGTTATTGTCGCACACAATGAAAATTTGGGAGAGAACAGCAGGCCGAAGGTTAAGGAAGGAGACATCGATAGGAGAAGAACAGTTTTGGTTTATGCCAAGGAGGAGGACAACAGATGCTGTGTTTGCTTTTAGGCAGTTGGTAGAGATATACGGCGAGAAGAATAGAGAACTACATTTGGTACTTATAGATCTTGGGAAGGCGTACGATACAGTCCCTAGACAAGAGCTATGGAGATGTATAAAAAAGAAATGAGTTTTTATGTATGTATTGACAGAGAAAGTAAGGGAGGGGACTTAAGAACTGGTTGGTTTAACTGGAAGCGAACAAGCGGAGTACTTTTTAATCGAAAAATCGGGGAAGGGCTGAAAGGAAAATGTTAGGGTGGATGTTGGGTGAGACTAGAAGAGACATGATCAGGAACGACTGGATTAGGGAATGAGCCGGGGAGACTACAGTCTCAAAAATATTCAAGAACGAAGACTGCAAGGGTTTGGTCATGTCAGACGTAGACATGAAAACTATGTGGGATGAAGGATAGAGCTGTTAGAAGTTAATGGAAGGAGAGGTAGAGGAAAACCGAGGAGAAGATGGAAGGACTGTGTGACAGAAGACTGAAAAGAGAAACATTTAGGCGAAGAAGATACGATGGACAGAGATAAGTGGCGACGAAGAGTAAGGAACAGCTACCCCTGAAAAGAGAAAAGCTGAGAGAGAAAAAAACAAGTCATACACCCTCACGGCGACGTTAGATATACCTTTAAGCGAGGCAAGAAGTTTATTTCATAGGGAGCGGTAAGGAGAGGCACTAATAAATATGATAAAAACACCTCTTCCCAATGAAGTGGAGTTAAGGTTTTATCTTAAATAGATAAATTAGAACTATGAAAGAAAATCACGAAAGGAAGGAACAAACCTTCTTACACTTCAACAAGGAAGTAGAAAAAAAATGAAACATTTGTAAGTGGTACCAAGAACTGCTTCAGAACCAAAACCTCAGAGTCTGGGATTAGCAGCAGAGCTCCAGTTAGGCCCTAAAGTCGACAAGGCCTCTAGGGGTATCATGATCTCTAGATGGCATGGAACATGGACTAACTGCCGTTTATTAATAAAAATAAAAATGTTTATTGTCCTAACTAATATGTTGATTTCAAAAATATATTATATATATTTAGACCTTCTTTCTTCTGTGTCATCGTTCCGCTTCTGCACCGCTTGCTTTATGGGACCGAACTTTTTCGGTTACCTGATTCTATATTCTACTATGCTGTTGGTTTCCTGGACGTCTGTTTCTGTGGGTAATATTTTTGGCACCGTACCTACTTTCCTGATTCTCTATCATCAGCAAACATCTAACTAGTCTTTAAATTAGATGGTCAATCAGTCTATGGGTTTCACCATGTATCCTCTGTACTCTATTTCTGTCGAGGATGTCCCTGGTCTTAAGAAGTCTTTTTGTGATCTGGTGGTAGAAATTTCTGGTCCCCTTCATGGTCCCCTCTCAGTGGTGTATACTGTAGCATTTCTTGGATGGTTGGTTGCATTTGTTATTCTGTCTTGTACGTCGATCCTTAAATAATTTTGTAGTATGCCGTCTTTCTTATCTTATGAGCTTTTTTCAGTTGGTTTCTATTGTGGAAGTCTGCACTTAGGCTACATATAACATCACAGCTCTAAAGTATCCTGCTATAACTGAATCTTCTTGGTCTGCGATAGAGAGTTGCTCCTAAATATGTATGATTGACTTCTCTGGGTATATTTCTTCTCTTTTTATCTTAAGTTTGTCTGTGTAATCTTAAATTCTCTCCAGGTGATTTTCTAACCCCTCAACATCCGTTGTCTTAAGCTGCAGAATATAACTCTGTATCGTCTACGTATAGTTTGTTTTTTTCTGGCATCAGAAGACAAATCATAAAATAAAAATGTTGTATATTATTGGTAATAAAATGCTGCCCTTTTAAACTGCTAGAATCCTGGACAGCTTTTTGTCAGCTGAAACCTGAAAAGTTCTGTTGGTAATTTATGATGGTTTTTAAATTTTGACCGTTCGAGAATCGTTGCGAATTGAATTCTATTATCGATATTTTATTTATCTGTTTATTTACTCTTTTATTGACAGATATTGTTTTAGTATTTTTCATGCTTGTTTTTAATTTAAACTATCTTAGAATAAATATATGATGATTAGAAACGCATTGATACATACTAGTAAATCGATGTGAAGACCGCTATTTCGTGATGCTACCCGTGACGACGCCATCTTGAGGCGCTAGTTTGGTGACGCTCGTGTCAGCATTTTACTGTAGAGAAAAAAGTAATACAACGCCAGTATAGGAAACTTCTCTTCAAAAAAGGGAATCCACACTATGCTTCTTTCTGATTTGGAGTTTCTGTATATCTGAGCATGTCTGATAACTAGCGACATGCGACGAAATTACACTTTCAGACTGGTCACGAAACAGTCTTTCGTCAGGTTACAGACAAATCTAATTTCAGAATACACTTCTAAAGGTTTCATTCGGTTCAAAGTACCTAGTTGCTTATAGGATTTGAATTATCCTATATAACTACCATTTTTAATACATAATGCATAAAAATCAAGTACAGAAAGCCACTGGAGAGACGTTTTCCGAGTCCATGAGAGCAGCCCAAAATCGCAAGAGATGGAGAGAATTGACAGCCCGCATTGTAGGAAATCACGATCCTCAGCAATGAGGAAACGACAAGAGAGAGAGAATGCATAAAAACAATTTAAGCAAAAAAAAACAGAGAGTTTTTCGAAAACAAAAACAAGTTAATTTTTTTGGTGACAATAATTCTATCCAAAAAAGGAAAGAAAATGTTGAATATGTTAGCGTAACTCGAACATATACATAAATATCTTTAATCACCCTACAGGCGCATTGTTGCTAATAAATCCCAAATTCTTTTTGGAAAAAGAAACACCAATCTGTTATATACCTAAAATCTAAAAATAAAAAAATGATTAAAACAATAAATTACATAGTGAGCAGGTATAAGAAGATAAGCCGCTCACAGTTTAACGTACCAGCTGCCAGCAACATTCCTATATTAAAAAAAAGAAAAACTTAAATTGAAGAATGGCATGACTTCACTGAGAAACTAGCATTTTGAACGTAAGTTCACGCAATACTTCGCTCCATTCATGGGCGGCACGTTGATATTAAATTGAATTTATAGAGAAGATTCTACAGGACCGTCCTCAATCAGGGTGGGTTAGCCATAAACTATTAAAACTTAATCAAATTTGCTTTACTTTTCTATGTAGTCTATTTCTTTGTTGTGAAACAAACTTTTAATCAAGTTTGTTTTTATTTGCCTTAACGGCAATCGAATGATAATAAGTTTGAGTTGTAAAGTGAATATTTAACTGCTCGTCTTACTCTTTTTAAAATCCCATTTACAATTTAATTAAATCGTTTTCGTTCATGACCGCCAAAGCAGGTGGCACCTCTGTACGGTAAATCACCACAATGGTCAAGTTTTAGGAGACATTCGTTGGACTTTCCGAGTTTGAATTGAAATGAGTCATAACACTCTATTGATACCGGTTCGAGCATGGGAACGAATTTGTCCTCCTAGGCCAGGGGTCACCAAATGGCTGAGCCTGTTTTCTGCGGACCGCCGTTAAATTCAAAATGTTGTAATAAAATTATAGTGTAAAATTATTATCAAATCTAAATATATAAATATATTTACATTTTTAAAATGCACAGTACTAATACTATAGTGAAATATAATCTAAACAATTTGTTTCGACTAAACGAATTTCCAAAATTACACGAAATACCTACATAAAAATAATCTTTTAGCAAACTACAATAGGGAAGATGTCTGAACACTAAAATTATTTTAATTTGCATATTTATGACGTACCCAGTAACCAGTCTATAATAAAACTAAAATGTTCTTTCCAAACTTTCAGGTAATAGAACCATAATAAAATGATTTTTTTTGTATTTCAAATTTTGAAATTCTTTTGTATTTCATAATAACATTTCAATTTGCATATTTCTGACATAGTAACCATTCTGTGGAATTTTATAATAATTCTATTGTATTTAATAAAACTATAAATCACTGGGGTTGATATTTGTATTGATTGGATATTTTCATTTAACTTTGATTTAACTCCCAGTCTCAGTTTTGCTTGTCGCATCACAGTCTTCGATCAGTCGTCATTCTCAATGTTGTTTATGTTTTTATTCTTTTTATCGCGTTTCTAGTTAATACTTTCAAGTGTTGTTTTCTATATAGTTTTAGCGTTGTTTATATTTTCCATTCATATCAATATGGATAAGAAGAAAAGAAAAATCGAATCAGAACACAGGCAGTTTCAACCTGAATGGACAAATTTATATTGTTTCACTTTGCCAAACCGAGTTGGAGCAGTACCTGTTTGTTTGATTTGCCATCAGACTGTGGAAATAATTAAAAGTTCGAATGTTAAACGGCATTACGAAACAAAACATAAAACATTTGACAAACAATACAGAACAGGAACTCTAATTCGTAAAAGTAAACTTAAGAGTTTACTTTCAACTTACACTACATCTACGGAAATTATTAAACGATCAATGACCGATCAAGAAAAATGTTCTGAGGCTTCTTTACGCATTTCCTGGACGCTTGCCAAATATATGAAGCCATTTAGTGACGCGTCTATCGTTAAAGAGTGTTTTCTGGAAGCAGGAAATTCATTATTTCAAAATAAGAAGGACGTTGTCGATACTATTCAGCGTATTCCAATATCTACTACGTCAAGCACAAGGAATGCACAGGTATTGGCAGATGAAACATACAAAACGTTAAAACAAAATCTTGGCTGTCACTAAATATTTTGCTTTGTCATTGGATGAGTCATGCGATATTACAGCTTGTCATTTTGGTGCGCTACCTGGACAGCACCAGTGAAGAGTTTGTTGAAGAACTTTTGACTATTTTGCCAATGTCAGGAACTACTACAGAAGAGGATTTACACAAGGCTGTGTCAAAATCAAATTCGCTTAAAAATGTATCCCATTTATGAAGAAAGTAAATTTCTATTATATATAAAAAATATATTTTATAAAAAAGTTGGGCAAATTATATATATTATATCGTTGAGTTGCGCCAAATGTAGGCAACCAACCTGGTAAACAGTAAAGTTTTTGGTAACATTTAGCTTGAGTTTCTTAAGAATAGTTTCAATAAACGAATAAAGTTTAATTCAGAATTTATAAAGTTTATCCAGTTAGTTGGTAATTAATAAAGTTCTATTTTATTTACGTTTATTTACTTTAATATTGGCTATGAGCACGTGTGCTTGGTTGTATAGTAATTTCCAGCAACTTCTAGTCTGTCAAAAAGTAACAAACTTCGCAAAAAATAATAATTACTAATCACTAGACAGTTCGGACTGGGAATAGCGAACCGACTATAAATGTAATATTGATAATTATTAAAGATATAAAAAACAAATAAAAATCAGTGGAAGATTCGAACCTCGATTACCGCTATGTTGTAGAAATAAAAAACTTTTTGTATTTTGTTTTTCACTATTGTGAATGTATTGTTAACTCAAACTTTTTTCGAATCAAATTTTTTATATAACAAATTTATTAACTAATTATAATGTTTAAAAATAATTTATGTTTTATAATTACTTATTATTATTCTCTACATCTGGGCTAGTCCGTTTTCCATTTCGTTCCATTCATGGGCGGCACGGTATTAAATTGATTCCGTAATGTAAAAATTGTATACAGACGCCGCACGGTATAATTAATTTGTCATACTTTAATACCGTAGGATACAGTTACACTGTAATGTTCAAGAAATACATTACAGCGGGCGTGGCTACTAAGTACTTACATGAGAAATTGTTCCTATTATGCGGCGGTTTGGTTAAAAAGCTGCATTATATATTTAAAATATGTACGGAAACCGTAATCATTTTAATGAGGAATTTTATATACATAATGAAAGAACTACAAAGTATACAAGTAAAAAGCATTTTAAAAAGTTTATTAAATATTAAGGTAGAAATTACACTAATTTTTTCCTTAGATGTACGTGTCCGAAATAATGGTGACTATCATATCAGCAAGGAAAACTACGCCTCACAACTATGAATACTGTGTTCATTTGAAAATGCCGAAAATGCTAAAAATGCGACATGCCGAAAGAAATGTCAAAACACGACAACTTTTAACTTGAGGAGACACAGAACCGATCCTAGCAGGAGTACACCGTACGCGGCCGGTCAAACTAAGGGCGCATCTAATTTTATCAAGAATTCAATAAAAATTCAAATTATTCACGTATTTCTCAAAATAAAACTACTTTATCATCTTTTTCTTCTTTGGGTACCGTGCTAAAGTTTTAGGCGTGGGTAGCTTCCATGACGATTTGCCGATATCGTTCTCAATCTTGCGCGCATGTAATAATTCATCTGCTGATAAGCCAGTCCATTGACGGCCGAAGGTTTCGGAGCCATGAGTATTTCTTCCTACCAATTCCTCTTTTTCCGTCGATCTTTCCGTTGAGTATCAACTGCATTATCCTGTATCTGCTTCCTCTCATTATATGCCCCTTTTTCATAAGTTCGTAAAATTATAAGTTATTGAAAAATTAAAATACTAAGTCCTATCGTTTCGATAGCTTAGCTTAAAAAATGAAAGTGTAGTGCAAAATGTGTCAACCCATTAGAGAGGAATCAGACTGCTCGACCGGACCGACCGTCCACGATCGACTAACATTACGAGTGTATGAAAATGTATGCCTAGAGTCATACTGATGGACCGTCCATCACTTACAGCGACCGATTGCGATTGTCCAGTTTTGAAATTCGGACTTGTTGGAATTTTTGATCGTTTGGTCGATGAACATTTCGCATTCATTTATATAAAATACTATTCTGAGCAATGACATTGACCATTGATATTTCAAAATTTGTAATTAACCTATAAAATTTGGGCTTGCTCTTGCGATAATAATTTTGAAATTTAATAGAATCATTTAATAGAATGGGATATAACACAAATAATTCTCCTTGTTGGTGTCTTTAAAAAAAATGTCACGTACCCAAACTGTCCTACGCCTACGAAGACGTCTCCACATCAAATAAGTGCAAAACAATTTATCAGTAGAATTATCGCTGCTAATTTTATATATACAGTAGACTCGCGATTACCCGAGGTAATGGACAGCCGGAGTGTGACGTCACGGCGGCCATATTGTTATTATTACTTTCCAAACAAAAGTTGAAATGTCCAATCTCAAGACTTTTTAATTTCTATAAAGTTAACATTTTGCTTCTTCTTTCTTTTAAGTATAGTGTTTTTTACGATAATACCATCATAATTCAGTGTTCCATTTCTATGAAATATAGTTTAAAAGTTCAAATTAAAGAAATTCTAACCTTACTTTATTGATACATGCATTTTATTGCTATTTTTATAAAACAACATGCTTTATTATTTACACAACCTTGTAAAATTATTGTAGTAACTATTGATTGATATTGGTATTAGATTGATTATACTGATAGAAAAACGTGTACCTACGTAAATAATGATTAATGTGTTTATTTCAATAACTAAGAACTAATATAAAAGTAGTATAAAAGATAAAAAAATTTACCTTATAAATATTACTGTTTATAAAGTCTTTGATTGATTTTTGTTTCAACCTCATACCTGTTTTTGAGGCGGCGATGTTGCGCCAACGTTAAAAATGGAGGACGTCTAATGGTGTCGATTCTTCTTGTTGCTCGATGTATGCGAGAGCTGCTTCAAGGGACTTTAACCCATCGGAATGAGAAATCTTTTGAGTTATCTCATCTGTATCTTCTTCTTCTTCTTCATGGGTGACGTTTAGAACTAGATTGGCAATTGCATCATCTGTCAGTCCCATTTCTTCATCTAGATTCATTCGATCGATGATTTCTTGGTTTCAGATTGTTTGTTCTACTGGTAATTGATTGGCTAGGTTGGCTATAGAATCAACTTCACAGTCATCAGTTTCATTTTGAACGTCTTGTGTTTTGTTGTCTATCTTAAATAATTTTTTTCCAGGACTTCTGAATAGTGGACACTTTTACGTCGTCCCAAGCAGATGCAATCCAATAGCAAACATCTTTAACCGTGATCTTCTTCAATGTCTTAATTACAGTCAGCCCTTCATCCAGCTTAGTTAGCAGTACCTGAAGAAGCTTCCGCCGATAATTCCTCTTTATTGCTTCTATAAACTCTTGGTCTAGGGGTTGGATAAGAGGCGTCACATTGAGTGGAAGGAATGATGGCATCAATGACTGGCACGAAGTAATTAAAAAACGAGTCCTTAAAAGTGTTACAGTACATCCATGCATTGTGTTGGTTGCTATAGAAGTTGCTACAGAATCATGGTCAGACTGCTCAGTGTCTGTGGCGACTGATTCTAACAAATATTGAAGTCGCTGTTATTACGGTTATAATTTAATTACCTTATTTGCGTTCAATTTTCACAATAGTGCGTAAATAGTTGCGTTGGTGCCTGAGACCGATATTAGCTGTTGACCGAAAATATCACACTAACTAACGGTGCCGTCAGTCTCGATGAAACGTCAAATGAGGTGGGGAAACTCATAGAGCGGCGGACTTTTGCAAGCATATTTGGCGTTTTTATGCATATTTATAGTGTCTGTCGGTCTGTGAGACCGTACGCGACTAATGGAGGGTTAAGTAACTAATACCTAATAGCTAAGTTAACTAATACCACTGGAGAAGGCCTGTGCAATTTTCTATTAGACAACCTATTACCTAGTCTATATATACGGAGCCAGGTCGAGACTGTACGACAATGGATCGAAAATGAAAGAGAAACATATACTGCTTCAAAAACAGATTCTTGATATCAATCCTAGAGCGTTATACGTGCCCTGTGCGGTATTTATATAAACTGTGCCCTAAAGTTTATATTTACTTTTCTGTGTCCCCATGTCGATGGGATTTACTAAAAGAGCACGTGAAAAGTGTAAATTTAAAACCGTTAGTGAAACAAGGTGAAAAATTCGTTTAAATACTATTAGACCTCTAAAACAAGACCTACAGAACATTATGACTGCATCAAATGTCTTAATTTGAGATCCCACCAGAGACACGAAAACAAAAATGTTAAAGTTAAAAAAATTTAATAGCTCCAGCATTAGAGAATGAATCAGATACACTAATATATAATTTGAGTAATAATAAAATAAAATGTTTATTAAAATATTAGTGGTCATTTGTATACTAATCAACCAATTTTAAAAACATGCCAACCTTTTAATTTTTTATTAGAAACATTTTCGTACTACCTGCACTACTTTAATACCTCTATTATTATTCTGAACTCGGACATTTGCTGGTATGCGAAGTATCTGAGAGGCATCTCAACTATCTCCAATTATATATCTACGTTTTTTAAAAGTCCTTGTGTTCGTGCCGACAAGAAGAATGAGCGTGTTTTGCTTCAAAAGAATATTTTTTTAGGGATTACGAAAACGCATTAAATTTTAAGTAGAATTCAGCGTTATACGAAAAAGCTACATATGTTGTAGTTGTTTTATTGAAATGATTGGAGTGTAGGATGTTTTTTTTAGTTATTGGTAAAAGGTATAAACATGTAAAAATCATAGAGAATTAAATTAGATTAGATTTAAAAATCATCAGATTTAAAAATAAACATGAATTATCCGTATTTCATAAACCTACCCATACTGACACGACTATACACAATTCATCATCCCATCCTACACAACATAAAATTCGGATGTCAAAATACAACTTTGAGACAACAAATAGGTACAACAAACAAACAATTAATACAATTTTAAATCAAAAACTACACAAGAAACCCCTGAACTTAGTATTTCTACCACTAGAGAAAAAACCACCAAAAGTACCTTCTGCTCGATTACATATATAGGCAAAATAACAACAAAAATAGCCAAACACATAAAAAAGAAATAAATAACACCAGCTTTTAGAACAAACAACAACTTAGGCAAATATATTAAAATCAACAAGAGCCAAAATAAAAAGCACTTACACAGTGGTGTATACAAACTTAAATGCTGCGACTGTCCAAAAACTTACATCGGTCAAACTGGTAGAACCTTTAACAAACGTATTGCAGAACGTAAAAGGGCTTTCAATAATAGGAAAACAGATTCTACATACGCAATTCAACTTCTAGATCATAATCATTCCTTTAATGACGAATTTCAAATTCTTCACATCCAAAATAAAGGCCTTAAGCTATCTTTACTTCAATCTATGGAAATAAACAAATTAAAAAACACAGACATAATTCTGAATGACCAACTTGGGACAAACAGTTCTCCCCTCCTCAACCTATTTCGTAAAGACTATAAATTGTAACCACAATCACACTAAGAAAGACACACGTCCGAAACAGCTGTAGTAACAAAATATTATAATAAATTTTGTGGAAGTTTTGAAAACAAAGTTTTCACGCCCAGTTCCACCAACGCGGTTTAAGTGGAAATTTGGTTTTAAAAAATAATTTTCACTTAAGTCCGTTGAGTTTCGTTCCACCAACTAAAAATATTTACTTAAGTACAAATATTACTTAAGTAACCTACTATGACGAATTTAGCAAAAATTTTAACTTGTAGCATGCATTGAAATTCATCTTCTGTCATATATTGACACATAAGTGAGGTTAAATTTCTTCTGTTGATCGTCGATGTTAGGTTAACTCGAATTTTTTCGGTCTAATTTGATTTTTTATGTTTATATTCTTATTTAATCTATAGTATAGTAAATCGTAATATCGTAGTATAGTAATATATAGTATAAAAGTAGTATACAGTATATAATAGTTTATAGTGTATATAGCGTACGTACTTCTTGTGTTGATAGGATTTTTATTGTTATATTTTTTTTGTTGTAAATTCCACCGAATTGTATAGTTTATCGTGTATATATAGAATAAAGTGTGTACCATAGTTTAAACTATTATATTTATTTTACACTAGCTACAAAATAAAATATCAAAATATACAAGAACACAGGTTACCATTTACATTTACAATAAATATTGAAATGAAATTGAATTAAACACAGCATCAAAAATGGCACAAATGTTCTTATTTTTCTTCTTTTTTTGTTGTTTCTGTATTAATAACTAGTCAACAATTTAAGAATTTCTAACAATTTTGCCAAGTTGGTATTTCTGAGAACTTAAGGTTTTTCTTGGTTAAGTTGAGTAACAACTTGTATGGTGGAACACAAATTACAACTAAGAAATTTTTTGACTAAGCAAAACTTAGGTAAGATTTTACTTAGATCACGTTGGTGGAACCGGACGTCAGTGTTGACGATTCATAATTCTTCTTATTCTTCTTTGCGCGACTAGGATTACTCCTGTGTCTGCCTCTTATTCTGTTTCAGTCGTTGTTGACTGTACATTATCTTTCCACCTTTTTGGCGGCCTTCCAACGGGTCTTCTGCTATACGGCTTGTTGTTTTTACAGATGTTCGCTAATCTATCTGGTCCCATGCGGTTTACATGTTCGTTCCAGTTTTTTTTTCTTGTTTTTATCCATGTGTTTGAATATTTTGAATTTTGCATTGTTCGCGTATACTTCCGTTGGTTTGTCTGTCTCTTAATGATATGCCCGCTATTGATCTTAATACTTTCACTTCGATATTGTTTATGTGTTGTTTCGTCTTTCTTGTATCGGTCCTTGTCTCCGCTGCATATGTTAGGATTGGTCTTACTGTTGTCTTGTATACTTTCATTTTGCTTTCCGTGGTCAGATATTTGTTTCTCCATATGGTTTCTCGACGGCAACCACTTACTCTTGCCGCTTTTGATGCTTGCCTTGTGGTCTCTGTTCTTATATACCTGTCACTAGTAATCTTTACTCCTAGGTTATTGAATTTCATTACTTGTTCTACAATTTTGCCGTCTATTTCTAGTTTGCATCTACGCGGCTCTTAACTGATCACTATACATTTAGTTTTTTCTGCTGATATTCTCATATTAAGTTTGTTCGCTGTGATATTGAAGGTGTGGAGCTGCCTTTCTAGGTCATCTTCGTTATCAGCAATTAGTACTGCATTATCGGCATAGCATAGTATCGTGATTTTATGCGCTCCCATGTGGTATCCGTGTCGTTTTCTTACTTCGTGAATTATTTGATTCATCGCCATATTGAATAACAATGGGCTGAGCGAGTCTCCTTGGCGGATTCCTCCTTTTAGTTCTATGCATTCTGTTTCCCCTGTTGGCATTATAACTCTGGTCTTGTTGTTCTTGTTAATTTCATTAATTGTCCTTATTATATGATGGTCTATTTGTTCAGCTTGTAATAAATTTAAGATGTAATTTTGCTTCACCCTGTCAAAAGCACTTTTTAAATCTACAAAGCACATGTATGCTGGTTTTCCATATTCAATAGACTTCTCTATTATTTATCTGATAATAAAAATTGCGTCTATTGTGCTGCGGTTCTTCCGGAAGCCTTGTTGTTCATCTGCCATGTTCGCTTTTTCCTCGATTTTATCTTTTATGACTGCCGTTAACAAGTTTAATGTACTATTCATCAGACTAATGCTTCTATAATTTTCAGGATTTCTCGAGTCTCTCTTTTTAAGTATCGGTAGCAGGAGACTTTCCTTCCATTCCGCTGGTACTACTCCGGTATTTATTATATCGACAAATAATTTTAGGAGCCATTTGCGTAGTGTTGTTTCTCCATATTTTAGCAGCTCATTGTTTATCTTATCAGGACCAGGTGCTTTTCTGTTTTTCAATTTTTTTTATTCGTTCTTGTAGCTCTTCTTCTGATATTAGCACTATATCGTGAGTTTCGTTAATGATCCTTTCTCTGTTCTCTTCTTCTCCTTCTTCATATAATTTCGTGAAATGCTCAATCCATTGTTCCTCCGTAATGTCATCTGTGCGTACAAATTCATTCATTTCTGTTTTTTGTCTCCTTATCATCTTCCACACCTTTTTCTGGGATTCATAGAGGTCGTATTCCATATGTTTGGTAAATTTCTCCCAGTGTTCATTTTTAATTTATGTTTGTTTCTTTTTATTTGCTAGTGCTTTCATCCTTTCGTCGTACCATGGTGTTTTGTATTCCCGTTTATTTCTGTTAACTTTTCTTTTACCTAAAGCTTCTTCCGCTGCTTGTAGGATACATTTTTTAATAATTTTCCAGGTTTCTTCTATATTCTTTTTAGTCTCTAGGTTATGGCTGTTTAGCTTTTCTGTTAGTCTGTTTCTATACAAGTTTTGTGACCCTTCTTCTTCTAAGCTTTCTATGTTTAACTTTTCTTCTACTTTTGTATTTCACTTGCCTTGTGTGATGATTGCTATATTTATTTTTTCTAGTACCAGGCCATGGTCGGATCCTACATTGGCAGAAGATAGAGTGCGCACATCTATTATATTCTTGGGTTGTATTTGTCTGTTTGTTATAATGTAGTCAATCATAGAGTTACGTCCTCTTGTATCTGACCAGGTGATCTTATGTTGCATAGGGTGGTCAAAGTATGTGTTTTTAATTCGGAGGTTATTCATTAAACAAAGTTCTAGAAGTCTTTCTCCGTTGTCTTTGAGCGTTTCTTCGTTAAATCTTTGTGTAGTTCCAGCCACAGGTATGTTGCCTACTCTGGCGCTTAGGTCGCCGAGAATTATTGTTTTACTACCGGCTATTGTGGTGTCCAGTAGATCTTGGAGCTGTCCATAAAAAGCATCTTTGTCTTCCTTGTTTTTGCTGTCATCCGGTGCATATACGGGGATAATATTAAGTATCGTCTGGTGAAGTTTAAGGCAAACCAGCATCATGTGTTCGTTGATGTATCTTTTTGAATATTGTTACTATATTTATTGTGCATTAAGATGCCTACTCCTGCCTGAGCTCGTTTGCTTTTATCTACTTCGTTGTACAGGAATATAAATTTGTTTCTATTGGCACTTCCTTTCCCTTTCTTTTTTGTTTCGTTCAGGGCACATATATCAATTTTATGGAGCTCCAATTCCTGCACAACTTCCTGTTCCCGTTTCATAATTCCCGATTCATAGTTCACAATTCATAAAATGAATTTCCATCAAGTAACGGTAGAATCCATTAATTGTTTAAAATTCTATTTAATTAATTAATCTGCTGCTTAGACTAGAATACGCTATGTCCAATAGACCTATGGTGGAGCAGTACAGCAAGAAATAAGAGCTTGCGGCTCTCGGTGATACTCCTTCATAGATATCTCCCTACCGAAAGCGCATGACGCCTATCATACTGGTATATACGGAAATTAAAAGTAGCAACCTATATGCAAGATCAAAAAAGGCGATCAAAAGAGCAAATTAACAGCACTGGACTGCAGTCATGCAGCGCCAATACAATGCAAAAAAGTAGATTGAGTGAATTCCGATCAGCCGCACAGACAGAAAAGGCCCTTCAGGCACCTAATATCCTTCAAGTAGGTCAAAAAGACCAAGCTCGGAACCTGAGCATCGAGATCACGTACCGATAAACGTGAGCTCGATGCTCGATGGCAAGACTCTTCCGGTGCTTAGCCGACGAAGAGAACAAAATTTATTTGCCAATTCGACGGCTGAATGACCGAGCACACACAATACGGCGGGGAGTCACACACATTTTGGGACAAGTCCAAAGTAATGTAAAAATTAACTTCAGTCGTTCATAGAGAGAAAAGCTCTTCTAGATACCCCTAAAATCAGGTGGCTTAACCACATAAAGTGAAAGAGAGAATGTTCCAGGGCATCAAAAGTAAATTTCAGCAAAGCCTCTCCATTCGTTATGTCCTGTGACATAAGATAGCTTGGCGGGGCAGCAGCACTGGAAATGACTTATTCTACGAATAGCGATAACATAAATAAATAGAAAAATAAAAGTAACGATAATTTTTTAAATAAAAAAGTCTCTCAAACGAAGCACTTAATTTTGGCCTTAATTCGGAAAAACAGATTGTGAATCATAGAAAACTATTGTGAATAATTTTTATTAAATTTATCTCGCCGCATCTTTTCTTGAACAAATATAGCCATATCATATAAAGGATATCTTTATTGTCTTTCACTTGAATGCAATAAAAATTGTGTAAGTAAGTACTTAGATATTTTTTATAATGTTCGAAATAAAAAGAATGTTGAATTATACAATAACATTCTACGTATTTTCATAATTGATTTATTATCGGTAAAATGGTAATTGTTGGCATGTGTAATATTTACTTTAGAACTTATATATAAATATGGATATGGATAACTAATAATCATTTTTGTTTACGTAAAATAGTAAAAAAAAACCTGCATATTCTATCATATCTATAAATTTATTCAAGATCTAGAAAAATAGACATGGTGGCATTCTAGCATTCTAGCATTCCTTTATGTATTGCAATCTGTTATCAATGTAACAATAAACAATATGTATGAAAGATATAGAGAAATGACACAGTGGGAGCTACACCCAATGGTGAGCACCCTTTACCTATATTTATTTTAAACTACAAAATTTATAGCTTTTATACAAATGAATAACTCCTGTCTAGTTCCTAGCGGTAGTAAAATTTAGAGGATCCATTCTTTTTAGTCTTCTAAGCAGTAGTGGGTCAGGGGATCGTTTGCGAGTGGATTTGGATGCGATAGTAGTCGCTTAATGTTGTTTATACACTGAGTGATGGGCGCTTCTTAAACAGTTTTAAAGTTCATGTAATGATAAATAACTTGGTTTGGCAAATACCATGGGGCATTTCAGACATCACAAAGGACTTTTAATTGAAATCTTTGTAGTCTTTGCATATTTGTATTACTGGCAGTTCCCCAAATTTGAATACCGTACATCCATACCGGTGGTAGTATTGCCTCGTATTGAGAAGAAGTTTGCTTTGGATACTTTCTATTCATAAACCAAAAACTAGTACATTTTCTTGTAAAGCATGCTTCCTTGTAGTCGTTTGGACCAGATATGTTTTCCCCAATGTAGGTGATTATCTATGTTGATACCAGAAGGCAGTTCTCCCTTTTTAGCGTGAATGTGATGTGAATAGATTTAATATTATTTACTTCGACATGCCATAGTTTTAACCACTTTTCTAATTTGTTTAAATGGTTTTGCAAATTTGTGGATGCTAATCTTGGATCAAGTCTTTCAAGTCCGTTTAAAGTTAATAGAGGATGAAAACAGGGAGATCCCCTGTCAACAGACTTAATGAACCTAGTACTAGAAAAAATAATTAGAGGAACCAAGAGAAGCGGCACGATTCTTAACAAAAGGCAACAATGCATAGGTTTTGCAGATAACTTGGTATTTCTGACACGTTCAAGAATAGAACATAAAAATATTTACAAAATTTGAAGAAAAAGCTAGAAGATATGACCTGACTATAAATCAAGAAAAAACAAAATATATGGAAATGAGAGGGGAAAATGAAGAAGCAACTAAATCACTCTAAGAACGAATGACGCAGGGTATAAAGTTAAGAAGGTAACAGAATTTGAGTATCTTGGAGTAACAGTTATAAATAGAGGAGGCGAAGAGAGAGAAATAGATACGCTATTATATTAACAGTGCAATAGAAACGCACTGTTAAAGGCAAAAAACGTGTCCAGGGCAGCCAAGAATTGAATTTATGAAACGATAGTGGGACCAACAGTATTGTATGCATGTGAAACTTGGACAATGAATCACAAATAAGAAAAAAGTTAGAGATTTGGGAAAAGAAAATCCTAAGAAAAGTTTTTGGTGGTATAAAGAAGGCTAACGGAGAATGGAGCAGAAGAGCAAACCAGGAGCTAATGGAGATTTATAAGACCCAAAAAAACACAGAAAATCAGAGCACAGATAGTTAGATGGTTGGGACATGTTTTAGGAATGCCAAAAGAACGACACGTCCTAAGAGCCCTGAAAGCAGGAGAACAAGGAAAGAATAGAAGAGGAAGACCACGAAGTATGTGTTATGTGGGAACAAGAGACTGGAAATCACAAGTGAAGTAACAGTAAAAAGTGGAAAAAACTAGTCAAAACTATGGAAGATAAGAGTCTCTAGGATCTGTAGTGCTCTTATAAATAATCTTGAATTCACATGAGTGGCCATTATGGTATTATCTGCAGGAAGTTGACGTTATACTCAAACACGATTCTGTTTGAGTATAAAAAAGGTAAGACTTTTTTAAATGCGTTTTTCTCGAAATAATTTTTTTCAAGTCGGTGTTTACTGTATCTCAAAAACTACTTGATCGACCCTTTCCAAATTTTGCACACTTCATTTATAGATAAATTACTAGGTCGCAATGTCGAGATATTGTCCATTTTGTTGTTACAATTACAAATGAAAATTAAAAAAAATCGTCTTTTTTACTTCTAAAATTTGAAAAAACGATAAAATGAACAATATCTGGACAGATGAACCAGTTATAAGTTGCAATAAACACCGCAAAGTAACTTCTTTTTCATCTTGGAAAATTAGCTGTCATTTTCTTAATTTTGCATATTTTTGTACCAAAATTTCAAATACTCTTGAAATGATGTACCTACTATAATGTACTAATATATTATAAATAAATTTATATTAAATAGTTTTAAAAAAATCTTAAAAATATGTTTAAAATATTGAAACTAAACCCCTTCTCCCCCCCATTAAGGCACGCTGATAGTATAGCGAAAGAAACGTATAATAAAAATATATAGTAGCACTTTTAAACAAAAAGTTTCAACGAGAAAAAACTTCTCTCGTGTCTAAACATTTAACAAAATCGAATTGTTTGTCATATCATCTATTCACATTCACTTAGTTATTTTATGATGCGAATTTACGCGAAGAAATGATTTTAAAAGCCATTATTAACGCCCAAATTATTATTTTTTCAAAATTCAAAATTTTACTTTTACTAGGTACATAATTATCACTAATATTGTTCTAAATATGGAAATATTCGTGAAATTGTTTTATATCTTTGCATTTTTGAATTTTGGGCCGACCTATAAATAGGACACTGGGGCTTACGGTTATCAAAATTACAAGTATGTATGAATGAGCTAAAAATAGTTGTGAGAGTTAGCACTTAAAAGAAATAAGTTTATGTTTTATGATATTGTATACAATAAGTTTTACACAATGTTACAGTAAATATTCCCCAATATGTTCTACTAGCTTGTGCGAGAATCTAGTACATACTATAATCAAAATTAGATTATATTATCGTTCCACTTTACAAAAAGTATTTTTCTGTTTACATCAAATCGAAAATCATATGATCCACGAACTTCTTTACCAATCGTTTTTGATCATGTATAGGACGCTTCCGCTAATCTATTTTTCCGCAAGGTTCCGTTTGCTCGGTATCCACGTCTTTGAAAATGAAATATTAAATCTCTGCTGGTATAGTTTATTTCACGAAAAATGGTTGAGTGCTTAATGATTGCAATAAAGCCCGACCGCAAGTACCCCAGCTTAGTCAACATTAGTTGAGCAGGTAAGTATTCAGGTAAAATTGAAGCTACTGTGGATTGTCGTTATCTTGTTTGTATAACAAATTCTTGGTAATATAAAAACGATTAAAAAATCGTATAAAATTATAAAAACGATTAGAATACATTTTATTTCATAAAGTTGTAAACATTTTAACAGTGAGTTTCACTATCAATGGTTGATCTTTTAATGACCACAATAAATTTGTTGATCGTTAAGTATTTCCTGGAATAATTATACAGGTTCCCTCTATTCTGTATAATTTGTAAAAGTATATAAAACCGATGAGAAATTTTTAAATACACCTTTTGTTTCATTTAGTTGAAAGTGTTACAAGTGTTACCAGTGTTATACCTATTTATACCTATAAAACAGCATTATGTGGCGTTCGTGGAAAAACATTGATGGTGCTTCTTCCAGTGTTCCAGTAAAGAAAAAGCATTTATCTGCTGACGCTAGAGAAATCGTAAAAACAATATATAGTTCTTTACTTACAAGAGGACGTACTGCTAATACTGCTGCCAGTGAAATATCTGATTTAACGAAAATACCTCTAACCACAATGAAAAGAATTACATCAAATCCCATTAAGTCAAGAAGGAAGGGTAAGGATGCCGGTTCTACCAAATGTATTGACGAAAGTGATAAGGACTTAATAAGAAGAAAAATTTACACAATGTACGAAGAGCAACGGATACCTACATTAGATGCTTTAAAACAACGGCTTACTAATGATGATACACAAATAAACTGTAGCCGCATTAGTCTTTGGAGGATTTTGTCTAAAATGGGCTTCAGATATCGTACAATTGACAAAAGGCAAGTGCTTATGGAGTCCCATCGTTTACAAAAGTGGCGTACTGAATATATAACTTCCATAAGAAAGTACCGTACAGAAGATCGACCAATAATTTATCTAGATGAGACATGGTTTGACACTCATGAAACACCATCCAAAGGATGATCCGATTCTTCCAACAGGTGTCAAATAAAAGCTCCATCAAACAAAGGGAAAAGAATAACAATTTTACATGCAGGATCAGAAAATGGTTTGGTCCCAAATGCCTTATGGCTTTCTGCAAAGAACATTAAAGACTCCTGCGTGGACTACTATGAGGATATAACGGCAGAGCTTTTTGAGCAATGGTTTAAGAATTGTCTTATACCTAACCTTCCTCAAAATAGTGTGATAGTAATGGACAATGCAAGTTACCACAGTCGTCAATTACATAAGTCTCCAAGTGCAAATAACACGAAAATTGAAATTCAAAACTACCTGTTAGAAAACGATATATATTTTGAAGAAAGTTATTTAAAAAATGAACTGTTAGAAGTGTTAAAATCATTTTCTATTAAAAAAGTATATGTTTGTGACGCATTGGCCGAGGACATGGAACATACAGTGTTACGGCTTCCGCCCTACTATTGTTTATTTAATCCCATAGAGCATATGTGGCACCAACTAAAGTCAAATGTTAGGTCACAAAATGTTTCTCCGACTTTAAGTGGTAGTGTAGTCGAATTAATAAGGAAATGTGTTGATGATATCTCCCCAGAAAGTTGGAAAAATTCAGTACGCCATGTAATGAACGTAGAAAATTCATATGTTACTTTGAATCACATAATTAAACCAATTGTTATTAATCTTGAAGAGGATAGGGACAGCGAAACAGAATTAGGCATTTAGGAATTCATAAATATATTTTGGTTATTTTGGGTATTTTTTTTGTAAATATTAACTTGTATATATTTTTCTATATTTTTTTTTCAATTCATCTATGTATTTTGTATTCGTTTGTATGTATATACTGTAAATACAACTATTATTACTGTACATTTTTAACGATATCCGATTAGGAAGAGCAAAAACTTTTAAACACGCCAGTTTTTTGCTGACAGTCCTAAGCCTGTAAAAAGTGTGAAGGAAAGAACCTTTCTGAATTTAGATCCATATACTACAATTATTCACGTAGAACAAAAAAACTACTTTCTTCATGTTAAAAATTGTTCAATTATCAAGTATATTCACTTGAACAACCTGAAAATACCATATGAAATAAATTAATAAATTTTTATAATCGTGTATTACACAGCTACCAATGAAATATATTAAATAACAAACTTTCTGAACTGGGACCCTGTGTACTTCGGTAGTTTATTGAGAGACTCTTGTATACACAATAGGATCAACTCAGGTAACCATTAAGCACTCAACCATTTTTCGTGAAACAAACTATAACTAAATTATTAAAAAATAACCAGTGGCTCGCAGGTTCAGAAATGCAATCTAACATATGAAGTACTACTCTTGATCCTAAGGTCAAACCTTTGCAATCATTTTTAGGTATTGTTTTGGCAGTATAAAATTAAAATTAAAACAGTATCCACTACTTCCACAAAAATTCCAAAATTTGTAGCCGAATCAAATAAGGTTTCTTCGTATAAATTGCTTCAATCAGTTATGCCCGCAGTATTTCCCAAATATTTATTTACTTTATTTTTATCTTTATTATCCATTCTTTAAATTTAAACAAATTTTAAAGTTGAAAAAAAAATTAAATTTACAGTGATCTACAAATAGGACGCTGGTCTATAATGGGTTTTACGGCATACTTCGGTCTGCAAACTGTTTTGGATCTAATATCTTTGGAATTAGAACAAACGTTGATATTAGCCAATCGTCTGGTATTTGACCACTATTATATATATCCTGTTACATGGATGTGTTAAGTATTTAGTGTTTACATGTTTCACTACTCATGTATACACATTATCGTGTCCTGGCCTTTTATTGGATTTCAATAATTCCAAAGCTCGCTGAATATCGAATTCCGACAAACTCGATCCATTAGATCAATCAGACACAATTAACTGCTGTCAATGCAATACCCTAAATAATACATGAAACTGGCAAGTCCTGAACAGAAAATTTTAGCAATTGTTTGGATTCTTTTACATGTTGCAATAACTTAGAAAAACATGTAATAAAGAAAATACTAACAGCTGATTTACCGGTTGTAAATAGATCTATATTTCGTAAAAATTTCTTCTTCTTTCAGTACCCTCTCCGATTATCGAATGTTGGAGATCATTTTGGTAGCAATAACTTTGTTTATGGCAGCTCGAAAGAAGATTACCGGATGTATTTTAATACCACTCTCTGAGATTTCGGTCCTTCGACTCTGATTTTTGTTTGTGTTGGTGCCGCTCTCTTGGGTGTGAAGTATTTCATGGCAATTTTTATTTTACACAATACTAGGCAATGGTTGCTACTTACATCTGCTGAGTTTAAGCAACTGAAGTGTTCGAATATGCCCGGAGAAGCAACTATTTATAGACAAGCAACGAGAGAGTGGAAGTATTACAAAAGCACCTAAAACGTCAGTAGGAAGAAAACCCATTCATAAAGACGATACGAGATTAAAGGAACCGTTCTTCTTCTTCTTTTTAGCCTTCTGTCGTCCATGATTGGTCATAGGCCTCTCCCAACTCCTTCCATCGGTCTCTATCCTGAGCAACATATTTCCAATTTGTTCTGGCTATTCTTTTAATATCATCTGATCTGTGGTCTTCCTCTTGGTCGTTTACTTTCGTAAGGTCTCCAATGTTGTATTGTAGTATTCCAACGTTGGTCTTTTTGTCAATTTGCCAATTTTAGCAATTTTTGTTGTTATGTCCTCGACTTTTGTTTTGGATCTTACCCAGTCGTTCCTCTTTTTATCTGACAGTCGTATACCTAACATTGCTCTTTCCATTGTTCTTTCTGTTGTGGCTAGTTTATTCATGTTTGCCTTGGTTAGGGTCCAGGTTTGACATCCATATGTCATGATAGGAAGGATGCATTGGTTGGCATACCTCAAGTATTGGGGTATTTTGCGGTTCTTAAGTATCCAACTAAGTTTTCCAAATCCTGCCCATGCTAGTCTTGCTCTTCTAGTAATTTCCGCACTTTGTTTCTCTTTGTCAAGTTTCAGGATTTGGCCTAGGTAGATATATTCCTGGATTTGTTCTATCTCACTGCCATTTATAGTTATACGTCTGGGATCATCTGTGTTTGTCATTATTTTTGTTTTTTTTCATATTCATTTTTAGGCCGACGTATTGGGAGCTGGCTGCTAGTTCCCCCATCATAATTTGCAGTTCTTCGAATGTGCTCGCTATAATCACTATGTCGTCAGCGAATCTGAGGTGGTTTAACTTGTTGCCATTAACGTTAATGCCATAGGTTGACCAATTTATAATTTTGAAGACGTCTTCTAGGGATAAGTTGAAAAGCTTTGGCGATATTACGTCTCCTTGACTCACTCCTCTCTTAATGGGGATGGGATTTGTATTTTTGTCTAGTTGTACTATCATAGTTGCATTTTCATACATATTATGTATTAGTTGCCTATATCTCGAATCTATTCTACAATTATTAATAGCTTGTTCCATGGCCCACATCTCGATGCTATCAAACGCCTTTTCATAGTCACCGAAGGCAAGAAATACGGGCAGTTGGTATTCATTTGCCTTCTCTATCAATGTTCTCATTGTCAGCAGATGGTCTGATGTACTATATCCTTTGCGGAAGCCAGCCTGTTCAACCGGTTGGTAATTGTCCATTTTGTAGGTTAACCGGTGGTCAATAATTCTCATAAATAGTTTGTATACTTGACTGGGCAACGATATAAGTCTATAATTTTGTAGATCACATTTGTCCCCTTTTTTGTGTAAGAGTATTACTAGACTCTCGTTCCAGTCTTTAGGGATCTTGCTATTATGGAGACATCTATTAAATAGCTCTGTTAGTACAGGGATTGTTAATGTCTTGCTTGTTTTCAAGAGCTCGGCAATTATACCGTAAAGCCTGGAGCTTTATTATTTTTTAGCTCTTTTAAAGCTCTTTCTATTTCGAATCCCTTTATATTTGGTAGTACTTCTGATCCCACGTTTTTTATTTTTCTTTTTACGTTCTTCTTTGTTGTTTCATTAGGCTGGCCTTGCGAGCTGTACAAGGATGTATAGAAGTCTTCGACAATATTTGTTATTTTATATTTTTTGTTCTTCTCTTCCTTATTGTTGGCGTCTTTAATTTTGATGATTTTTTAAACTCCCAGTGCGGGTCTTAGACATTTTAAGCCTCTGTTGTTTTCAATGACTCGCTCTATTAAGTTCTGGTTCCATTTTTGTATGTCGCGTTTTAGTTCTTTTCTAATTGTTTTATTAAGTTCTCTGTATTCTTGAGTATAGCGTTTGTTTTGCGCTAGTAGTTGTCTTCTTTTCGTCATTAGCTGTTTGGTTTCATTGCTTATTTTGTCTTCTTTAATCCTTTAGTCCTGCTGCGAGAAAGTTTGAGAACTCTCGGAATTGCTCTTCATTTGTTCTTAGTTTAAAGGCATCTATCCTCGTTGTTTTTTTTTTTTTAATCGTTTTTCTCTCTTCTTTCATATTTATTTTTGCTCTAACTATACGATGGTCACTACCCGTTGTTACGTTGTTTATTGTTGTGACGTCTTCAAATATTCCGGATAAAATAAATCAAATAAGGAACCGTTACCTAACACTAAATGAAGAAAGCAAGAACTCTTGGATTGGCTAATAACCAAAGAAATAATAGTGCCAGCAGAAGGTTTACTTCGGAATATAGTTTCTAAGTGTTCGAATATGCCCGGAGAAGCAACTATTTATGGACAAGCAACGAAAGAGTGGAAGTATTACAGAAACACCTAAAACGTCATCAGGAAGAAAAAAAAACAAGATTAAAGGAACCGTTACCTAACACTAAATGGAGAAAGCAAGAACTCCTAAATTGGCTAATAACCAAACAAATAATAGTTCCTGCAGAAGGTTTACTCAAAAAAGAGTTATTGCAGCTATGCAGACAATATTCACCAAAATTTAAGAAGTATAGTGTAGATGAAATAGCAAAAGAACAGAGTTAAATTGTTGCGATTACCACCTTACCACTGTGAACCCATATAAATAATCTGGGCTCAAATGAAGGGATATGTCGCGAGAAATAATACAACATTAAGGGCCGATTGTTCGAACGCTAATCAAAACTTGATTGTAATCAAATATTTAATTAAAATCAAATATGTCACATTTTGAGGTTATGTTGACTGATTTATTTTATTCAATTTTATTATTTTGCGTTTTAATTTAAAATAAACCATAATTAAACTCTTTCTGATGTTAATTTTATTTTTTTATTTACAAATCAATAACAACAATAAGCAATTTTTAATAATTTTAACAGCTGCTGTGACGTATTAAATTAAATATTTGATTACAATCAAGTTTTGATTAGCGTTCAAACAATCGGCCCTTAAACTTCAAGATGTTCGTCAACTCTGACTCCATATCAAAAATTTCATCTGACAATAGGAAAAAATCTATAAGACGTGTCATAGCAGAGGAAGAAACTCGATATGTTAATAGTGGAAAGAATAGAACCAATTATTATTTTTATGTAAAATTGTAAGGAAATTTCCTAAACCAATATTTAGTATTTTTATAAAAATGAATTTGGATATGTAATATTGACGTTTCTTATTTTTTTATGTTAAAATAATTTTATGTTCTCCGCCACTGAGACGTTCAGTTATTGCTTAATCCCTTACGGTTTGCTCATTTGCATTTTATGATGTATAGTATTTGAGGTTTGTCGGGGTTGTCAGTATATTGTAATTCAAACGTGTAGTTTCAAGTGACCAACATGTTTAGACGTAAGCTGGATATTGATGAATTAATTGCAAATGTGCATAAATACTTTACCAAGGAAAGAGACAATGGTGTACCTTTAAAGTCATTATTATGTATAAATCAACGCGTGAGACAATGGTGTACCTTTAAAGTCATTATTATGTATAAATCAACGGGCGGACGTAATTTCGGCCGGAAAAAGAGCAGGTACTAAAAGCCGGTAGGTAAATTCGGCCGGAGGTTTTAAGTTGCTTCCTTATCTCATAGGTATTTTCGGCCGCAAATCAAATAAAATAACAGAATGCTTTATATTAAAATATTTCTTTATTTCAATAAAATTATTACATCAACTTATTTCTATAAATTAAGTAAACTATAAATTTTTAAAAAACGTTTTGATGTGATACAGATTTAACGAAATTAATTCTAGAAATATTGTCAGATCGAAGCATATTTACCATGTTTTCGATAAATTTTAGTTTGTTTTTTACTTGTTTGTCTTTAATTTTTGCTGGAATATTTAAATTTTTTATTTTTAAATATGCATCGATCTGACAATCTTTTAATTTTTCTATAAAAATAAATATAGAAGGGTGACTTGAATAAAAACTAGAATTAAAGTGCGAATGGAATGATTCGCAGGCATTTGTGGTTCTTTTAATTGATGGGTTTTCATATGCCCATATATTTGGTGGAAAATGAGATTCTGGCGCTATGTAGTTTTCTAATAAATAGTCTGCGTATTTATCTATAAGTTTATGGTCCGGTTTGTATGACATGAGATCAAATATGAAACAATCTTCAACTTCAGAGGGGTCTAAATAAGTTAGCCCAAAAGTATGAGTAAGCCATTTGCTTTCCTCGCAGTTTTTATCTTTATACATTTGGGTTAACCCTAATGATTGTATTTTCCTATACCACGCCTGGTGCAAGTGGAATCTACAACCATTTAGTTTGGTTTTGGGAAAGACAACTTTTAATGCGTTATGAATTGCGATTTCAAAATCCACAAATACCTCCTTCGGTTCAAAAACAATATTATAAAGTTCAAAAATTTTAGATTTTACCAACAGAAAAAGTCTCATATATGTGTCACTGGTCTTATTGGGCAACAGACAATACAAAAGAGGAACATAATGCCCATTTTCCAGTCCATGGATGGTAAATAACTGATAAAAATATTTTGTACAATAAGAAAATGTGCCATCCATGTAAAAATCTTTCATTTTACATAAACTTATTATATTTGTATGGCAAGAAAAAACAATGATATTATCAGCTGTGCTGTTAATAAACAAAAAATTTTCACCTGTTGTGGTTTTCGGTCCATAACTATCGAGTACAGAATGTACATCGTGAATATCCTTAGGCAGGGCTGGTAAGAGCTTACGGCGGCTGTTGTACAAATTTCTTCTTATTAGACTGACATCTATCGATGACAAATTCTCTGGCAAATGATTTGAAAGAACGCTTTTAATAATTTTTGAAGGTTTCTCCGATATGTCTTCCTCAGCTTTGCGCTTGCATGAAGTCGTCACTATTTTTCTCTCCAACGTAGTTTCATCGGACTCGTGGTTGTGGATTAATTCACTTCTAGTAACTGTGTATTCCGCACCAACAGTGTACAGTTTGGCTAAACATCTTAAATTTTTCTTTATACACCTCCAACGTACTTCACCACTTTTTAATACGTCCTGTTTACAAAACTGAAACTTTTCTACAACTAGTAAGTCACAACCGCGTGAACTCTTAATTACTGAAACAGATGCCATCGTATACAAATAATATATTTTATGCTTTCTATCGACTAGTAGCTTCAAGATAAGTTATAATACTGACTAGCTATAATAATTTTATACCTGTTATTTGTGAATTTTATACATTTAAAGGAATAATCTTAAGTAGGTACAACATAGTTATTAGAATAAAGAGATAAGTAAATTAAAGGTATTTCCGACAGGTACACAGGATTAGGTATTTCCAAATAAATACACAATTAATATTTTACAGAAACTATGAAGCGTAATTACCAATATTTTAATCTCATCGTAAACATCAACCCCTCGGCCGAAATTACCCCTGTCATAAATGGTACCCCTTGATTTATGCAGGTAGGCCAAGGGATTACCGGCCGAAATTACGCCCGCCGAAATCAACGCGTTTGTGACGAACTCGGGATGAGGGAAAGTAAGCTAAAAACTGTAATGAAGACTGTCAGACATAAGAAGATCTTACTGTGACTGAGTATCACGAAGACAATAAAACGACTCGTAAACATTCTAGGAGCATTGCCTTACCCGATGGAGAAAAATTTGAAATTCGCAATATTTTGTATCGAATGCGTGAAAATAATCAACATGTCAGTTTAGATACTTTACTGGCAAAAATAAGAGAAAGACAAGTTACTGAAATTAAGAGAACTAGCCTTTGGAAAGTGGAAAGCCAAAAAAAAAAAAATAATAGGTTACCTACTTTTATGCAAAAGGAGTAGTGTGGTCCACAAAAGAATTAAATTTTTGAGAGAATATACTAGACTTAAATATGAAAATACAACATTCGTATAATTAGATGAGACATGGATATTTGCAAAAGATGGAATTAAAAGAATTTGGCAAGACGACAGCATAAAATCAATTAAACACACAGATAGCGAAGGCAAAAGACACATCATTCTTTATGCAGGAGGGAAAGAAGGCTTTATAAAAAACGCAGATTTGATTTTTTCTTCAAAATCAATATTTTATGATTACCATGAAAACATGAATGCAGATATGTTTGTTAAATGGCTTAAGTAGAAACTGTTACCTAGTCTGACCTGTTACCTGAGTAAACCATCAGTTATAGTTATAGATAATACACCTTACCATTTGGAGATTTTGGAGAAACAACCAAAACAGTCGTGGAACGTACCGAGCATAAAAAATTGGTTAGTTAAAAATAACATCAATTTTCCGGAATACTCCTTCAAATCAGAGTTACTGGAAATTTCGAATCGTAATGAAAATCCAACAGTTTATATAGTCGACCAAATTGTATTAAGTTGTGGACATCAAGTAGGTACTACGATTACCGCCGTATCCCTGATAGTTTAATCCCATAGAACACATCTGGGGTATATGTAAATCGTATTATGATAATCAAGTTGGATGCAGTGGATACAGTGCCGATGCAGTTAGTAAAATGTTGCAAGAAGCTATTAAAACTGCAACTCCAGAAATATGGGCAAAAACTGTAAATAAATGTGAAAAATTAATAGAAGAGTGGTGGATCCGGGAAAATAAAATTAGTGAAATTAATCCAGTGATTAAAGATTTACATAATGATAGCGGTAGTGAATTTGGTGACGATGATGATGATTTATAAATTTAAATAATCAGTAAGTATACTATTATAGTGTTATTTACAAAATAATTGTACAGCAGATTAACCATTATATTTATACATTCATTATTAGCCAAATAAACAATAATAATTAAAATTCCTTTTGAATTTTGCTCCTCATTTTATACAAATTAACTCTAACTGATAATACAGGCAAAACTATTCCAAACAAATTAAGTAATTAATAAGATTATGGAGAACTCTAGTGCAGTTTACCGTACCTTTTACTACAACGAGAGGTTTTCTGCGAGTTCCATTAATCATTTAGAGGTGCAAGTTGGTTGAATATACTGTAAGTGAAACATTGTAAACTTTAAATTACTTATTTATGTCATTGTTCTATTATAGCATAGCTCTGAAAATTGCTTGGAAGTAAATGTTTACACATTTCAAAACTGCTTTTCTTTTTTTCATTCTTTGATTTGTTATGTGTGTAAAAAACATATCAACCTTTTCATTTATAAATTTGTATCTTAGTTTTTCTAGAAATGTGTCAATCTAAAGATGTTTATTACACAAACTTTAATTTCTTCTTGCATGTCTGTAGTTATTGCCCCAAATATTTAAATTTCTCGACTCTTTCAAAATTGAAGTCTCTCATTGACACATTTTGCCCGATTTGCTTATTTGTCTTACATATGAGCAGAAGTTTGGTGCTTTAAATTCTCTGGATTTTCCTATTACCTTTCACCACATGGTTAAATAAATGTGTTTATACATACATCTTTACCACGGACCTTTTTAAAATATGTAGATATATAAATTTCTAATAATTTCCTTAATGGACCTAATTTTCATTTAATAACGTTCAAAGAATTGTGAACTATGTCCTTGAATGTATAAAGTGGAAAATTTTATCTATTGTTTTTATTTTTATGGACATATCATGTCATTAGACCAAAATGGATTCCTATTATTCCAGTGTAATTTATTCATATAGCTCTTTTAAATTTACGTGTCCCTTACTTACCAAGATAACGCAAATTAGTAATACATGCACGTGTTTTAAAGTTTTAGCCATAAATAGGTATTTACGTCTACTGTTTTTAAACTGAATATCAGAAATAGACTTTAAAGGTTAAACATAATAAGGGCTTTGTTACAGTATTAAACTCAAATAATCATCCTGCCTTGTAAGTATAGGATAACAGAGTCACTTGATTTACGATTGCAAAATTTATGTAGAAGATGACATATTTTTTCTATTTGCCAATGAAGGTAAGAGCTGAAAAAGTAAAAAAGTCAAACTTTTTACTGATATAATAACTAAACTTACTATACTAAAAGTCGTCACTACAAAATCCTAACTTGTCAAAATAAACAAAATGTATGTGTCTCTTGGATGTCGTTGGATATCCTCTTTTGATTCATCCTAACCTGTTTTTAATATTCTGATTAATGGCACGTTGTATTGCAAAGTTTTTTTCTCCCTTTTTTGTTTGCAAGAGATAATATGTTTGTATGTAAATATTCTAAATGTGCCTTCCAACTTACTTCTTGGTCAAAGATCACACTGAGGATCTAATTTTCTCTACATATTTAAGCTGCCCTCCATTGAAATATAAGTTCTTCGGTTGTATTTGGTGACTTTTCCTAAAACACACTGCTTTGGTTTTGAGGGTATTGAACTGAAGTCCACTTGTAAATGACTATTTTTCAATATGATTTATGGTTTTTTGTACATTGGCATGTATGGTACATCTCCCTAGGGGAGATAACAACAATCAAATTGATCACGTTTTAATTGAGAAATAATATAGAATTTTATTGAAAAGCTAAGAACAATGCCAGAAAATAATAATTGTGCTTCGTCAACTATTAAGAGCAGAAATAGGAATTAATATTAAAATGAATGAATGAATACCATGTTTTTATCTTGTTTAGGCTTTAGTGCATCTTCAAGAGTGGGGTTTCTTATTGGTGAAACGTCAATCTGCATATGTCGCTCCCCGGAACTAAGTGGTCTGTAAAGCAGTAGTGTGAGAAGGATTTCCTGCCTTTGGATGCCAGTTGGACTAAGCCCGCTACTAAGTAAAGTTCTGTTGGAAACGGTCCTTTTCAGATTGTTAGTAATATATATATATATATATATATATATATATATATATATATATATATATATATATATATATATATATATATATATATATATATATATATATATATATATATATATAGTATTTTCTGTAGCCTTCGATTTTTTACACATCGAAATATTAGGGATGTGTCTTAAGAGTACTGTCAGGAAGTTCGTTCTTGTTTGTTGTTATTGGGAAAATTAATTAAATTAAAATTAATTTTTACTTTTTTTTTGACAAAGTATAAGTTAAAATCAATATTTGTACGGTAGAGGTAAAGAATCGTAAGGTAATGGTAAGGTAAGGAATCGGAGGTAAACGTAATTTACTTTGTGGTAAATAGCCATAAGTGAAATGCTATTGGTTCCTTAAATACGATATTTAGAAAAAGTTGTATTAGAAATTGTTAGAGGTAAAAAGTCGTTTATCTAAAAAAGGGTTATGCGCAGTTGAATATTCCACGAACCCAAAGTGGTAAACGATCGTATATTCATCCGGTCTGGTATTATAAAATGCTATCAAGAGGGAAACATTTAGTAAATCTTGTACTAGTTTCAAGTAGTGATTCTCCAACTCTAGGTAATTTGAAATTTATAATATTTATACCTACTTAATAACCTGTAAACAGTTTAAAAGAAAAGTGGGGTTATGTTAGAATTAAAATATATTTAATACAATATTATTATTAGAATATTATTTGTTTTAATAGGAACATCATCATCATTGGCTCCACAACCCATGGTGGGTCTTGGCCTGCTGAAGGAAAAGTCTACATTCTCTCCTATTCTTCGCCTTAGCTTTCCTGGGTCTGCCTCTCCTTCTCACTCCATCTATTCTTTGGTTATAATATGTTTTGGCGGCTCCATCTCATTCATTCTCTCTATGTGACCTAACCACCATAACCGGTTTATTTTGATGGACCTAATAATATCAGGTTTGTCATACAGGCGGTAAAGTTCGAAATTATAGCGTCTACGCCATAATCCGTACTCCTGTACTCCTTCATAGATATGCCGGAGGATTTTAGGAATAGGAACATAGCAAGTATTTAGTTTTGCTTTATTGCAGTATGCAAATATATTTCCTTAAAATCATTTTGGCTTCTCTTAATGTCCCTCTAAAAAAACGTGGTGGAGTTGCGATTGTTTACCTTTAAAACATTCATATCATTTTCAGAATTGCCTGCTATATTGCCTGTAAGTAATAGGCATTCATATAATTACGGGGCTTATCCAGAGGAACACAGAGCATATCCCTATTCAAGGTAAATTGGAAAATATAAAATTAATCATTCACATTCTTAATAAAATCCATAGAAACTGATTTCTTTAATCACTTTTACGTTATTGCGTCCTACTTACTAACTAATAACTAAAGATCACAACTTGAAGGTGTTTCGGTTTTGTTCTAGGAGTGCTCAATGATAGTTCAAATATTACCGAATGCTGTCAGATAATTAGCCGTGCAGAATCAGGAAATAATAATAATAAAAATAATATAATAGTAAGGAAATAATATTAAAAATTAACAAAAATATGAAACTGATAGTGAACCTGAACAATTCAGAGATTTTAGTGATGACGATCCCGAATATACTCCGTACAATGAAGAAAATGGTAGTACTGATGGAAACAGACGAAAATGTAGAAAATAGCATACTTACTGAGGGGAGAAATGAAGAAGGTAAAAAAAACGCCATAGAAAATAAGCAAGAAAATAGTACAGTGAGGCCTACAAAGCGTGAAAGAAATGAACAAAATTGGAAGGTAACAAATTAAACCCGGTTGTAGATCTTACAGACGAAAATGTACTGATAAAGTTAACGAATTTGAGCGAGTACAGATATTTAATAATTATTGAATGAAACTAAAACTTGAGATCTCAAACGACAACTTATACCATCCAGGGTGAATAATGTACCAAAAAAAACGTAAAAAGCCAGTAGATGGTAGAAGAGGTAACCAGAGAAAACAAAAGATTCATTATAATTGTGAGGTGAATGGTAAAATTGTAGAGGTTTGTAAATTATTTTTTCTCCACATTGGATATATCTGAGATGGATCTGAGACAGATGATGTTAAAGAACGAGTTCGTAGCCATATTCGGTTATTCCCAATATATGAAAGTCATTATAGCCGCAACAAAACCAAAAGAAAATATCTTGGAAGCGAACTCAATATCGACAAGATGTATAATCTTTATAAAATTAAATGTGAAGAAGACGGCTTGCAAAAAAGTGAGATAGTCAAATCGTGGCTATATAGACATATTTTTAAACAGAGTTTAATATTGGTTTTAAAATTTCATCCAATACTTGTGAGGTATGTGATAGTCTTACTATGACATTACAAGAAATTCAATCAGCGGATGAGCGAGCAGCAATTCAAGAGAAAATTGATTGCCACTTAAAAGATGCTGATATCCATCGGTAAAAACATTGACAAAGTAAACTGTTCTGAAAAAAACAAAAGTTATTATGCTAGATTTGCAAAAATGTCTGCCCACCCCCTATCTATCTAACTCAAAAGGTTTTAATTGCTTAAAGCTCTGAACTTTAAATCTCACCATTTATGATGCTATTCTCCGTTCATAAATTGTTGAGAGCACGAAATGTGCCTCAAACTCATAAAACGGTCGTAAACCATAGGCGTTCCTGAGGTGTTTATTCATTAAATAATAATATAATATTTTTTAATACTGTTATATATATAATATTAATAATATTTTAATACTAATATATTTAGCAAAAAAACAATTAAAACTTTCACGGCTAATGTTATGTAATTATATTATATTAATAAAAATAAGAATTTAACCATTAACAATTTTGTAAATAAGAATACCTTATCTCTTTGGATATTTCAATACTAATCTTCGCGTTTAATCACTTTACTAAAAAACCTGGAATTCATATCCGAAGGTACTATTCGTTGCAAGATAATTAGGATGGAATTCCCCAGATTTTTAATAATATAATGGGTATGCTTTGGCCAAGTGCCTCGTTTGTTCAGTTTATATTCGAAACTTAACTTAAAAGGGTGAAGTTATTACGAACGAAAACAATTTTTTTGTTTAGTACGTTTTTGATCGCATGTAATTTACGGCTCGTCGGTGTGTCCGCGTCTACGGCAGTAATTAGCGTCTCGAATATTTCTTTTGCGAATTATATGCAGTGCGTGAGTGATTTTTTATTCCATATACCTACGAACATATACGTATCTTTCGCTCGTGCTCGTTTTGTTGGATTGTTTGTGATGGCTTCATCATCAACATCATCAAGTTTTACACCGGTACTGTTGCGTACAGACAGTAAGTCTGTCTATTCACCAAGAGAGAAGACTATTGTCCTGAATGTTCACGATGCTCTGGTTTCTCAGAATCCCACAAACACTGTTCGCAACATAGTCGAAAGTTGTGCCAACATGACTGGCGTAGGAGAGTCAACTATATATAGGTTCCTATCAGAAAGAAAAAAACACGGTATAGCTAACCCAAACACAAACGAACACTTAAAGAGAGCGAAAAAGCCTATTGAAATTGATGAATTTTCAAAAAAGAAATACCAAACCTAAACAAAATTTTGCAAGAAGTTAGAGACGACCCGGATTTGCCTCATATCGGACGAACTAAATTGTGGCAAGTTTTAAAAGAATTAAATTTCCGGTGGGAGAAATCAGACCGAAAATCACTTTTGATTGACCGGGAGGAGATAATATGTTGGAGAAGAAATTATCTAAGATCCATACGAAAATTCCGGGCTGAAGAAAGGCCCATCTTCTACCAGGATGAAACGTGGGTAAACTCAGGTCATACTCTAAAAAAAAATTGGTCAGATAAAAATATATTAAGCTCCAGGCAAGCCTTTATGGAAGGTTGGTCTACTGGTATCTCCCCACCTTCTGGTAAAGGCAGTAGATTAATAATTTCTCACATTGGCAGTGAAAAAGGATTTGTTAAGCATGGTTTGTTGGAATTTCAGTCCAAAAGCACAAAAGACTATCACGAGGAGATGACAGCTGATGTTTTCGAAGAGTATTTTGAGCAGATGATTGAACACATACCACCAAATTCAATTATAGTAATAGATAATGCACCTTATCATTCACGACTAGTAGAAAGACTTCCAACGACTGCGTGGAAGAAACATGATATTCTTGACTGGCTGCGGAATAAGTATCTGCCTTACGAAGATGGAATGGTAAAAGCAGAACTTCTAAAAATTGCCCGGCAACACAAATCTAAGTTCAAGGAATACGTAGTTGACAAAATGGCGGAAAGGCGAAACATTACAGTCGTTAGACTTCCACCCTACCACTGCGAAATAAATCCAATTGAACTCATTTGGGCACAAATGAAAAGTTATGTGGCTAGAAAAAATACGTTATATAAAATACAAGCTGTACGTGAATTGTTATACGAGTCTTTACAACATATTACAGAACAAAACTGGAAAGATGCAGTAAGGCATGTAATAGAAGAAGAACAAAAAATGTGGGATCTTGATAACATAATTGATGTGACCGTAGAGACACAACCGCTAATTATTAACCCTCAAGATGACTCGGATTCCGAAGTTGATCCTATTTATTTTGAATTTGAATAGTTTTCTAATCGTAATTATATAAGGTAAGTAATAATAGTGGTAATCGTAAGGTATTAAAGGGGAAAGGCGCAAAATGTCGCCTGTCAAAATGTTCAATGTGTTTTAAATGTATCCATTTTTTTTTCAAATCCTGAGAAAACTAAACAGCATTTTTGAAAAATTTAAAGGCAGAATGAAATATTTTTTAGAATAAATAAAAAGATTCTTTTGCATGCAATATTTTCAATTAAAAATTATACTATATTTTCTCTTTTATTTTCACCCCTGTTACATAACATATTAAAATAAACATTGTAGAAGTTTTCAGGGACTTTCTGCCCTGAGTAATAATGTAATCTTTCATTCTGCGTTTAAATTTTTCAAAAATATTTATTAGTTTTCTCCGGATTCGAAAATAATGGATACATTTAAAACACATTGGAAATTTTGCCAGGCGACATTTGGCGCCTTTTTCCTTAATTAAATAAATGTATCTTTTACAAATGGCAAGAAACTTTTTATTTTTGAATAAAATAAATAAGTTTTATTAAAAAATACAATTTACATAAGTACAATTTAAAAAAAATATTTATTTAGTTCAAATAAATGTTTCAATCATATACTCTACGACACTGGTCGTTCATCTCTAATCATTCAAAATACCCCCGTAATAGGATTATAAGGTATTGTATTCCTTCAGATATAAGGTGGGTTAGTCGAGAACGTCTTAAACCGTCAGTTTTAGGTTGGTTTTTACTATTATATCGTATTACCTATCCTCTCTGTATTTCAGTTTTCTAATTAGGGTTAAACTTGTAGTGAGCTATCAACGAATTGTGAACCGACTATACAGAAAAGAAGTCCTATTGTGTGATGAGAGGTGAATCTGTTGCTGTTAAAGATAGTAACGAAATATCGTCAGCCTTATTGAAGTGGGCAGAAGAAGTTGTAAAAAACTCTAATACAGAGACCTTGATAATTTGGTCAGACAACTGTCCAAGTCAAAACAGAAATATTATGATGGCAGTCAATTACTTTTTTCTTATGAGTGTTTGCCCTTCTTTAAAAACAATCATTCATAAGTTTTTGCTTAAAGGTCATACCCACATGGAAGCAGATCATGTTCATGGTCTTATTGAACGTACTCTAAAGAAGCAACCGGCATCGAGTATTGTTACACCGTGGGATTGACAGCAGTTAGTAAGATCGGTAGGAGCTACAGTTTGGAATATGGAACTAAATGACTTTAAAAACTTCAATATATTGTATAAATCTTCAGAGGCTCCATTTGTTAGCCGAAAAATAAATACTGAAAAGCAAAATTTTCTTTTGTCATCGTCAGTGTGGCTAGAAGTACATCGTGATAGCTAAGGTCTGCTTTATTGCAATTACAAAACAGAATTTACCGATACACAATTCAAAACGGTGAACTTACGTAGAAAATCTAGACAAAGCGTAGCACCATTTCCACACAAGCTGCCTGGTCTCCGCAATGAACCTAAAGGTATAACTGCAAAGAAACATCAACATCTTCTGAAGTTGTGTGAGTGGATACCGTTTCAATTTCAAAGCTTTTATAAAGAAATGATAACAGCGCAGCAAGAGGAAGAAAACGTCGACTCAGACTGAATTTCTTAGTTATATTATATATATTTAATTTTTTCGGGTAGATTTCGAGTTACAACTTTCATTTTAAATTCTTTACCTGATTTTTTATTTAGTGGTAAACAGTCGCAAGTGCTTAGTACCTACTTCAATTAGTTATTTAACTAAATTGTAAAAAAACCGGATATGCATTTTTATTTAATTTTTATTTATTTTTTTTTCATTTCCATATCATAAAACTTTTTTTCTCGAATAGGTACTGCTAAAATAAAGATATTTTTACAATCCTTTACCTCTAAGGTACAGATATCATAAATGTTATATATAGATGACGTAAACTTGATATTTTCGGATTTTTGTTTGTTCCTTTCTTATTCTTTGAAACTGTGTTTATAAACTAAACTTCGAAACTAATAAGTACAAAACCTCATAAAGCTAGAATAATTAGCTTTTAATTATGTAAAGTTATTTTGTTGGCATTTCTGAACTCCTTTTCAAAAGTTTTCGGCATTAATTAGTAATTAAATGGAAGTAATTATACTCATTATTCCTTACATTTTAATGGCCTTTCTGCTTTCATAAGTCACCAGTTCCCAAAATAGTTCAGTCCTGCCATTGTTTTAAATACGTACTGGCCTACTAATTGCGTTAACCGTTTACGACAAACTGTTTACAAAGGTACATAAATTAATGAATAATTAATGTGATTTAAAACAAAGTGGTGACCTTTCCGATAGAGAGCGGAAGAGTGTGAGAAAAGGAGAGCGATGCACTCACACACACACACACTCACACACATACACACATGACCGCCGGCGCCTATGACGCAACAGCTAAACATCTCCGGGTAGTCGTAAAGTGCGCTTTGTAAATAATTGGAGCACGGTGATGATTGAGTCGACGGTCGCTCTCGTCCCGTCCTCCTCCTATACACATGAGATGGCCAGGCGACTCACCGACCAGCTAATACAGCGCTGCCGTAACCACCGATCTGTCAGTATATCTAGTATATCTCAACTAAATTTATCAACCTACAATTTGTAAATTATGATTTGATCCTTCCTATACACGTTTAAGAAGGAAACTATGAATAAAATCAGTATCACAATACAAGTATTTTCTAAAGCATGAAATTAATTTTAGTTCAACTTTGTAAAAATAGTAAGTAACTCGCTCCGGTTGCGCAGTAGACAGAATTTTTCTATTAAATAAAATAGAGAAAATGTGATCGTATCCATAGAAAAGGAAAAACATTTTAACAGATGAAAAAATGGTCGAAACATCCGATATACTGGAAAATATCGATAAAAGAGAAATAAAAATAGGAATTTATTATATCAGATTTTCCCGAAGAATATGAAGACTTTAAGAAATAAAAAGAAAAAAAAACATTTATGGATAATTTGCAAATAATAGTAAGAGACATATTCTATGTAAATATCTTCTTTCTAATTTAAGCAAACAAGTAAAAGATAGCAGAAGTAGCTCAGAGGCTATGGTACTGGCTTACCAAGCCGGACGGCTCAGGTTCGATATCCGGCACATATATAACATAAATTTTTCAATTTATAATTTAACTGGGTCGCCACCGTGCTTCGGAGGGCACGTAAAATAGTCTGTTCCGGTTACGCTAATACTAAAAACCTGAGCCAGAAGGTTTCACAAATGGAAGATTTATATTGAGCCAATTGGCGTCAGACCAACCGGTTATAACAACAAACGGCTTCCATAAAAAATATGTGCAGGTACTGAAAATATGTTTTTGTTGTGCAATAGGACTGTATTGGGTAATTGGAAAAGATCGGCTACTTCATAAAAATTTAGCAATTTATACTATTTTAAAATTATATTAAAATTAAGATACTGAAATCTATACAAAGAACTTATCTTATATTTGTATATTGTTTTTATATTCAAGTTAGAATATACAGCTTCATAATTATTGTGAGTGGCTGTGAAGCTATATGTTAGGTTAGTTCTTGATATCTATAGGTTTCTGTATCTGAATATTTTGTAACTAATTATTAGATCACAGTAATTTGGAGAGTCTGTGAACTTTTTTGAACTTAGTTTTCAATCATCCGATTTTTTATTAGATATTGATCAAAAACCATGTGGATAATTTCTGCATTAACTGCATTGTTTACACCACTGTAACACAAACAATATCTTGTAGCACTGTTACCCGATGACATAGGATGGTGTGATCAGATGCTGTCAATTGATATTCAGCCATTATATTGAAAGCTATGGACATAACGTTTTGTTGTAACTTATTTTTAAGAATTTATTGTTTTTTTTGTAATTATACCGCTCACAGTGATGTACCTTTTATTTATTTCAACCTACAGTTGTTACTAGTTGTATTTACAGTGTATTTAAAGTACCATCCACGAAAAAAAATTAAATAATTTTATCCTTGTCGTATACCTCACACCCTATAACCCTTATACCACTAATTTATGTTGTTGTAAATATGTAAATGTGTAAATTTGATAAAAATATTTTTGTAAATGCATATACACATTATTATCTACAATTCCATTATAAGATTTATTTGAATTTGATAACAATTTATTTTAATAATTTCAATTCCAAAGGTAGTCACTATTTCACTCGACACCAATGGCGTCACTGAAACTTTCCAATGTAAAGTATTGTAACAGATTCTAAAGGGAGTCCATAATATGGTTTAGACCTTTTAAGAAATACATATGTACAGTTGATTAGATAAAAAATAAATGCCAGGTTTTACCTTTAATACCAGTTTTATCTTTAAGTCGGTCAGATAGACAAGTGGGCTGTGCGGCCGGTTCTCATTCGCTTCACTGCGAGTGGTTCAGTGGATGTGAGTTCGATCTCCAGCTCGGTGTACAGAAAACAAAAAGGCTAACGCAGCAGTTTAAAATTCTAAATGAATCTGCGGCTTAGACTAGAATATGCTGGTCGGCCTATGATGGAGCAGTACGGCAAGAGATAAGGGCTTGCGGCTCGGTGATACTCCTCCATAGATCGCTACCGGAAGGGCGTACCGTATAAAATACCGGTATATATATATATATATATATATATATATATATATATATATATATATATATATATATATATATATATATATATATATATATATATTATATCGTATATCTATTTTTGTTTAGAATCGATTCAAATACCAACCAAAGGAATTTTGGTTGGTATTTGATACTATTATATATTAATTTTTACAATACTTACTAACTCTATACTCAGACTAATTGTTCACACAAGTATGAATAGCATAAATTTTGCATATTTGAACTAAATTTCTTCCTAATTACATTTTACGTTTATTGAACATTTATAATTTGAGATTTGAGACGGATACTCATTATGCTGTCAAACAAATATTTTTTATTCGTTTTTATCCATAATTACCGTATTGTTTTGTATCTGAAATAATTTCTACAGTTTCTTTAGACTACATTCTTTTTATTTGGTAAATTCTCTATTTTTCATTTTATGTATTCATGTCAATAAATATTTTTTTCCACAAAAACTTTGAAACAAATCATTTTAGATTAGGGATATTCAGAAGTGATAAAAATTAAAAAAATAAGTGTTTTTCATTATCGATTTTTTATAACTACTTTTTATAAAAATTACTGTCGTCAGTCAGTGAATCCTGGCAACACTGTTATCCAGTCAGTTGTTCTGGTGACGTCGTCACATCTCATGTAGACGCTCGCACAGACAGTGGAACCATAGAGATGAAGAGGAACTGTTGCGGAGTTATTTTGTAACGGTTGCGCACTAGCCAGAAATGAAAAAGCCCCTTCTACTGCCTAAAACTATAGAATGGTCGCTATTTTTCATGAGAAAGATAGATTTGTAACATATGCTGGCAATCGCTGACATTTATTTTCATGAAAAATGTACTTTCTGCTAGTATATATTTTTATTATTGTATCTCAGTTACCAGGACAAAGAGGTAGATTAAATAAGTATTCAATATAACAATAGGCTTTAGGACTCTATTGAAATATATGTACTTTCAAGGCTATTTAGAAATTGAAAAACTATTAATATAAAAGTTGAACGTTGTATAAGTGATTGTTTTTGGTAATTTTGTTTTTATCACTTAATAGACAAAGGATTTACATATCGCGGTTAACAGTGGTAGACTGCCACACGGCGAGGACCTTAGATTAACGAAACCGTGGTTTCTTTAATCTAAGGCGAGGACCATTTAAAAACACGGAAATGTCATTTTATTTCCCAAAAAAATTTAATTTCATAATTTTCAGAAGATGTTTTAGAAATTACCAAATTTAAACGATGAGGCGTAGCAGCGCATCTAGTCAGCAAGTGAATATTTTTCCTTGATTACTACTTGTGTGTTGCCTACTTCACTCATGACAGCTGCTCCGTCATACCTCTGAACAATTCATTTTCTAATAAAGTTCAAAACAATTAAAATGTTATGAATTAAAGTTTCCTTTTAAGAAGTTTAAATTTTGAATACCTAAATAGGTCCAAAACCTTTATTAGTTCATCTGCGATTCCATTCTGATGCTTCGCCTGCATACGGGTACTTTTGAACTTCAGTTAGAATTGTGCCAGGAATATTTTTTGATATTACCTTAAATAAAAAAAAATTAATGAGAAAATCCCAGTAGTTGGCTGTATACCATCGTTTAAAAAAACTTATACAGAAGTAAAACACTTCACATTTGTATTTAGGTATAAAAATACAATTAAAACTTTTAATAAGTGTCGTAAAATTTATACAGTAGCATAACGTGACGTTTTCGATCTAGATCAGATCTTCAGTGCCTTCTTATGTAATTGACTACATAAGATTTTCTTCAATTACATAAGAAGGCACTGAGGATGATCTGATCTAGATCGAAAACGTCACGTAAGGAGCCAGATTTATGTATTAAATGTCCCAGGTATACATACTAGTCTACTGTCTCAAGTGCAGTGTTATTTATTATTACATTTTGGACATCCACTAACTCGTTGTACATGGTTTTTATGTTTATCAAGTTCATTTTTAGACCAACTTCATTGCTATTTAGCTCACTTATCAGTTCTTGTACTTCTGCAGGATTATTTGCAATCAAAACGATGTCGTCTGCAAATATTAGATGGCTGAGGTATTCTCCGTCAATGGATAGTCCTTTGTCCTCTTAGTTCATTTTGCTCAATATATTTTCTAGAGTTGTAGTGAAGAGCTTTTCTTATATTGCGTCTCCTTGTCGGACGCCTCTGGTAGAGGAAAATTCTGGAGAATTTTGATAAATTTTTACCTTAGCTTTTGCTTGTCTGTCTATATATTTGGTAAAGTCTCTATGTACAGTTTGTCAATAACTTGATTGGTCGTATCACATTGGGATAAACATAATCCAAAGTCTTCTCGAGATTTATGAGGGTTAATGCTAGCGGTATTTCATATTCTTTAGCTCTACACATTAGTTCTCGAAGCGTATGGATATGATCCAGGATACTGAATCCACTTCTGAAGCCAGATTGATCTCTTGGCTGTGCAGCATCTAATGCATCTGTTAATCTGTTGTCAAATAAACGAAATTATACAGAGTTTTGAAAATCGTAAATTATTACTTGTACTCCTCCTCTATCTTTTCTCCTTCGTAAGGATGTAGTGGCATCATGTAATTCGTTTGATTATTTTTGTCCAATTATCTATCCCCTTATAGTATTTTTGATATTGTTAATTTAACTAACGCGTTACTTTATGAGCACACACAAAACTATTGTATTTTTGTCCACCCTGTACCAATTTGAATCAATATGTGATACATTTTTGGAATCAGCTCAGCTAGAGTAATCCGAAAATTGAGAAAAAAGGGGGTCTTCCATTAAAAAAAAAAAAATGACGGTGACGTCATTACCCGAAAGTAATTCACCCTGTATATTAGAATATTATTTTAAAATACGGTAAATTAAAATCAAAAATCGACGTGTTTCAGGATTATTTTTTAAAATGCTCTGTTTAGCTAAAAAAGAATTTGTTCCATACTTTACGGATATCGCGTATATATTTTTCATTCTATCAGATCCTTCGACTCTATTCTATGCTCTAGCGTTTTGTTTTATATTAACACACATGTGATTAAAATCTCACGTTTTTTAAATCCTGATAGAATTTATAAGCGTAATAAATGCTTTACTTCTCTGATATAATATGCAATCCTTGAGCTTTGCCAAAAACAAGGTTGTAGTCCTCATACACTATACATTGCCATTTATTTTAGGGACTCAGATGAAGGGGACTTCAACGAAAATTAAAAAAAACATTAGATACCCTCAAGATATATTCAAAACCTCACATTGAAGCGAGACAATACAAATGTGAATTTCTTTTAATATGTTTACTAAAACAGGTGCTTCAAAAATATGAGAATACGAATACACACTGGAAAGAAACCTTGCTTATAAATGCAAAAGTTGTGGCAAGCATGTTAAACTGTTTGTTCGGGCTGTTAGGCCGTTGTCTTCTGAGATTAGTTCTCGACGTTTCGCCAAAACTAGGGGTTGGCATCTTCTGGAGATGTTACTGCTTCGCTTGTACGCTTGTCCGCAGTACAACGCGGCGTCAGTTTCAGCGTACGTACAAGCGAAGCAGTAATATCTTCAGAAGATGCCAACCGCTATTATTGGCGAAACAGCGGTCTAACAGCCCGAACAAACAGTTTAACAAGTTAGACGATGGCCGTGAAAGCCTAACGCATTGTGGCAAGCAGTTTGCTAGTATAAGAGTTTTACAGATAAATACATAATGAGAGTTCACACTGATGAAATACCTTAAAAATGTGAAAGTTGTAGTGAGCAGTTTTCCCAAAAAAAGTCCTTAAATTGTATATATAATAGGTATATAGCTGTTTATTTGTGGAAATACATCATTGCAAAAAATATCAGTTGGGATCGCTATTATTTTATTACGGTTATGATTCCTCAAACAACCGCTTGCCCTTTTTGAAAGGTATCAAGGGCTTACCTGATCATATCAAATATTAAATTTAAGATTTTAGATTACAAACGGCTATAGGTAAGGCTCTACAGTCGTGCCCTAAAATGATTATACATAATTAAAATATGGGGTTCTACTAGCAAACAGGATCATATCAAGCAAAAGGAATCTTTGTATTGTCCTATTCATAACAAAACATTTGGTTTTGTATTGTATATATTTTGTGCTTATAAAAAAGAACATGTTTCTCTTAACAGGTATAAGGTTACACAACAGGTATAAAGTTTTATTTCTAAAAAAGACTAGTCGCGTTAACCAGCTGGATTATTAAATAGCGACATTTATTAATTTACAGTAAATTACATTTAATTGATTCATTTAAATAATTAATTAAATCTTTAATGTTTATCTGTTTATTATACCTAATAACGCATTTAAATCTGGAAGAAATACTGTTATTGAGGTTTAACACTTTATATGTTTGGCGGGGCACACTAATTCGCTCCCGAGGTCAAAAAAACCTTTTAATTATATACTATTTCACTCCGAATACTGTATACTATTTAGCTCGCTCCCATGGTTAAGCGGATTAAGTATTTATCTACTAAGTTTTAGAAAAATTAATATCGGTAAAATTGGTACTGTGACTTTTGTATTTTATATAGAAATTATATATTTTTTTATTCGGTTCTCTTATGACTGTTGCACGTGAAATGTCGTCTGTGTCTGAATATGACTCTTTTATATTTAGAAAAGCAAACATCACTATTTCTTGGACTGGAGTACAAAGGCATCTGTATCAGAATCTTTATTCTGCCAGTTATCTATAGCTTTTGCATCGTTTTTAAAGCAATTGAGTGATACCGATAAATCTTGGCGACTTTTAAATTTTTTTATTTTATTTTACAATAAATTTGAGCAGGGGTCGTAAAACCCATGTGCCCATGTGAATACAATGTTACATAGTGTGCAATTAAATAGTTACATATTAAGCACTAACTAACTAAATAAATATACAAAAACATAGGTAATAGCAAGTGTTTAGTACAAATTAAATGTTCAACTATGGAACAAATGGTCATCCAGTTTATTTTTGAAAATATTGACAGATGCAGTATCTATGATCTCAGCCGGAAGGCTGTTCCATATCGAGAACACTCGATTACAGAGAAAAAATTGTCTAGTTGTTGTTAAAAAAGTTTCTTTTTTAAACTTAAGTTTGTGGCCACGAAGACGATTGTCATTGTCTAGTATAAACATATCCCTCACATTTCCAAAGTTGTATTTTACTATCCGAAACGTAATAAATAAATCTCCTCGAAGTCGACGTTGTTCAAATGTAGTGAGATTGGCCATATTCAGTCTTTCTGTATACGTAGGTCTTGAGCGACCAAAAGACATCCTAGTGCACTGTCGCTGTACGTTTTCGAGATTATTACGATCGCGCACTAGTACCGGACACCAAACAGTTCCGCAATATTCCAGAACTGGACGAATGTACAGTTTATACAGATGAACTGAGCTAATATATGACACTTACGTCACTTAAGACGCAAACGTCTTATTTAGTAGATATAATTTACTGTTAGCTTTTTATAATAGAGTAAGGAAGACACGGATTATTTTTACGCATGTAAAGAACTACTGATTTGTCCACATTAAGAGGCACCATCCAAGTAGAGCACCATTCCGATATGCAATCAAGGTCATCTTGTAGTAACTGGAAATTTACGGAGGGATCGGAAAATAGCTTCGTGTCATCTGCATAGAAAGCTTTGCTGCATTTAATGTGAAATTGTAGATCACTTGAGTATGCTATGAATAAAAGTGGGCCCAAAACTGATCCTTGCGGTACCCCACTTAAAACCGTTCTCTCAAGTGAGAAAGAGTCCCCAACTCTAACACAAAACTTTCTACCTGTTAAATACGCGTCGATTCATTTCAGTAATTGACCACGGATACCAAGGTGTTCCAATTTATGTAATAGTCTTCGCTTTGGAACTCGATCAAAAGCTTTAGCAAAATCGTGGTAAATAATGTCTACCGGGGCTTTTCTGTCTAATGCTCTTGACCATTCATTGACTGACACACCAGAGAAGATTTGTCATTGTAGAACGTCCTTTGACAAAACCATGCTGCTGTTCTGGTATAACCAGTTCATTTTGCATAAAATCAGAAATTATCTCGGCAATAAATAGATTCCATTATCTTAGATATTATAGGTGTTAAGCTGATAGGACGATAATTATTAGGATTCAATTTGTTCCCTTTTTTAAATATCGGTGTTACAGATGCGGTTTGCCATATAGGAGGCAAAATATGTGTGGTGAATGATAAGGACATAATCACATATAGTGGGTAAGCTAAAGCATCAGAACATTTCTTTAAAAATAAAGAAGATATTAAGTCGAGACCAGGAGACGAATTATTTTTTAGGCTTTGAAGATGATGTTTAACTTTTTCAGGAGTAATGATTATATTTTCAAGGGAAGAAGAAACTCTTGACGAAGTAATGCAACTGATGATTAGTGGGTTCGGCAGAGAAACCCTTAAAGAAAGTACTGGTGAGGACTTTGGCATTCTCATAGTTACCTTGGGATATATCCCCATTATCATTTTCCAGTAAAGGTATAGAAACTTTTGTTGTCAACGAAGATCTAATATACTTGTACAATTTTTTACAGTTATTACTAGTGACTATACTCTCTTCGTAGGCAACACGAGCTTCATGTAGAGATTTCTTTAAATCTTTGGCAAAGCCTCGATGAATTAGTAAATACTCTATGCGATTTGTACGTCTACGATTGTTCCATAAATTTCTTTTATACTTGATCAGATATATTAATTCCCCATTAATCCAAAGTTTTATGTTATTTTTGTATATGGCTTTTTTGAAGGTATTTTGGTTTTTGCAGAAATTAACAACGTGTTAGAACTTATCCCAGAATACAACTGGATTCCTTATGTCGCCGAAAACATCATTCCAATCAATATCAGCCAGTTGGCGATTTGCATTTTCAAAATCAATTATTTCATATACCGTTTTATTAACATTAGGATTAGGAGTACAGTACTGTAAGTTAAACTGAATATGAAACGTTATGACTGCATGATCTGAGTTATCTACTGGAGAGCTTATTATGGGATGTGTTAATAAATAGAGATCATTAGAGAATACCAAGTCCAAAATAGATGGTAACTTATTGATTCTGAAACGATTTTGTAAAAGTTTCTTTTTGTTTTTCAACATATATTTGGCTTCATGTCCATTTTGCATAATAACCTTTATCATTCTAGGGAAGCGATTGTTTGGTTTTTAAATCCTTAAAAATGTGACTGGAGTGGAGTAACACATTACAGTATCTAAAATATTTTTTAATATTCCACCATCGTGACTTTTCTTTGTTTCAATGTCTCCTGTAATTTCTGGTACACCGCTAACAAAAATATTTTTAGCAAGGTTAATGCGATCAACTGCTTTATTTGCTATGCTATCTGTAAATTTTGTAGATGAAGAATGATCCTCAATAGATAATTTGTTTTCGATCTGCAACTTTGGATGTGTTGTATGCTTTTTCCTTCCTTTGTGAATGAAGACAACTCTAGATCTTTTCCACATTTCTGGTATATATACCAGTTGTCAGATTCTTTGATATGATATGCGGTAAAATCTCTTCTTGACACTGGACTGAAAAGTAATAGGGCTGGAAAGTTCCATCTACCCCTGAGGATTTATATGAATTTATATGATTATAAGATATCTAATGCCCAATCCATCAGCTGTCCACTGCTGGATATGTGTTTGACCATTGGAGCAGCCCCTCTGGTTTTGTTTTAAGGTAGTCTACTTCGTTTGTTCCATGAACTGGTTCTCTTCCTGTAAAGTGTATTTCTAGGAAAAACGGTCACGTCACTCTCTGGGAAACAACCATCTTCACGGAGAGTATTATAAGGTAATTATATGTTTCAATATCGTACGTGTACTATTTATATTTCAATTTTTTAAACAGGATAGACTTTGCTCTTCGTTATAGTTTATTTTAAAAGCCTTGTAACCGATAATACCCTATTAATAATTTATATTAAAATTTTGGGAATAATTTCAGCTCTTTGTAATTTACGTTTGACGTAGATTAACATTAATGAACAAAATTATATTATCAAAGGATGTTTTTAATTGTAAATTATTAATGACCAAAGTTATGTTTTGCGTACGTAATACGTAAAGGAAATTGATGGTTTTTACTGATACAGTGACAAATCTATTTTTAGATGTTTCGACTGAAATCATTATGAAGCGTTTAACTTTACAGAGCGGTAAAATAAATAATGGCTTTAAAATAATATGCCACAGTAGTTTTTAGAAACATTTATTTTGTGCTTTTTTCATCTCTTTTAATGCCTTTTAGCTTCAGTGTGTCGAATTATGGGTCGAATATTATAAACAAATGCTGACAGAAGATAGAACAGAATTCCAAGATATTGGCTACCAAAAATATTTCCTACCGCGAAGAAACTGAAATAACACCAGAAGAAATTAAAAAATACGCCAACGCTATGAAAAATGGAAAGGCTCCAGGACCGGGGGGAGTACCCATTGAACTGATTAAATATCCCCCTTACAAACTATTTCAGCTATTGGCTTATACTTTTAATTTATTCTTGAGAGGAGAAGAGCTACCCCCAGAATAGAAAACTGCATATATCAGCAATCTATACAAAAATAAAGGCGACAGAAAAGATTGTAAGAACTGCCGAGAGCTTAGTGTAACTAACTCAATCTGTAGAGTGTACGAGAAGATAATTAAAAGCCGAATTGAGCTGAGAAGACGCTGAAGATCAGAGTGGCTTTCGTACTGGTCGTTCTTGTATAGACAATGTGTTCTGAATAAAACAAACAATAGAAAAGCGTTTGGAACATAATATGGAGACACACATGGTATTTATTGATCTTCAAAAAGCGTATGACAGTGTCCCATTAGCCAAGCCATGGCAGGTGCTAGAAGACAAGAATATTCCACCGATTTACATTAGTGCTGTAAGGGAGTTGTACGATGATATGACGAGTGTAATAAAGATTGGACAAAAAGTGACAAAAAAGATAAAAGTGATCAAAGGGCTTCGCCAAGGCTGCTGCATTGCACCTACACTCTTTAAGATTTATTTGGAGGGGGTTTTGGATATTTGGAAAAGAAAATGTGAACCTATGGGTGTTAAAATTGGAAAAATGGAGCTTGCATTTTGCTGATGACCAAATAATACTTGCAGAAGATCAAGATGATATCCACTACATGTTACGAAAAATAGATGAAGAATATACTAAGTGGGGCTTATCAATTAATCCATCAAAAACAGAGTACGTAGTAGTGAGAGGTGAAGGAAAGCACTTAGAACTAGGAAGCAAACAAATTCAAAATACTGATAGCTATAAATATCTCGGTGTAAACATTACAAACAATGGTCGGAATACAAAAGAAATAGCTACTAGAATTGGTCAAGGATATTCAGCAATACGTCAACTGAATAGTATACTTTGGAATAACCACATCACCCGAAACACAAAAATTAGGATATACAAAAGTATCATAGAAAGCATTGCTACACATGGTTCAGAGCTTTGGGTAATAAATAAAAATGACGCATCCAAAATAAAAGCAATGGAAATGAATTATTAGAGAAAATGTTGCCAACTCACTAGAAGAGATAGAGTAAGGAATACTGAAATCAGAGAGCGTATGGGCATAGACATTGACGTCCTGGAAACTATAGAATGCAAAAGGCTGAAATGGTATGGCCATGTAAAAAGGATGTATGATCAACGATGGCCAAAGAGAATGTTACAGTGGATCCCCACCAACCGCAGGAAAAAGGGAAGACCAAGAAGATCGTGGAGACAAGAAGTAAAAGGTGCAATGGAAGATAGGGGTCTACAAGTAGATGACTGGAACGATCGCAAGAGTTGGAAGCTAGGTTGCGAGAAACGGCGGTAGCTGTAATAAACTCGTTATATATATATATATATATATATATATATATATATATATATATATATATGTATATATATATATATATATATATATATATATATATGTATATATATATATATATATATATATATATATATATATATATATATATATATATATATATATATAGCTTCAGTGTACTATTTCATTGTGGTTAGATAGGCCTTACTTTTGGAGACACACTCTGTGGAGTTCAGACAGTATATAGAAACAGTTTTGCTCATTTTAAATTAACTTCTTTGGTTAGTTTTTCGAGTTTTTTCAGCTATTCACTGGATGTTTCCAGTCTGCGATTCCTTTTTCTTTAATGCTGTTCTGGACACATCTCTTTTTTGTCTGTCCTCTTCTTTTTTTTTCTTATTTTGCATGAAGTATTTTTTTGGTATTCGAACACGTATTCCAATCATCTCTCTTTCTGCGCCCCAATTTTATATGTTATTTTGGATCGCCCTTATATCTTCATTATCTATCGGTTGGTTCATCTCCGAAGTTTCCCGTTCGGACTTGGGCTGCACTACATTTTTTGTATATTCTAAACAGTCACGTCAATATTTCTGAAATTCTTAGTGATCTCATTGCATCGTATAACATGTTTAGTGCTATGGTGTCATCATCATCCAGCCCCATTTTCACATCCATTGATGGATATAGGCCTCCTCCAAACTTCTCCAGTTCTCTCTATCTCTAGCTGCTGCAATCCAGTTTGTTTCTATTCTCCTTAGGTCGTCGGTCCATCGGGTGGGTGGTCTGCCTCGACTTCGCTTGTCGGCTCTTGGTCTCCACTCCAATAATCTCTTCGTCCATCTTCCGTCTTCCATTCTAGCAACATGTCCAGCCCACCTCCACTTTTGTTTATTGATTCGCAGTATAATATCGTCTACGCCAGTTCGTCGGCGTATCTCCTCATTTCTCACGCGATCTTTCAAGGTCAGGCCCAGCATTGATCTCTCCATTCGCCTTTGTGTTACCCTCAGTTTTTAGGCAGTAGCTTTCGTTAAAGTTAGGGTCTCTGCTCCGTAGGTCAAGACTGGTAAGATGCATTGGTTAAATGCCTTCCTTTTCAGGTGAATTGGGGTATTTGTTTTAAAAATGTCTCTCATCCTTCCATATGCCGCCCATCCCAACGTAATCGCAGGTTTGGTTGTCTCTGGTTATTCTAATTTCATGACCCAAGTATGTGTATTTATTGATTAATTCTACCTTGTTGTTATTGATCTGAATCTCTTCACTGAGAACCATATTGGTCATCATTTTGGTTTTCTCGAAATCTTATCTCCAGCCCAGTTTCTTGTAGTATGTCATTCAGTTCTTGGAGCATGTCTTTAATCTGTCCCAGATTATCTGACAGAAGCACGATATCGTCCGCAAAACGTAGATGGTTTAATCTTTCTCCATCGATGGATATTCCTTTCTGTTGCCATGTTAGTCTTTTAAATGCATACTCAAGAACGGTAATGAACAGCTTTGGTGACATGGTATCACCTTGCCTGACTCTCCTTTTTATCTTTATTTCATTAGTCTTTTCTAATTTCTCTTTGATACTTCCTTGTTCATTTTATTTAAATCGTCGTTACTAGAGTTTTCGTCGCTTCTCAGTATTCTTCTTTGTTCCATTTTTTTCTGTGTTTCCAGACTAATTTTTTCTTCCTTCACGCTTTTTGGGCAGCATTTCTTTTGAGCTTCTGTTATTGCTTCTACTATGTCATTTAGGATCTTAATATCATTTGTTGATGATTTTTCTTGAAGGAATTTACCGATATGATCTTCAAAATTTTGTTCGTTGTTTGGATGTGTCCATATGTTTATTTGCTTCTTTTTTATCATATTGTGTCGTTCATAGTTGGTATTTAACACAATGGTTGCTCTCACCATACGATGGTCGCTTGATTTCCCAAATTTATTTAGCACTGTCACATCTGTAAATATGTATCTTTTATCAGTGATAAAGTAATCGATCTCGTTTGTCGTCTTCCCATCTGGGCTTTTCCACGTCCACCTGCGGTGAGTTTTCTTGTAGTAGTAACTGTTCATTAGGAATAGGTTTTTCTCTAGTAGGAATTTTAAAAGAGTGTCGCCACGGTCGTTCCGTCCCTGACTTGCAAAATTTCCAAGAGCAGTTTCTACTGGATCCAGTTTTGTTCCTATTTCCCTATGGTGTCATAAGCTTTTTAAAATCAATAAATAGCTTTGGTAATAACTTGATTGTAAACATTTTATCATTTATTGTTGTTCCCTGACTAAATTCCCCTGGTATTTCTCTATTACTTGCGCTACATACGTTTTTAATTTTTTCTAATAATTATTGCTAGTTCTTTGTATAATATTTCTAGTAAGGCCATCCCTCTATAATTTTCGCATAGATTTTTTACCACTTTTTTTTATTTTTGGAGCAAAGCTTCTATACTGGCGTTGTATTACTTTTTTCTCTACAGTATAATGACGAGGCGAGCGTCACGAATCTAGCGCCACAAGATGGCGTCGTCACGGGTTCGTCATAAAATAGCATGAGTTAGTTAATATATAAAAAAATAAATAATGAAACTACCTTATTTCATTGTAAATATATTATTTAAATTTTAAAAATACAGAAAATAGAGTATGAAGCTCCGCGCTAGTCTATATTACCGCCTACTGGTCCATTTTTTTAGTTCCTTATACCTACATTGAATATTCTTCTTCTCGATCGCCGGTAATTGTTCTTTATAGTCCCTTATTTATTTCTTCATTTAACTATTCTGTCATGGTTTTCTAATCTTATGGCAACAACGATATAAATGCCTCAAAGTTTTACAAATATCTGGAAAAAGATAAGCCTGCGTTCATATTTCTTGAAGAGGATGAAAAAGCTTAAAACAAGGAAATTTTCCTTTAGTAAAGACTGGCTCTTCCACATCTAATAAAATGCAATGTTTATTTTAATTTATTTACAGCTTTTATTCAAATACTAATACTAAAACACAATTTATAACTTTTATTTACTTATTGCAATCGCTCTTATTGAAACCTCTATTATACTCTGGGTATTGAGATTTTGAAGAGAAAGAACTGACGAAATAAAAAAGTCAATTCGAAGCGTATAATGGCATTTGAAATGTAAGTCTGCAGTAGAATATTGGGTATACCATGGACTACCCATCGAGTCAATATTTCTATACTAGAAGAACTTAACATAAAAATTAGACTCACCACAACTATCAACCAAAATATAAGATATTTTGGACATATAACTAGAAGAAGATGAGGCATGGAGCGAATGATAGTTGAAGGTAACGTAGCAGGTAAAAGATCCAGAGGAAGATCTCCAGTACGATGGTTGGACCAAATAAAGGAGATGACTCGTTACATATTCTCCGAAGCAAAACAACACGCTTAGGACAGAGAGATAATTGGACAGAAATAGTCAAGCGAATTGCATGATGCCACTATAGGGCGTCTTTATAGTTAGAGGAGTCTCCAACCGGCATAAGTATTTTTGGAATTTAATCATTGCTGATCTTTCCATCGTCATCTATGTTGTCATTTATGTATTTAATCATCGCCTATCTATTTTGTCATTTATAGTTAACAATTAAGGCATATAAATAAAGCGATAAGAAATATTAATGCAGGATCAGTCGTAACTTTGTGTTTTTTGTAATGTCAGTGTTCTTTCATATTTTTGTTTGACTGTTGTGGATCTGGCCATTGTGACGTATTGACTGATCTCGTCTTCGCACCCTTAACTATTAGTGATGACTGAGCCTAAGTAATTAAATTGTCTGGCCACTTCGTACCCAGCCATGTTTCTTATCTCTGTTTATTGTTTCTGTTTCTATCGATGATCATTACTTTGAATTTTTGTATTCTTATTGTCAAACCATATTCCATACTCACCGTCACTAACATACTCATAATTTGTTAGAGCTCTTCTGATTAAGGCGCCAATATAACCGTATCATGAGCATAGTAGGTTGTTGATTTTTATTTCTCCTATTGTTACTCCACCTTGCCATTCCTCAAAAACTTGATGCATAATGTGTTCGCTGTATATATTGAATAGAATGGGGGATATTATACATCCCTGCCGAACTCCAAATTACAATTTGAATTTTTTCGAAACCACGATACTAACTTTTATATTATCGATGCTATTTACATACAGTTCTGGTAATAAATTGATTAGACGTTCTGGCGTACCCAGTTCCTTATGTATTTTATCCCATGTTGGAAAATCACATTTTTAATTTACTAGTGTTTGTAAAAATATGATTTTCATTACATCTCATGGGGTGATCATGTAAAGAGCTGGAACGGATTGCGAAGTGTTACAAATTATAAAATAACGAGAAGTTTATTATTTGAGACATTTAATGAAAGGGCGGTAAATATGAGGCATTAAGGCGGGTTTTCATTAGTAGAGTAAGTGGTAGAGTCACTAGCATACTTTCTAGCCGAGTTAACTCGGCTATACTTAGTTTGGTAGTGTAGTCGTTTTTACGTAAATAAGATAATAAAGCATTTAATAACGAGAGTATCGAAAATGAACCGTGGTCACTATAGGTTTGCCTTAAAAAGGCTTTTCGAAACGCTGTGCTACATGCTGCTGATAATTTGCTTGTAAAAGTAGCTGTAGCTAATGATGAGGAGGACAACAGAATCAAGAAAAAATGGTGTAGAGATTGGTTACACAAAAGGAATAGTCATGGAGCTTCTGTAGTTCTGTTGGGAGAACTTGCTTGACAGGATGTAGAAGAATACAAATTATGTCTACGACTGACGCCTGAAATGTTTGACATTGTTAGATATGGTCACTTCAAAAATTAAGAAATATGACACAATCTTACGAGAAGCCTTACACCGCAAATAAAATTAGAAGTCGCATTAAATTTCCTAGCTTTTGGCAACAGCTTCGGCACTCTGCAGATTTTGTTCAAAGTATCTAAACCAGCAATTTCAAGAATGATTTCAGAAGTGCTTCAAGTGATTCAAGATGCCATTTATCCAGGTCTCAGCAAGTTCAATAAGGTGAGTTTTGAAATTTAGTACATTATTTATTACGAATAAATGACAGATCAACGTCTACACGTTGGAAGGTGAATGACACTTGAAAAAAAAAGAAGTTTTGTTAACACGTTTTCAAGTTGTTTTATATTTTCTTGAGTTTTCTTAATCAAACTCGTTGTCCTTGTCATTATCATTTTCTCCACATAATAGTTTTAGGCCTAAAACATATAGTTTTAGGCTGTTTTAGGTATATCATCTTTAAAACGGTTCAATTTTTTTTCCATAGTTAACCGTTCTCTTCATCCCACCTCCATTCTCACCCAACTAATATTTTTATATTCTTTTATACTGAGATTTTTTTACTTTCCTTTTTCGGAGTTTGCTACTTTTTTTATTTGTATCCGTAGATCTTTCCACTTTATACGAAAATCATTATTTCTTTACGTTCTTTACGGCACGTTCTTTATGACATTTTATCTGATCTTGTTTTTAATATGTATTTATTTCCTAACTCTCATTGTTTCTGTTTAAATCGATACAATAGGCAGAAATTTTGCTGGACTTTTCAAGTTGTCAATGACGTTAACAGACTATGCTAACGTTAACAGATTATAATAACCTTTGCGTTAAGTAAAGGAAAGTGTGCAATATTAAAAATTTGCGTCACTTTACAATTTAGGTTGAAAATTGGTAGCGTTAAATCAATGTCAACTGTGAAACGCTGCAATGACGTCAATTGTGTAGAACTAACAATGTGGGTGCTAATTATGAGACATAAAATGTCATCTATCAACGTTAATTTAAAAATAACTATAAAAATCTCAAGTAAATTAACTCGGGGTGCTTGTTACTACGCATCTGTACTTCTGCATATACATATACGTCTACAGGGTAGTGACTTTAACTGACAAAGTCAACAAAAATCTTTCTCGTAAAATTCCTGAGACATGTAGCTTTTTATTTAATATTTGCTACATTTTAAGATGCTTCGGCGAATATAGGCTATATTACTTGACTATCAATTATCCCAGCCCAAACAATAATTTTCACTGAGTACTGAATGAAAGTTTTTCTCATCCAGGCATTTAAATTTGTCTTAAGGTTCTTTGTCTGCATACTCTATTTACGAGTCTGTTCATTGTCAGCATAATTTTCGTCGATTTTAAAAGATTCTTCTCTAAAAAAGTTAGGAAGACAAATGCCAGCAGCTGACAGATATCTTGTCTCGCAGTGAAATGCCCAACATAGCATGCTCCATCGCCCTTTGAGCCACACGGATTTTTTTCACTGTTCTCCTTGTCATAGTCAACATTTCCCAGAAGACTACTTAAGTCGGTCTTATACGACGGAGAAGTTCAACAGTTTGGTTATCTTTTTCTATGCGAATCTTGTGACCTAGGTATTTATAGGCCATTACCTGGTCTATGGATCTTGTTCCTACGCATATATCTTCGCTGACTACAAGATTTGTCATCATCTGGGTTTTAGAGATATTTATTTTCAATCCGCCTTCTAGCGATGAAAGGTAGAGCTGATTCAAAAGTTCTTTGGCCTCATCTATCCTCTCAGATATTAGCACAATATCATCTGCAAACTTCAGGTGGCTAAGCTTTTCTCATTTATTTTTATGCTCTTGTCGGTCAGTTTTGTCTTTTTACATATATATATATATATATATATATATATATATATATATATATATATATATATATATATATATATATATATATATATATTTTAAAACCGTAGTGAACAGTTTCGGTGATATGGTGCCCCTTGACGTACTCCATGTTGTATCGGTAATTTCTGAGTTTGACGATCACCCACTCTAGCACTAGCTGTTGAGTTTTGGTACATGTGTTTAATCATATTTATATAGCGATAGTCAATAATCTCTTATAATCCACAAATATTAAAGCTAGTGGTTTATATAAGATTTGTTTATTATCAATAGGTAATAGCTTATTCCGTAGCCTTTCCTAAAACCCGCCTATTCTATGGGCTGATAACATTCCAATTTATTTTCTAATAGTTTCGTAATTATTTTTGTAAATAGTTTATAAATATGGGAAAGTAGATCTGTGGGCCTGTAGTCTCTAAGTCGGTAGCATCGCCTTTTTTATGAAGTAGGATAATTTCTACGTTATGTCACTGAGTTGGTGTAACTGCTTCCTGTAAACACCTAGTGAATATTTTGGCAAGAATCTGTCAATCTTTTTCCAGACACTTTCAAGGCATCTGCTACTATTTCATCGCCTCCGATGGACTTATTGTTTTTCATTTCTTGCACTGACCTTCGATCTATATTAGGTGTATCTCTGATTAATTATTTGTGGTAAGGAGTCACTCCGGATACATTGCTGTTCTTTGTATAATTGGCTATAAAAACTCACTATAGTATTCATAATTTGATCTCGATCGTCAATGATTTGCTCCAGTTTCTTTTTCTTCCCATGAACATGTTCTGTCTAAGTATTTTCAAGCTTTTGTTTTCTTCTATTACTCTAGTTATTTCCATCGTATTGTATCGTCTCAGATCCTTTCTAACCTCATTTTTAATTTTCATATTCAAAACTCTTAGGTCATTTTTGTTATGATCCGGATTTTCTCAGTCTTCTTCTTTCATCTAGAAGATGTTTTGAGCTGTGTCTTAATTTTTTGTTTTTGTTTTCTACACGAAGATATTTCAGCATTTTTCAATTTTTGAAAAATATTATTGTTCATTTCATTGATGCTGATATTCTCTAAGCCATATGTAGCCAAAGTAGTCCTAACGTTCTCTTCATAAAGTGTTACATCTTCTGGGAAAATTCATCTTTCATTCTTCTTTTTGAGGATTATTTTTGTTCTTTTGACTTCAATGTTAAAAGTAGTTTTTGCTCTAATTAATCTATGGTCACTCCCTGTTGAAAATTTATTCAAAACTCTTAGATCCTGAATCTTTCCGATTTGATATTATGAAATCAATCTCATTTTGTTTTCTTTGGTTCGGACTCTTTCATGGCCACTTCCGTTGGGGTTTCTTTTTGAAGAATGAGTTCTTCAGAACCCTCTGATTTCTCTCAGCAAATCCAAAGTTTCCAATAGCAGATTTTTACCTCATCTTGTTTGAATCCCAATTTGATGTTGAAATCTCTAATTATCATCGTATAATGGGCTTTTGAAGTTTGTATAGCTGTTTTGATATCTTCATAAAATTGATCAACTTCTTTATCTGAGTGGCTTGTAGATTGCGCGTAAGCCTGCTATAATTTTAAGTTTGTATCTTGAATTTAATTGAACATTAAGATAAATGACTCCGGTACGTACATTTTTTATTGTAATTATGTTTGGTGCCCATTTTTTTATATCTTCTGTGATGGTTACATGAGGGTTATCAGATGCCTAATACATACAATTGTGACGATTAATTCGTCCGTTCAATTCAAACTAAGCTTCGTCAGAACAAAGAATGGATCGGTAAAACTTGGCGTCGTCTTCACTGCGCACCCAGTGTACCAGTCGCAAAATTGTAGCCTGCGATCTGGATCGTCTTCAGATAACACCTGCAACAAACGCGGTAAGTAACAACACATTCGCATCTTCATTTTCTTTAACACACGATGAAAACTGGTGCGTGATATTTCTAATTCACGAGATGTGCGACGTACGGTTTTTTTTTTTTTTTTTTTTTTTGTTAGCGTTAACTGACTTTTGGTCCACCCGGTATATATATACAAAGGAGTGCTATAAAAATCTCACTGCAATTATTGAGTTTATCAGTCAAGAAGGAAAAACTGATAACTGAAACTGAAACTTTCCCCTTTACTAATATTCCCAATTACAATTTTTATCTCACTCACTTCAGTATATATATATATATATATATATATATATATATATATATATATATATATATATATATATATATATATATATATATATATATATATATATTGTTATGATGTATTGTTTGTTTGAATGATGAGCAATGAGTATTTTAATAATATAGGGTTTTTATCGCGGTTCTCAAAGAATTAGTTTGTAAGTACTTTTTTAAATTATCTTTATTATAACTATTATGAAACACACATATATATCTAACCTAGCCAATGTAAATTTAAAATAAACTATCTTTAAATTGATACTCTTATAAAACTAATTAAATTCTGTAGACAATGTAAAATTTAAACAAACTATCTTCAAAATTGAAATTGTTATGACATTAACTAAATTATATTAACAAAATTTTGTACCTTTCTTTCACTGAATGCCTAAATGAACTGTTTTTCACTATATAGATTCTAATCACCACTGAATGTCTTCGTACTTCGGTTATCCTTGTTTTTGTGAAATTACTTTTTCCAATTATCAGCTTCTACCAATTTAAGATATATTTTTCTTCACCAGCATTTATAAACCACCAAGCAAACCAGCAAACAGCATTTATATTTATTCTTCTTTTCAATATACCAATATCCAATTATTATAAGTTGATTTATATTAATCTCCAATCATAATATAATCTTAATTCCTTCCAATATCCTTCTAATATACTTTTTTAATCTTCAATAATTATTTGTGTATAATTATAAATGTGCATAATTTTTAATCTTCATTTAACTCACTATATTAAACAATTGGACTATTTGTAACTGATTGACTGTCTTGAAAATTCTGAACAATTGACTTCACTAACTAAATGAGTCTATCTTCTACTAACTTTCATAATAAACTGGCCATCTTGAATCCAAATCACGGGTATTTATATCTTTTCAATCTTCCAGAACCATCTGGTAAGAAATCATGTTCGATTTAGTTCTATTTCTTCTATATGGATGTTCTCGAAAAAAGTGTCTGTTCGATCTACCGACATAATTATTATTCCAGAATGTTCCAACATAAACAAAGATCAAATTCTGCATTCTGGAGAATTCGTTAATGTTCTATTGATAATTTTGTTAACATTTAGGCTTTTCAGATCAGAATAAACATTTAAATCATTAAATATATATAAATTAAACATTTTAAACTAACATTATTATTATAACCCCACTTTAATTCCTAAAATGTCACTTGGAGAGTATGTATAGTGTGTTGCCTAGTCACATGGCTCACTTAAATATATCTACAAAATCATAACTACTAAAATACAACTTTTTACAATTATTATATGCTAATTTCTTAAAATTGCCCTCACATAAATATATTTTTATTAAATTCCCTAGTATATAACTTATAAATTATTTTCTATAAACCCTAATCGTATCAATATATATATATATATATATATATATATATATATATATACATATATATATATATATATATATATATATATATATATATATATATATATATATATATATATATACACTGCATATATATAAACTGCACACTTTTTCTACAATAATGTTCAATAGAAATAATTGTAATTAAAATGATCTATGCTTTAATCCCCGTTCATATTTGGTTGTATGTCACATGTCACACATAATACAAAATGCAACAAAAACACGGTTGATTGTTTCTAATTTCATGGATTTAATCCTCTGACAGAGTGGGTAAGGCCGTTTGAGCATCTGCTGCAGGATAACACTCTAGACCCCTCATGCGATAAAAAATACGTGTAGGGTGGCTAAAAAACAATGAGAAATTTACGAGAGGTTGCTCTCTTTAAAATAGGGAGCGAATGGTGTACGTATTGTCCAGAAAGTAACAGATATAAAAAGTTTTTTATGTTCCCGTGGTTATCTATATATGGGGTAATACGTGAATAATTCCCAAGGGGGCCTCTGAATAATTCTCAAGAAAAGTTTACGAAATATGACCTATAGTAGGCAGGTGAAGTGAGAATAAAATTTTACAAATGTAGTCAACTCCCGTTTATCCGTGGGGTTGAGTGGCACCGTTGTCAAATACATAAATGCGAAAAATAAAAATGCAGTTTCACCTAAACCTTTAATTTACAATTTTGAATGAGTACTTACATTTTTTCACTTTTTGAAGGAACTCTGTCATTTACTTCTGCTTTTTTGAGTGGAAAACATTAGTGAGTCTTTCATTATTCTACATTGCACTTTACGCAGCATCAGTTTTTCAGCGATTAGCGCGTCGTCCTGGTCCTCTAGGTATTCTAGAAACTCATTCACGTGACACAAGGCCACTTCGTGAGTCACTCGTGCACTAGGTACAAGCTCCTCACTAGGTACAAGCGTTTTCGTAGGATGTCTTCATCCGTGAAATGCTAAAATCCCAGGTCGGTAGCGTCTTAATCTAACCACTCTTGCAGGTTTGCTGCGTCCACATTCTCTCCCCCAGGAACTGAGTTTGTTAAACTTGTAAGGGCAGTCAGTTCATTTATATCTTTTCCAACTGTTAGTTCGACACAATTTTCGATGTTTGGTAACAATTTTCTCCATGACTTCACAATTGTTGAAGACTTTACAGACTCCCACGCAGATGCGATTTCGTAAATAGAGTCGAGAATATTAAATGACTTCCAAAACTCTTTTAAGTCATATCTTTCTTCAATTTTTGAGCGAAATAACTTTTTTCTGTAGTTTCTCGTCATAAACGCAATGACGCCCTGGCCATAGGTTGAACTAACGCAATCATGTTTGGGGGCAAAAATTTGGAAAATATTTTTCTGTTTTCCGTTTGTTTTAATTAAACAATAACATAACCTTAAAAGATGAACAGTGATAGTAAATATCTTAATACTTTGATATTCTTACATCACAAATTCACGAACAACAAATAATACCAATCGCACAGAATGAATGTTCATAACCAAAAGTTCTTATGTGTTCTTCAAACAATTAAAAAAAAAACAATATTTCCAACTTCTGATGTGACAAATACACACGAATTAGAAATGTTTGGAAATGTTTTTAAAATCCCCGCCCATTGTGACGTCAGAGCTTAGGCAGTCCATTCTGAATGGTATCGTCACGTGAGCAAGTTCCAAGTTACTATTGGTCGGAAATGGACTTGCCCCATGTTGAAACTGAAATTGTCAGGATTTGACCAAATTTGAACATCACACTGATTTTGATTGCCAATTTGTGAAGCTTTAATATGGATTTGGCCCGCGATTGAAATTACTATTCAGAAGACTGGTAGAAGAAGTCGAGGAGGAATCGACGAAAAAGCGAACATGGCAGATGAACAACAATAGTGACAGGGATATAAGAACAGAGACCACAAGGCAAGCATCAAAAGCGGCAAGAGTAAGTGGTTGCCTCCGAAAAACCATATGGAGAAACAAATATCTGACCATGGAAAGCAAAATGAAAGTATACAAGACAACAGTAAGACCAATCCTAACATATGCAGCGGAGACAAGGACCGATACAAGAAAGACGAAACAACAAATCAACAATAACGAAATGAAAGTATTAAGATCAATAGCGGGCATATCATTAAGAGACAGACAAACCAGCAGAAGTATACGCGAACAATGCAAAATTCAAAATATTAACAGGTGAATAAAAACAAGAAAAAAAAACTGGAACGAACATGTAAACCGAATGGGACCAGATAGTTTAGCGAACATCTGTGAAAACAACAAGCCTTATAGCAGAAGACCCGTTGGAAGGCCGCCAAAAAGGTGGAAAGATAATGTACAGTCAACAACGACTGAAACAACAGAATAAGAAGCAGACAAACAGGAGTAATCCTAGTCGCGCGAAGAAGAAGAAGAAGAAGACTGGTCTTCAACGTTTTTTACCAACGATACAAGTACATTTCTTTAATTTTTGGATTTGACCACTTTTGACCCCAGGGTATAGATATTTCGTTAAATTTTTCAGAATTATGTGGTATTATACATAAAAAGTATAGTAAAATCCTATGTGTTGTTCTGTAATTATTTGAGAAAAGGTATATACTTACGATACCTTAGTTATTATTTGGAATAATTTGTTAAAGCCACAAGTTAATTTATTTTATCTAGAGTTAGTGTATATTTAATTACAAAATTACAAAAAATAATGTCGGTAAATAATAACATAATCAGCTGGCAATCAAAGGTTAGACCCATTTTTCTGCACGCACACGCCATATGTTTTCAGATTACTTAATTTGAAGGAACGTTAGGTAGGGTATATAATATTATTGCCATATAAGGAATATGTTTATATATATAAATTTTTTGGATATTTATTCCGTATTGATAAAAAGCGTACTTGGTAATTTGAGATTTTATAATAATATTTTAACTATTTCAGATTATTTGTCAAAGAAGTCTATTCAATATTTTATAATACGTTCCCTCCATTTTAACGTTTTTTGTTGTATTCTGTTGTTAATCGAGGATATATATGTATAATCTTCTTCTTCTTTTGGCATCATAACCCTGGATGGGTCTTTGCCTGTCTGGCTATGTCCTTCCATTCAGATCTCTCTTGTGCCCTTCTTCTCCATTGTCTTATGTTCATTGTTTTCAGGTCGTCTTCCACGTCATCCAACCATCTCGTTCTGGGCCTTCCTTTTTTTCGCCTTCCTATGGGCTTCCATTGTAACATTTTCTTTGTTGTTTTTGCATCGTTTTGTCTCTGCACATGTCCCAGCCATGACAGTCTTTGACTTTTCACAAATCTTACAATGTCATAACCTTCATTTAACTCATTAACCTCGTCGTTTCTCCTGATTCTCCATGTGCCATCTTCCTCTTGTACCGGGCCATATACTTTCCTCAGTATTTTTCTCTCGAATGTCCTGAGTTGGGCTTCATCTTTTTTCGTCATTACCCAAGTTTCACATCCATAGGTTACTACGGGTCTAATCAGTGTTCTGTAGATAGTCATTTTGGTTCTTTTGTCTAATAATTTCGATGTCATCAATCTTTTATTAGCATAGTATGTACGATTCCCGCTGGAAATACGTGCATTAATTTCGCTACTTACGGAGTTATTCTGATTGATTTTTGTGCCGAGATATGTAAAGGCATCCACTCGTTCGATAGTATAGTTGTCTATTGTGATATTATTTTCATTGTCAGTTATTCTTTTTTATACATGTATAATACATGTATAGTTTATATATGTATAATACTGCCCTTATATCTTTATTGCTGATTTGGTTTCTCAATGTACATACTTTTGTTTTCATTAAGAATGTCACTGTCCACGTTTCACTACCATAGGTTAAAACCGGTTTTGTCATTACCTTAAGAAATGTAATTTTTGTTCTCTTCTTGTTTTATGAGTGTTCTTTGAACTATGCCACACATCATCTGATATTTACTAGTACAGTAGAACCCCAATTATTTGTGTGCTGCTTATCCGGACTGCGGATTATCTGTGCTATGATTTCACATTACTCAAATTAGATTTTTGAGGATTTAGGTCCAACTAGCGTCACCGTAAATCACTAAGCGTAAACTCTCTACACGCCGTGAGGGAGACGCATATTGGAATATCGATAGCTTCAGTGCAGGGGGAATCCCTGGATATCATTCGCTTGTCATCTGCCGCTGACATCAATCTATGAGCCAATATGTGTTAAGCAAACGGAGATTTTTCACGAACGCTAGAAAACCAAAGAGCATTTCAATATATCCAGTGGTTTGTTACATCGATTCAAAAATGAATCGTCACGCGATTGATGAGTCATTCACTATCATTACCATTCAAGATGAACTGCTCAGTGCTATCCAAGAAGCAACGGTGAAATTTTGCTATGAACTAAAAACCATAATTACAGAAAATAATTTGCAACTTTCTCAAATTTATAGCGCTGACGAAACAAGGTATTACTGGCGAGCAAAACCTACAAAAACCCCAGCTGCAGGTAATGAGATAAGTGTATCAGGGTATAAACAAAGTATATATTGTCATAGACAGTCATAGACTTAAGCTGACTGTGATTGGAAAATCAAGAAATCCTTGTGCTTTTTTTAAAGTTCACTATTATATATACTTATAAATTTCATTACTGAGATAAAGTATTATTTGAAGAAGAAAAAGTTGCCACAAAAGGCGCTTCTTCTTCTGGATAATGCTGGTGCTTATTCCAATGAGGTAGCCCTAAGATTTGACGATCGCAATGTCTTTATTCCTGTTTTCCAGCCAATGTTGCATCAATTCCAATTGCTCAACAAACATATCAGGGTGTTATTAAGACAACTAAACGCTTCTATCAAAGAAAGAATGATTCAGGGTCGTATTGAGACAATGAAATGCCTCTATCGATGGGAATATATAACGAACTTGTTGGATAAAGTTTTGGAAATCATTCAACATCAAAAATTCCATTTTTGCAGTAGCAAATTCATGGAGTGGAGTGATGAGACTTTAAAAAATATGAAAACATCATAGAATATGATGATAAAGATAAAGAAATTACCTGAACTAATTGTAATAGTGTGCAACGCCGATGAGTTTAAAAAATTGATGAAACCGAGGTCCATATGTGGACATAGTGTGGCAAAGATAAGCTAGGTTATTAGCTCCTCAGCAACGACGATATTGTCGAACTAGTTTTCAATCAGCCCGGTATGTGACAATCTGATTGATCTGAAAATGAGAGTCAAGATGAAGAAAATAATGGGACGGTATTAATCAAGAGAGTAACTATCCAGGAGAATGAGGAAGCTGCCAATATTCTACTGAACTATGTACATATATAAGAAATAAATGTTTAGATTATCCGTGATTTTTAATTATCAGTGCCACGTCCACGTATTTTTCTTTTTCATAACTTATGTCAGATCCCAAAAAGTGTGATATTTGTTCTACCAACTCTTGTGGTAAACTCTCAAGGGTGGTGAAAAACCTAATGCCTGCGACTATAGACCTATTGCCTTACTACCGGTACTATTCAAAATTATTGAGAGACTTGTGAAAGCCTGACTTAGGTCCTTTCTAGTTGAAAACAACATTTTAGTACAAAATCAGTTGTATCAGTGATATTTTCTATGCTACATGTGGCTTACCAAGCACTAAACAATAATATTTACACTGCCACTGTTTTTTGTAAATATTTTTTGATTGTGTAAATCACGACATTGTGATAAAAAAAAGTAAATTTCTACGGATGTCGAGGTATTTCTTTAAATTGGTTCCAATTTTATTTGGGGAATAGGAAAAAACATTTTTACACAATAGTACCAGTTGGTCAAGGAATTTGTGTATTGTGATGATATTTCATGTTATATATTTTTATTTAGTGTGTTTGCCATTTCTTAGATTGTTAGTAATAAACATCTGTTTGTAATATTTAAATTCGCAAAAATTTTTATGTATGTAATAAGTGTTACTATTCCTTTGACTTGTAAAAAACAAAACTATTTCTGTACATTTACTAAATAAATTTTATTCTATTCTTGACTACTCTACCAGAAATTCAACCTTTGATGTTAATTTCCGATCCCGTCCACTGAGTTAGTCAAGAAATCTATATTATATTCTGCAAAAAAACTATACAACCATTTCCCTTTATATTATCTTTTATTTTGTGGTATTGACCATTTATGTAATTTCCGTAAATTTATTGTAATTGTTGATTGTAATGATTTAGTTAATTGTTGTTGTAATTGAATATTATTGAAAGTATAATATTAAACAACAATTTTAAACCTTCATTGCATTATTGATAAGATACAAATTGGTAGAGAGGTGCTAGCTATTTAGAGGTGTGAGCTATTTGGTTGCCATAAACTAAATCTGACATTACTGCCACAACTGCTACAACTACGGCGAGTAACACAGGGAGTATGTTTGTTGATAAACTATGGAAAACCCAACAAATGTTCCAATCTCTTTAAAAAAGAAATTTAACCCGTGTGTTCTACCATTCGTCGCATACGGTGCAGAAATCATAACTCTCACATAAATATCAACGGACAAATTAAGACGAACACAGTGTAAAATGGAGAGATGACTTGCAATAAGCTTAAGAAATAGAGTAAAAAATTGGGAAATTTGTAGACAAACACGAGTAGAAGACATTATCGAACGTATTAGAGGGCAGAAATGGAGGGGGGGGGGGAAATTTTGCAAGAATGAAGGGCAGTAGATCGATAAAAAAATTGCTTGAGTGTAGATCACGTGCAGATAAGCGAAGCCGCGGAAGACCCTAAATACGATGGACCGACGATCATAAAAGAATTGTGATCAACTAGATAGCAGAGGCGCAAAACAGGGACAGATGGAAATCTCAAGAGGAGGCAAGTGGAGAGACTAAGGATGTTTGATGAAGATGATTATGGTCGACTCTAATACCAATCCTAATTTTTGTTCTTACTAAATTTTGGTCTAAAGCAAAGTCGGCTGTTTTCTCACGTTGTTCTTATATATTTCAATAAATTTCTTGATTTTTCTTAATTAAAACACAATTAGTTAGATTCTTGATGCCTGCTTCTGAAAATGTCCATGATATTTTATCGATATTTTGGTTTGGAAATAACGTTTCACTAATCATACCATTGGACGTGTGATGAGAGGGCAAAAATACGCATTATTACAACTTATTATGTAAGGCAAAATCCGAAGAAAGCGAAATGTGGGAAGATGAAAAATATCCTGGCTTAAAAACTTAAGGGAATGGTTTGAATGCAGTAGTGCAGTACTTTTTAGAGCGGAAGTCAACAGAGTCCGCATAGCAATGATGATTTCCAACCTTCGATAGAAGATGGAACTTAAAGAAGAAGAAGAATCATACCATTATTTGTCGAGCACATTTCAATTATCTTTGTCACATTGCCATTCTTGTTTCATACGCCATGAATACTATGCTACATGTTCGTTTCCACTTTAACATTTCTGCGTTTTGTATAAAATTTGTTACGTTATAAAAAAGTTTACCACTGTAAGTTCTTTTAATTTTTATTAACACTGAATATCTGCTTAGACATCTTTGGTTTCATTATCCTATTGATTTGTTAGTGCATATTCATTAATTACTATTATAGTTTTGTTATTTACGAAAATGATTATGGGTTGTTGACGACATTACATAAAAGAACACTTAAATAGAAATTTTTACGAATTCCATATTTCTACAAAATGTTTCTAGAGCAAACACTGGAAAATAACTGAAGCCTACTAAGAAACTTGAAACTCCGCTAAATTGAGTTATTACAAAATCCATTTATCCCTCCTCAAGAAAATATATTGTTTGGTTCTTGAAGTCAACACAATAAAGTAGGAATTCTCCGACATATGGTTTATCGAGCGGATGACATTAAGTTTACTCTGATATGATGTAACTGACTCTAGAATTAACCGTCGATAGCGATGGAATTTTTTTGCTCTAACAATAGAATGAAATGGTTATGCCTGTTATAAGGAATAGAGGGGATATATAGAAAATGTCTATTGTAGTTATTGAATTATTTATAAGTTAGAAGAGTAAATCCAATATTCGGAAAAGGAATTATATTAGAATATTATATATATATATATATATATATATATATATATATATATATATATATATATATATATATATATATATATATATATATATATATATATATATATATATATATATAAATACGTTAGAATTATCGGGTATAGTCGTCTCTAATGAAAATCTTTCTTTTTTCTAAGATACTCAATATTTCCCTATTTATTTGATAGCTTCCTCAGGAGTAAACTGAAACAATTTGAACATTACAACAAATGGCGTACAAATACATTTAAAAACACTCGCAGAAATTAAAAGATTTCGCAAATAAAAACTGACATTAAAGTATTTGAAATATGGAATGTCAAGATTAAATTGTCTTAAGCACGTTCGTTACAGCAATACGATAAAAAATTAAAATTACTTCAAATGTAAAAATAAAAATAACAATAAAATAAACCTTAGAAGAATGATATTTCTTTGATGAATTATTAAGGTGAATGTTGTTAAGAATAACCACATAAGCAGAATGGAGGAGACCCGTGTCTCCTCTTTTTGGACCAACCTTTTGATTGCGAAATCTGAGAGAATGGTTTAACTTGGGCTCCATCCAACTTTTTTAAAGCTGTCATAAATAAATTGAAAATTGCCATGTTGATATCCAACCTTGGATAGAAGACGGAGCTTTAAGAAGAAGACGAGTTTTTTATCTTTCTTTATTCTAATTTACATATTGTTCTGAACCTAAATTTGTATTATAAGATATAAAATAAACGAAAAGTTTGTATTTTGAGAACGATTTTCGAATACTAATTATCATGATTTCATTTTGTATTCTATCTATCCAAGTAATGCGCAATATTCTTCTCTAACACCATATTTCGAACACTTCCAGGTTTTCAAGTATGGCATCTGTTATAGTCCATACTTCTGCGCCATGTAGCAGCACGGAAAATACACACCCCTCAGTATTCTGATCTTCTGAGCTAGTACAAACAGAATGATATATTTGGATGGTGAAATAATTGTGAAAAGTAATAGTTTTAAGTACCTGGGATCGGTGTTACAGAGTAATGGGGGAATAAATGGAGATGCATGCAGTATAATTAGGGTTGGAAGGATGAAGTGGAAGGAAGCGAGTGGTGTGTTCTGTGACAGAAAAATTCCAATGAAGCTGAAAGGAAAATTCTATGAAACAGCCATAAGACCAGCTATGATGTATGGAACTGAATTTTGGGCGGTTAAAAAGAAAGAGGAACAAGAGAATGCTTAGATGGATAAGTAGAGTGACAAAAAGGATAAAATTAGGAATGAGTCTATTAGGGGAAGTCTGGGGGTGGCACCAATTGTTGCCAAGGAGAGGAAGACCAAAAAAGACCTGGGGGTTAGGCAAGACATGTCAGTAAAGGCAAGGCATGTCAAAATATTAATATATTGGTATGACCCAAGATAGACACTTATGGAGAAATGTAATTAGGGAAGCCGACCCTGCGTGGGGATAAGGGCGAAGAGAATGATGATGTTCTTGCTTGTACAATGCGTCCTAGAATTTCTAAAGATGATCCCTAATCGCTGTTTATTTCACGGGTAAGTTATATTGGCAATTCTTTGAAATGTTGACTGCTACTGCATAGTATTTGTTTGCAAATGTAGAAAACTGAACAATTGTTTCAGAAAAATTGGCACTATAGAGTTCAAGTAAATTAGGATTATACACAAAAGATCTTATTTACTGCCAAATGTTTTATATGGCATTCACTGATGGTAATTTTTAATTTTAATTACTGTTTATAAAAATTATAAACATGTTTATATGTAACGTATTAATATGCTACAACAAAACATTTTTGCAATCAAGAGAATTTTTTTAAAAAGTTATTGTTGTATCACGAAAATGTGGTCTTACAGTAGTCAGTGGCGATATACCACATGGTTTTCAAGATTCTTTATTTTCTTTATTCAGAAATAAAAATATTGACTTTAAATTGTAAGGTTATTCTAAATATTCCGTAAGTAAACAAATTTTCAATCTAATTAGCGAAACAAATCAATTTCCAAATGTGTACAAAAAACGTAAATATTTTTCTTTAGCCAATTTAAAAATAAAATTGCTTTAGGTTCCTTTTATGGGCTATAATAATTAATGAACAAGGTTAAATAACAAAACAAGACTTCCAATGGCGATTCTAAATAAGGTATTCACCAGAACTCTTACAAAACGTGAATGATTTATTTATAATTCATATAATCAACTCTAACTAATCCCGGTCCTTTGAGATCGTCTTATATTAGGGATCTATTATTCGTCGGCCATGTAGAAGACCCCAACCGATGCGTATCGCTTTTAGGACGTAGGCCTTGAGCAGCTGAATACGACAAATAGCAAATCATTTTTGGTGCGGGTGCAAGATGTTTCTTTAGATGTACTTAGAGTGATTTATAGAACACCAGGGATATTTTTTTCTATTGAGAAATAGGTGCGCATTGTAATAATAATAACAAATGCAAGTTTACTTGTAGTATCTTCTAGGTTTAGATAAATAACGTTATAAAGCTTAAATATCGTTATATATAGAATAGATAAGATGAAAGGCATACATATCGACAAAGAAAATATGAGTCGCCTATTATAAAAGTAGCCAATCTCCGCCTTTTTTACACCAATTTTACAAAATTCTGTGGAGCTTTATTTCGGTTAAGATTTACCTAATTGTTATAATTTGTTGTAAATATGTAATGAGTATTTTGTTTCACACACATTTTTATACTCTGTCAAGTATTTACTGAGAAAATTCAAAAACTAAAATGAAAATTGGTGATTGTGATACTAGTACTGTAACTTTGGCTTGATACAAATGTAGCTGCCTCCAAGTTATTTGAAATGGGTCTAGTTAAATCAAAAGTCATTCTTTTTAAAGTTCATTTTACTTATAATGAAATTTTAGTGATATTACACAGATAGTGCTATGTTTTCTTTACTTTGTGGACCACAGAATGAGTCTTCGTGGTTAGGTATGATTGGTAGATACATGTTCTGTAACGGTACGCTTTGTAATATTACAACCTTGGATTTTGGAGCCAAGTGTCTCCAAAATGATTTTTAAGCAAATTCTTGACGTCCTTTAAATTCTTCCGATTTAGATTTTGTATATTGTTGCCTTCAAGTATGGTAGGATTCATACGAGATTCATCTTTAATCTTGGTTAAGCTTCGAAACACTCTAGTTGAAACGTTGAAATTTTAATCACCTTTCACCAAAATGTCTCCAGGTTTTTTGATGGATCGCTTTATACTGATCATACCAACAATAATCATTAGCACCATTGACTCCATAGTCCAGGTTGGACATTCTTCTTCTTCTGCGTCTTCTTCTTCTTCTTTTTATATAAACATGACTGTATGTTTTTCAATCTATCTCCAGTAAGTTGTCGTTCCATCGTTTTAGTGGTCTTCCTATTAGGGAACCATCTCTCGCCGTCTTTACTGCTATTTGCTATCATTCGCCTTATATGATCATTCCATTCTGCTCTTCTTACCCAGTCCTTGATGTTCTCCACCTTGCACTTACGTCGTCTATCTGATCTAGATAATTAAAAATCCATCGCTTGTTCTATTATCTGACCTTCCAGCTCCAATTTACATCTTTTTTTGGCGGTTATGTTAATTGGTGCAGCATACGTTGTAAATCATCCTTGTTGTTTTTCTCACATTTGGTATCCTTTTTATTTCCTACTTTTTTTATTATTTCATCCATGATCAGGTTGAACAATAAAGGAATCCCTATCTTATCACTGCCTGGTGTAATTGCGGGGTGGATTGAGTAGCTCTGCGGTTCTCAGCCGGTCCCAAGCCCGGATAAATTGTGGAGGGTGATTTTTAAAGTTAGCAACCTAGCAATCTTAAAAACGAATACTGCTCAAAGAAACAATGTACAGGCAATAAATGGGCCTTAGTCTGTTTAATTCATCCTCTCCACTTATTCCCATTTCTAGCTTTTGTTCGCGAGTTTCTAGTCGAGATCAGTCAAACTCGCCTGTAGTTGGTCCATATATCGTATTTTTGACCGCCCCTTGAGTCGTTTTACGACCATGTATTAGTACCTTGAATTTATTGACCTTTTTTTATCTATTTAATACCATATATAGAACAGGTATAATATCTACAGAATGGTTCCAATTGACATTTATACCTTTCCAAAAAGCCAATACAAAGGAGTGCAATGAACATCGCACCATATGAGTCATGTCTTGAAACTGTTTTTAAAAGTAATTCACAATAGAATACATAAGAAGTTCTTTCTCAGAGATGCTTAGGTATGATCGTAGATACCTAAAACTAATATTTTTCATAATGATTTCACCATTCAAAGTTATCATATTCTCTGTAGTAGTAACTTCATCTGTAACTAAAGATTCTAAATATTCTGGTGTGTTCTATAATCTGATGTAACCTTATTTTCGCAAAAAGTGTATCTCTCTTATTCACAATCTTCACATACAATCTCAAAACTCCGTTCGTATTCAATACCCAGCACAGAACTTCTCGAGGAACTATATCATATGTTTTCTCAAGACAAATAAATGGCCATATGAACATTGTTTCAGTATTCCAATATTTTGCCATTAATTTGCTTTATAACTTCAGATAACTTAATATTCATCCAATTAATATATGTGCTTCAATGGTTTATCGTTTAAAATGTGGCTTTCAATAATAATTTCATCATAAAACGTGTTTTTTTCTAATACGAACTATAAACTAGCCAATTTTAATGGAACGCTGGCGATATTTGTCAAATTTATATATATTTCGACGTTTGGTTTTAATCTATTTCAATTTGTACTATTTTTCAATACATACATTATGTTAAATGTGGTTATATAATATGGCTTTATTATATTTTGAATGAAACTAATTTTTTGAGTTGAAGTTTAATTTAACAAAAACAAAATACATGGTAATGTTGTGATAAATTAAATATCCGTAACTAAAGAAGCTTTATGACATTATTTATTTATTTTTAAAATAATTATATCTTGGAAAGTTTAGAAAGTATTTATAAGAAATTTCCAAAGATCGATCAATTTAAATGCCATTTGGTTTCCAATCGCCTTCATCGTAAGTGATAAATTGCAATGGGAAACGTACGTGACAAAATAACTTATAGTTCCACCTCTAAGGAGTGTCGCGGACATCGATTTCCTACCCCCTCCATAGTCCTGGGCGCTACGCTAGAGTGTAGAGAACGGGAAAGTCAGTTAGTTGAGGACCGACGTTCGGTCAGTGAAGTGCGATGGCCACATGTTATCCAGCGTATGAATTGTCCTCTCCTCAGAGGACAGTGCAAGTGCCTATACAGAAAGACTACACGAAACCCCTTCATGTGGACTGCAGTGTAGAATACGAATTACCGAATACTGCGAAACCGCCGCAGGGAGTTCGAAATGAGCCCCTTTTGATGATCCATCCTTGTTACTTCAGGAAGATCGAGAGCCAAAGAAGGAGTCCCTTTATCAATAATCTGCCTCCTTCGAGACCACCTACCACGACCACTACTACTGCCGTCAAGAGGAGAATGTCCAGGGGCCAACAACTTCCTCAGCAAGTGCCACAACAAGCTGCTCAGTATCCTGTTCAGTATTCCACGACATCAGACAGACAAATATGGGAATTAATGCCACCTTTAGTGCCAATTACTTCGGCCGCTCAGCCTTACTGCAAACGAGAACGACTTATGTCAGCCTGTGGACAAACGTACACAACGGCTAGTGATTCCGGTCATTGGCCAGATCCTGAACATTCTCCAGATCGCCCCGAAGAAAAACACATTCTATCGGGAAAATATAGGCAGTATTTGAGGGCCCATAGACTTCATCCATACGTTAGTTCGGCGATTCCCTTGGGAACGACGTTTCCCCAAATTCAGCAAGTTTGCTATAATGTCTGATCACTGTGATATGTTAATTCCGATTCGGACTGGTCGAATGCGGAACCATTTGCCTCATCTGTGGTTTCCATAATCTTTCTTGTGATAATAGTGTGTAATTATGTGACGACGAAGGGCACTAATGGCGCGTGCGCTTTTGTCCGGGCGTGGTAGTGATCCTGATAAATCAGCTGTGTCTGTGCATTTTAGCCTCCGTCTCCTTCAGGATTTTTAGTTTTTCTTTGGGATATCATCCACATGTGACTTGGAGTTGGTTTGTTTATTTTATGGTATAATGTTTTTGCTATAAATACTTTCGTGAACACTACATACCAATCTAATCTAAAAGACAAATCTATTTTTTTGTGCTAGCAATATTTTCTAAAATTTCTCTATACAGTGAAAATATTTTGAATATTCAAAGCAAAAAATATGCTGGAACATTATATTGTATGTACTATATCAAGGATGTTCAAGTAAATCATTTTCAATAAAGTTTTAAATCCTCACCAAAACATTAAATATTGCTGCCACAATAAAATAACTTTAAATTACACTTAACCGATCTTGCAATAGTTGACAATCATATCACATTTAAGTATCAGTTTCATAATTTAACTAATAATCTACCAAACATTTCTTTTTTGTTTCAGTATATTACTTAATAGATTTTGTTTAGTTTCTATCAATCTAGACCATACAGATTCTATAGGTCACTACGGTTTTATCTATTTCAAAATTTATTCATATTTTTTATCAGTTACAAAACTAGAATCTAAACCATATCTAACTCAATTTACTAGACAAAACATTAATAGAACTTGACAAATAATGTGACCAATCATTTTGGAAGAAATTATATGATCATTGTTGAAAATTGCTTAATGACATGGTATTGATTACTATTTCCACACTGAATTTGTCAACTTTTGCAAGGTACTGGTAATTTTACACCTATAAACCAATCATATTTAGCTCTGAAATTACCGATACTTTAAAATTTACTATAAACGATGAAAAAGAGAACTGTAGATTTTAAATTTGTAACTTCAAGTATAAATTGTGAATAATCACTTCCAAATTTACGGGGGGTTGACTAAACGTGTTTTAAGTCGTGGCAGGTTTTTTTCTCCAGAGTTATTACTAACATAAAACATTAATCGTGTTATTTACGATGTAATTATAGCTGAAAAGGAAATATGAAACAGTTTATTTTGTTGACCTAGAAAACTGGCCATAAATTGCTACTTTGTTGCCGTCGGTCGGCGACGGGAAACAGTTTCGAAATTAGAAAATTACCCAATAAATGAAGATATATATTCGATAAAAACGACATGTGGGGTACCAGCATGACCAATTATGTTGGTACCTCATTATGTTGCATTACTTGGAAGAACTTAATTACAGTATAGTGAATATGCACACTTTTGAATTTTTTATCGTCTATTACTTTTTCCATTACTCTATTTTTCTAGTTATTTATTGAAAAATGAGTATTTTGTTTATGTGTTGTTATAAGTAAAGTCTTGCAATGGGTATATATATAGTTCATTTGATATTTATCGATCTTCTATTTTATAACGTTTGCTTATCTCTTCCGGTATATATATGTATTTCCAATTCGTTATTACTTTTTAATATTAATATTATTATATTGATTGTAACTTTTGGATATTGTTGGTTTTAATACGGTTTTGTATTAATGATGTAGTAGGTCATGTTCACAATCATACTTTTCTGTTATATTTCTATACTTATCAAGTTTTTGCGATCGTATGCTCTGTAAAAGCTAAGCCGAGATGTGGTTTATCGGGTCAAGAAGATTATAAACTTTAACAATTCTCAAACATCTGTTCTTTTATCATCGCGCATCGACCAAATACCCATATGTTTGTTTTAAGTTCTTGTTTGTGAGATTTACGATTTGTGCTTATTCTTTTCTAATTTCTCAAGTTTAATTTTTTGAATTGTTTTCCTAAGGGTCTATAACCAATAAATTCGAACAAATACTAATCAGTCATTTAACTTCCGTAATAGTTCCGTTTCTTGCAGTATATTTTATTTTATGTACCATCTAACGTCTCAATTATTTTTGATGATTTTTATTACCTCGTCTTGGACGATTTAAGTTTAATCACATTATTTTTGGCCTTAATAACTTGTGGTACGCGCTAGTTACACTTAAATTTTTCTTATACATCGTGAATTCAAATTAGAAAGTGCTTATTACATATTTTCTATATCCAACTTTAATTTTTATCCAAATAGTTATTATTTCTAATAAGAAATAATCACAATTAGAATTCAGAATCATATCCAAGTAGTTGTTCGTGCAGTAGTCAGATAAATCTACCTTTTTGTCTTTGCAATGCTCACATTGCTCACCATCCTGAGGAATTATATCCATTTTGGTTAAGCTTATTTTGTATTTATGATTCTCTGTCCACCATTGGGGTATGCGACAGGAATTGTCTCGTGTGCAATAGGAATTAGGTTATTTTTCTTGTTCATTATCACAGTTTATTTCACTTGTCTAATCAACAGAGAAGTAATTTGATATTTTTAATCGGAACTAATATAAATGTAGTTTTTGTCCTTGTTGAGATTTTCACATTGTGTTGTTTGTTTTCATTGTTATAATATCCAGTCTTTAGTTTTGAATTCTTGATGGCGTGATCGTCATTTTAGTAAATATTTGTAAGTTTATAAATATTAATTTATTTTAATTTAATGTTCGTCATATGTTTTTCTTTTGTGTTATGGAGATTATTGTTAATCATGATTCACGTTTTCCCATTTAAATTGTTTGTGTTAAATACTTTCCGTTTCACCCACCATATCAATTTAAGTATGTCGTTTTCATAGAAATGAATATATGTTTATTATTTTTTTATAATTAAAAAACGAGAACTAGTTAATTTCTAGAAAATTCCAAGATTCAGAATAAATTTCAATATATTGATCTTTCTCAGCAGTGGTATCTAGTCATATCTCAGTTGTTATGGGTACCGCCAAGCCGAAAATTTTTAAAGAAAAGATGTATAAAAAGCCAATTGGCTTCAGTACGAACGATCAATTATATCAACAAACGGCCTCCGAAAAGCTTTCTCGGTAAAAGCATAGCATGTTTTCTAAACTACAGTTACATTGGCTGCAATAACTGTGTTAGGAAAATCTAGCATTCATACTGGTATTTTGTACTTTGTAGTCATTTTATTTTTCTGTTACTAAAATTTAACGTGTCTTCCTTAAAAAAACCACCGTTTTACAATATTTAAAATTTTCGAACAATAGCCGTGTCTTTTAAATTGTTTTATCCCGTCTTTTTTCCTTTTAGTCTGTCCCGACTATTCGTTTTTTTCGACTGAGATTAATGTTTTTGCTTATAACAGATGCTCCAAAAGTATCGATTATACACATTTTGAACACTTATTATTTTTTAAACTTAACTTGCAAATATCTAAAATGTAGAAATGTTAGCGATAAGAAAGAGATATTTCTAGTAATTGAATCTTCGATTGGTAATTTCCTCTAAAATTTCACGTTTCACAAAATCCCTATCGAAAATTGTTGGTGTTTTTCATTACAGTTCAGCACGTTTGCGATATTATTTAAACATTCATGATACAATAGTTTTTATAGATTTTCCTTTTGCGTGATGTTTGTGAATGGTATCATGTCGATAAGACTAATGTTTGTTCGAGTATATGAGGTCATAGATACTAATTATTACGCACAAAACTCTTATCTATAAGTAATAAACGTAAGGGAAGGATGTTTTTGGCGTTCTTGTATCCTAATTTTGTAAATTTTATTTAATAGTAGCTTATGATTGTTCTATTTTCTTGTCGTTCAATATGTTAACTAATGACGAATCGAGACAAACAAGCCCTTGTGGTATTTTGTAAACGTTTTCTTTCGTTCCATTTTCTTTAATCATACACGGTAAATACATAAATATAGGATGTGGAGAAAGGTCCAATAACAAATTTCGACAGCCCATTCTGTTTTTTTTTACATTCTCCTTTTCTATTCAGTGTCCATGTCTCTTAAATGTAATCACATGCTATTTCAATTTGTTTGCAAAATAATTGCAATTGAGAGTTTAGCCATTGATGAATCCAAATTTACAGAGAAACCTGTCTCAAACTCTTATGAACGAATTTTTGGACACGACAGAATTTCACTTTAGCCAAATTAGATTTCGTACTTAACACATAGGATTTCGTGTTAGCTAGAGTCCTGGTTACTCCGGTTTTTCTCTGAGTCATGACATTAATTACCAATACGTCCATGCATGTGTGCATTTAAAAACTGTTGCGAAGTTTACCTTTTCTAATTTTGGTATCGTAGTCTTGTAATTTAACTTTCATTTATAGTTTTTGAGGTATATTTACCTTCATTTATTATAGTCATGCAACTTGGACGGAATATATTATCGATTTGAGTAATTTTAGATAAAAAACAAATCTATTTATGTTTCAAGGATTTGGAAAGTATGCTCTTATGCGGGGAATTGACTTGAATCATCTCCAAATACGTCAGAAATTTCTTAAAAACATCTATTATGAAAATAATATGTGTTCTCGAAGAAAGTGAAAGATAATTTCATTATACTTAAGTATTAATAATTATTATTTGAAATTCCAGATATTGAAATAAACAATTCTTTATCAAAAACATTTTTTACAGTAATCGTTAACGTACAATTAAAGAATTTTTGATCATTTATGCGTAATTAAATAATAATTAAGTATGTACAATTTAAATACATGCTTTGGATAATTATTTGTAATAGAGGGATTTTACTACACAATTTTGTTCTCTCGTATTTTGTTAACTTTTTTATGCATTTTTTTGCAATATAATTTTTCTGTTGGACCAAGTCTCTTTTAAGTAGTCAACCAAGATGTTGTTTCTCTCGCAGGTTTCTATTTATCTTCCTCCTTTTCTTTATTCCCAATTACCTAATCGTTTTCTTTAGTTAAAAATCTAATTATTCTTAGGGAAACGTGGATTTAGAAGGTTGCGTTTTGGCAAATGTATTTAAATGCAATCGTACATAGTAATCGATGTATATAGGAGGTTATTTGAAATATTTCTTTCTGGCGTTTACGATCGCAATTTATATCGTTTCGTTAGTTGGAGACGATGCTTCAGGAAGAATTAATTCGAGTCGACTAACTTTTTTGTTGTATTCTATACGAATTTTTCCATTTTACCCATTTTCTTGATTGAGTGTGATTATTAAGAATTGAAATGTCAGAAGATTATTTTACTTTGGTTTGGTACTATTGTTTCCGTCGCTTAAAAAGCAATGTTTCTTTTAAATGTGTACTTTCAATCACCTGCGATCTAAACGTAAGCTATTTTATAATGGTATATATTGTTTTCGGGGTCTATAGACTGTGGTATGGGGAACTATTTCTTCCCAATGTTTCGTCTGCGACAGTAGCAGACATTATTAAAGGCGATATTAGCGAAATCGCCATAGTAGCAGACGAAATATCGGGAAGAAATAATTCGATACTTCGGCGTTATAAATCCTTTTTATATCTACCATTACAAACACTAATTGATAAGGTATTTTTTTTATTATTTTGTTTTCTGCATTCGTTATTCACAGTTCATTTGAATAATTAATGGTTTCTCTGTATTTTAAATGCACATAAAACTTAACATTTTCCACATTTCGGTTAAATAGCTCTGACGTTTATATTCGAATTACGCAAGGGGAATTTTTCATGCGCTTAATTAAAATATTTTTTCCGTTACTTAAATCGTATATGTATTAAAAAATATCTCAAGGCAAAAAATTTGTATGATACGCAGTATGAAATAACGTTTATTAGTTACGGAAGATTGTTTTGCTTTTGCAGCTGCCGTTTCTCCGTGGATTCAGAAATGATTATACTTCTATAACTTTATTAGTTCCGCTTTTGAGTGGTTTCACTGCTTATGAGACTACTTCTCTTAAAATATTCCTATATGTTACGTAAGGCATATTATTTTTCACGGTAGTTATCTAGCACTTAAGTATCTGAATTCAATATAGCACGATACTTCAGCTTATCAAAACACCTGTAAATCATGTTTCTAATAATTCATTCATTTGCATGAAACTTTCCGTGGTAAACATCTTATTTTAAATTGGTTACCGTTTATATTCTACGAACATAAATGATTAAAGAAATACAATGTTGCTCCTATTTAATAATATTTAACGCATTCTGAAGAAATCTAAGTGGAATCTTACAAATCAACTTAAACATTTTTAACTTTACGAAAACGATTTATAATTACAAAGTCTTAATGCTTGCCATCGCTTTATCTGCATTTTATCAACAGCGTTGCTGCCTGTTTTTAAAACTTTTTACTTATTTTGTTGTTTCTCTATTCAAACTTGACATATCATCGATATTTTCGTCTTCTTTTTATTTTAAAACATTGACTTTGTTTTTTCTTAAGTTGTAGCTTAAGTTTGGATTCCCATGCCCAACTTTAATACCAGGGATCTTTATAAGTCTATAATCCCCCATTCTATCAACGTGGTCTCTCCATGCTCTTTTCCTGACTCTATATCAACGTTTTGGATTTTACATAGTGTCCTGATATCGCTGCTCCTCACTCTATTTTTAAGTAATTTGTCGGTAATTGATCTTAGGATCTTCATTTCTGTCGTTCTTAGTAGTTAGCTTAGTATTGGTTGATTCTGCTCCTGTTTCTGTTGCGTAGGTCATAATATGTCTTCCACAGGTTTTGTAAATTATGTTTTGCTTTCGATGCTCTTAAATTTGTGTCTACATCCCGGAAAAATGTTAATACCCTAGCAGCTGTTATCGCATATCATAATATTAGTGGTTAAATAATTGCAGTACATAAATTGCTCCACACCTATATTATAAATTGCTGATTTACATCTTCTAAGCCTAAGCTCTCTTGATATTGTCATAGGCAGCATTTACTGCACAGATATAATCATATTTAATTCTCTAAACTAGAACTAAAAAGGAATCGAAATTTTGCACTTCTTTTTTACCAAGTTCTTTATAGGTATGTCAGTTTCTTTACACCATTTTTCTTCGCTGGAATGAGAATCTCTATTATATATGCTCCATCTAGAAATATTAGAATTGTACCAAAATATTTTCCAAGCTATTTAATATGCAAGAAAACACAGGTATTTTTAATTCTAATGATATAAATACCAGATATAAGATACTAAGTATTATACTTAAATATTTCTTCAAGTAGTTAAATACACATTGTTGTGTAAGAGAAAGTTAGATCCTATTCTTGGATATACCTCATTATGAACAATAAATGTATTTAATTTTTGAGCCCATTCAACCGTTCTTCAAATGATTAATTCTATGAAATTTGGGGTTTTGCTGTTGCATACATGAATAGATTTCCAATCACAAAAAGGTTTTATGATTTCTAAAAATACCTTCTAATACACTATCTTTAAGCAATCAGTTTATTGTGCGTTTATTGTTGGACTAAAGTCATTGTCATTGTTTAGTTATTGTATTGTCCTCAAAAAGTAATTTTTTTCTCTGAAAAGAATTCTAGAAAGTATTCACATTTACTATTTTGTAATAATTTAACATATTTTCAGTGTTAAATGGCATTTTCCTTACTTTATTTGACATGATAATTCGTTGTTTCCTTTCTTCCTTAATGAAGCCGTGAAGAGAATTTTTTATTTTAAATGTTTAGCACTTATGCTGAAATTGTTTGAAAATCTAATATATTTCTTGTTAATAGCATGACATAACCAAAGGAGCGGTTTTATGTTCTATTTGTTCTGCAAAGGCGAGATTTAAAGCTTTTTGTGTAATATTTTATCTATTATATATGGCTTCCTGTAACCATTATTTATTGCTATTTGTTTTATAATGGAGAATTTTTTTGTGAACTAATTTTTCGACATTGCGATTTCTCAGTTTGAAAGATTACGGTAATTTATTTCATATTGTCGTAGCTAAAATAGACGTTTAATTTTTTCAGTTAGCTTAGTTGTCAGAATAAGAAGAAAAATTATGGAATGCGGCTGCCGACGACTTACGTTTCTAATTTAAAGCTCTTTTTACTGATCCTAGTTTCTATTTCACTATCAAATTGAAGAAAATATGCTAATGGTATTTTCATTTATTTGGTTATGCATTTTATTAATCCATATCTTTTCTCCATTGTTTTGTTACATCATTATCAGTGGTATTACCTCAGATCTAATATTTGCTGTTCTATACTGTTGTGTGTTAGGGTCTTCCAGTGGTGTTCTTATCTTTCCAGCATTTTGCCTCATCCCGTCTATCCGACAGAGCTTTGCTCAATACCGTTTTCTCGTAAGCACTGGTTGCGTATTTGTTATTATTTTTATTATCTTTCATTCCAGTACCGGGCTACTTGTAGACGTATTTGTTTCATCAGGTTTACTTAGTGTGTAGATGGCATACACGTTGTTTTATTGTGCCTTATAAGTCCCATTTCTACTGTCAGTGGTCTGTTCAAACTTACGTGGTTCTTGGTCGGTTCTTGTCATGATATCCACTAGATCAGCATAATGCTAAAGTCGAGACTGATTGATTTATTTATTTCATATAGTTTGTTATTCAATCGCCATCGTTTCATTCTTAAATTAATATAACACTTAATATAACACTATAATAACACTTTGAACCTAGTCGTTTTTCTTACTGTATAACAAATAATTCTTTATACCTCTAGTGCAGTTTGAGACTATAGCTTGGTACTATTTCTTGGGCCTACGGTATAAAAGGTAACGGACGCAATGCCACGGTATATACACGGTTATACCCAAGGAACTCATTTTATTCATACTGAGTCGACCTGGAGCCTTTACGTATTTTAAAAATATCTAGATGTTTACGCTGGTGCCAGGAATCGATGCTAGGCGTTTTGTGTGATAATCATACATCCTACTGCGTTTATGAAAGCGTGTGTACTTTTTGTCGATGATTTTGTTCGTACACAGTGTGTAATCATTGGCAAAAACATCGAATTAACATCTTATCATAAAACATTGGGGAGACTTTTTTTTGTTTCCTACCTAGTACACTCGTTTTGTTGAAGATACCTATATCTAATATTTTTTTATATTCTGCTGACTGCCTGTTTTTATTTGACGATTTGACTTACTATTATTGTTCTGAAGCTATTTTCGTGTGGCATTTTAAATTAATTACTATTTAAATGGGAATAAGCCACAATTAAAGGTTAAAATACGTTTATTAACGTTTCAATTTCCACTTCGTAAATCGTTCTTTCGATTTCCGAAGTGGAAATTGAAACGTCAATAAACGTATTTTAACCTTTAATTGTGGCTTATTCCCATTTAAATAGTAATTGGCTTACTATGTTTCTCAACTACTGCTTTGTCTTTGAATGAGTTTTATTACAATTGATTATTAATTTCAGTCCTCTGATTGTCGAATTTCTTCTTGGTATTCGCATACGGACGATATTTCTACATTATCAGATAAAGTGGTTTAATTAGTGTCTTATAATTCTGTATATGAATTATTTTCTCTCCATTCTAGTGTTCTCACTGGAACGTTCAAGCAGTTTCCTACAATAACATGTCACATATATAACATATATTTTGTATTAGATGTAAGATCTATGCCAATTGCAAGCAGAAATAATCAGAACTACTGTCAAAAGTATAAAGTTTATGATATTCACTGAAAGATATCTTTTAAGTATCTGAGCAGTATATTCTTAAGTAAACATATAAAATTGATGGTAATTTTAAAACTAATTAGTATAATTTTTGGACCAGTTTTCTAGGAATGAGCAATGACCTACTAATGTATTTTTTCTTCTTTTCGGTTAACGTCCTTAAAAAACTTCACACGACTTTAAAAAAATTGAAAAGACTGTCGAAATTTTTTTATTTGTCTACTACATATTTTAGATTTTTAGAAATTTGATAATTGTATTGCAACTTCGAAAAGACAGACTTAAACAACTAAGACGAAAGCATGTTTACAAAGCAAATAAGGAATCTCACCCGTTAAAATGAGCATATATAGATCGGTAGAATTTTGAAAATTTCATGGCCAACTGTATTTTGCAATTTTTCTTATATAATGTGGTTTATACTATTTTTACAAGTATATATATATATATATATATATATATATATATATATATATATATATATACATGCATCCATATACATATACCTCGTGATCACCACCGACGTATAATAAAATAATAAATGTCTCTTGAAACATCAGTGGAATAACTAGTAGCAACATTTCAAATAGTGATAAATTATGGTTAACTCTGTGGGGCAAAAATAGCTACTCCATGTAGGCGTGTAGACAACTACCTAATGTCAAAATTCCTCTCAGTCAGTAGCTTAATTATCGTCTTTCTTTTTTAAAGTTGTTTAATTTAAACATTCCATTTTAAAGAAAGTATTACTTAACTATTTTAAAAATGTGTCGGAAAATAATTTGTATATGTACCTACTTAATTATTTTTTGAAGCTCAATTGAAATGAAATTAAATTGATAATAAGTAAAGAAACAGCTCACATGTGATGGTCAATAGATCTTAACTATTGACAAGTTTGAATTCTTTAGATCTAATTATAACTGATTGTTAAGACTAGAGTTTCCCAATGTTTTAGACAATTTAGACTGATCAAGTTTCTTTTTGTAGAAGTTTTATAAGTAGTCTTATAATAACATACCCAGATTTTATAATTAGCGAACTAACGGTTTTACGGAACTAGTACAGTATACTCATCACTGAATCAGATCCAAAATTTGTCAGGCAAATATGCTTTCAAAGCTTTTTTAACCTTCGTTAACTGTTCACTTAAATTATTTTTACACGAGCTGTTCTCGGAAACTGCAACACATTTGCTCTTAAAACTCCATTTTAAGAGAGGAAATAATTTGTAATTATTTCGTATTGTTTGCCAATGAGGACATTTTGTATTTAACATTGTAAGAATCTGGTGATCGGCCAGATAAACCAATTTCATTCGCCATTTCTCATTGTGCAAAAGTTCAATATGGTTCACGGATATACATAGAAGTGGTTTTACTGCCAGAAACCTTAAGCTCGTCAAGTGGTTCAAGTAACCCTGCTGAAACTTTTGCTCTGTAAAGCCAATTCACTTCAGTGTGCAGAAGGTGTGATTGTAATGACTTTCTATGTCTTCACACGCATTAATTAGTGTGGACGAGCCTTGACAAAATTGGCAATTTATATGGCCCGAGTTAAAACTTTCTTTAAAGAAGCGTGGAGATGCAAAACACGATTGCTTTTACTGATTTTAGAGTTCTGTTAAAAAAGTAGGCAACTTTGTAACTAGATCTTAAATTAAAAGTGAAAAATATTGGTAAGATAAAGATTATTGCGAGACTGACAATGAATCCAGAACTATTTTCACAACAGTTTTCTGTTCCAATTATTGTTAAATGGTGGAAATATGTATCAACAGGAATAATAAGAGAATTCAACATTTTTAGGACAAAGACACAAAAAGAGTTAAAGAAAATACAAGATACTCTTTTAATTATTTTTCAATAGTTGTACTTATATCATAATACTTTGCATGTTTCATGAATTTGAAAAGTTACTCCATGTTGTATATTGAAAGGTATTCCAAACACATTTTTTGTGGTCTCAACCATAAAATAAAATAGTTAAGAGAAAAACAAACAATAGTTTACTGCTAGTGGTTAGTAAGTCTATGGGTGGTCTGCCATGGTATGTACATAAAGGCCTTTTATGTTTATCTGACACAATGGTGGTTGATACTTTGTAAAGTACCCAGTAGAAAGTTTCTCTTAATTTCGAGGTACCTTTTTGAAGAATGCGTTTCGAATGTATTTGAATAGTTATAAATTACAAATAGTAGAAACCACATGAACAACTGTTATTGCAAAATATAGTGGGACATTTGAAGACTAAGTTTTTGTTTAGTTTGAATAACTTAAAGGCATATAAGGATATTCTAAATGAGTCGTTTAGTTGCAAAACACATTTGCAATATGTTTTTGTTAGAACTCACACATGTCTACATAGACATGAATTATTTGGCAACCATTGCAAGACAGATTTACTCTCTGTATGTTATATATGGACAAAAACATTTGTAAATGTGAATATTTGGTTTTTGTAAACAAAAATCCAAGAAGATTAGCTCAGTTAAAAATTTGCAAGTTTTTGATCGTTTTGGTAGATTTTTCATTAATTTTTTGAATTACACGTATTAGATTATTTGTTATTCAAATTTACTTAAAATTAATGTTTTGTTATGAAACTTTGACCATTAATCACAATAACCAATTTAAAAAGTGTTCATTAGTATGACAGCTGAATCTGAAAAATAATCTTCTAATAGAAATGATTAAATATTTATTTAAGTATTAAATATTTAATGGTTTTAGCAATTCATTCCTTCAGTGCCCCCAGAAAATAGATACAGTCAATAGTTTTTTTTAATATTTTATTAATAAATTCAAATCTTCAAGGTTGTAATTGATTAACTAAATATATTAAACGATATTATTTATTTCTGGTTGATACATTTGAAGGGGATTTTCTTCTTTATTCTGTATAATACTTTTTTTCCTTTCATTTCTCAAATATCTGCTGATCTGTTTCTTTAGCACCTTGCACAATGACCTTCTTTTATTAATTAAGATAATGTCCGGTTATTTCGTGGTTCTTTCACGTTTTCTTAGGATATTATTTTTGTACGTCTTCATTCCACCACTAGGTTTCACAATTATTGATGTCCTTTTTGTTTGCTATGTATTACCCACACCCCAATCCCGTTTTGGTATTGTCTAATAACAATACAGTGTACAATTTAATTTGTTGGATGATTTCTTGAAATTATGTTTTCTATTTTGCTGTCAAATTCAAGATAGTTATACTTTATTCCGTTATTTTTATCAATTTTCTGAATTATTTTTCAACTATGTTCCGGAGGGCACGTAAAGCCGTCGATCTCGATTACGTACTTAGTCGTTAACACAATACAATAATGGCTGTAATACGACCATAACAACAAACCGCTTTAAAAAACTGCCTAAAATACTAAAATAGTTAACTACTTTACTATAGCACTATAGAACCTCTTTTTGCAAACTCATTCTTGAAATTACTGTTGGCGATTATTTTTCCCTTATACATATTTCCATTTATAAATATCTAAATCCATTAATTGTTGTCAAATTTACTTTAAAATACCAAGTGACATAGTAGTTCATTTGTTTTTAATCGGTAGATCACTTTTGTTTCAGTCTTTGGGTACCTAAATGACTTTTGAACAAATTTTTCTGTGTACCTCTTTGTTACATTGTTAAAATGTTGTTATCTGTCTAGGATATGAATTCGTCCTTGATGTTAAAATTCAAAAAAATTAAACATTACAGCATTGTCATACAATGAATCACTTCATGGTTGCAACAACGTAATTGCAAAAAGCATCAATAAAATTAACGACAAAAATTTTTGGTGTATATATGAGCTATTCTTCTGGAATGTTATTTTGATTGCAATTCTCTCTACATACTATCAAATACTGAGTGTTCAAGAAACCCTAGGTCTAAGTGATTATCTTTCCTTGTCCCTATCAGTCAGCTGTTTGTGTCGACAATTAGTGAAAAAGCTTACGAATATATCCTATGTCTTTCATCATAAATTAGGCTAGGTATAAAATAAATAAAAATACACCAAAAAACACCACCTTTCGGCAGAATATTTACGGGTTTATTAAATATAGTTCATTAGACAATACATGTTGGCGTTGTATTTCTGTGCATTAAAAAGGATCTTGTAGGAAACACTATTTTTTTGATAGAGCTCAGTATATATTACGACTGATATTTTTTTTTAAATTTAAATTAGACGTTTTAGTTGAATTTGTTCTGCAACAATATATAAAATAACTTCAATATAACTTAAAAATTACACATAAAACTCTGTTTTCTTAGTTAGAACATGTTCTATCTTGATTTAGAATTATTTTAAGTTTGTGATATGCAGAAAACATTTTACTTTATTTAATGTTAAACTTCAAATGGAATTCAAATTTTGATTTTATTAAAGTTCCATAGTTCAATATTACATAAAATGATCAACTATTAGTACTAAAAAAAACATATTGCATCATTTTTAAACGTTGCGACGTTGTCCGATGTCTAATTTCTGTCTCATTCAATCTAATGACTCACTCTAAGGTCTCTTGGCCTCATTGCCTAAGTTATTCCTTCTCTATGATTTTTGAAGTCTTTTTCTTGACATCTGTCATTACTGAGTTTCAACTCATTTTCGTCGTCTTTCTTATTGCTGCGAATTCCCTTATAGAATTCTATTTCGACTGCCTTCAGCTTTCTTTTGCTATTCTCCGTTATTCTTTTTTAAGTTTCTGCTCTATATAACATACTATTTTAATAAGAGTTCCATATTTTATATATATCTTTTTATTTCTTGATCATCTCTTCCTGTCGACTCAAAAACCACTGTAAGGTACCTGTATTGGTCACAGGTCATAATTATGTCATTATCTTCTAATGAAATGTTCGTTATCTCGGTTCCTCTTAGCAGACACTTAGTTTTTGCTGCATTAATTTCCAACCCCCACTTTTTATATTCCTCTTGAAGTGTTCTTGCATTATGTTTCAGATCATCTTTATCATTGGCTATGATAATCTGGTCATTAGCAAACGGCAAGGTATATAAACACCCAGCATTTACGTTTCCATTGTTTCAATGGTTTTGTAACATATATCTTAAACAAGGTTAGCGAAATACAGCATCCTTGATAATCTATTTCCATTTTTAATTTGTAATATCGTTTCTTTATATAAATTTCGTAATGCTTTGACTAGAGTGAAGGTAATATTGGTTTCTAGTAATACCTGCCAGAGCTTGTTTATAAGCGCTGTATCATAAGCCTTCTGTAAAAGGGCGCTCATAACTAGGTGCATATCCTCGCTCAGACCGTAGGATCGTACCATATTATCGATTGCCAGGTAAAATAAATGCATTATTTTAAATGCGAGCGTTCACTGTCGGTGCTATGATCTAGGCGCGGATACGATGCGATGGTATCCGTTATGAACGTACCCTTAGTCAATAAACATAAAACATTATTATTCTTAAATTCTTTTTTACAAATTTCTATTGGACTTTAGAAATCTTTGAAGATCTAGCACCCTAACGTGATTAAAAGTTTATACTATGTATATATGTTGATATTTTTAGTCTCGAAAAATGTTATAAGCCTGTTAGAGATGAATTGATCTAAAAGTTGTTGCAGAACAAATATAATTAAGTTCTCGTTTTAAAATTATGCCCCACTATATAGATCATCTTTTTAATTTTAAATATGGTAGGTGTCTTTTGTTACCCACTTTTTTATTTAAAGCATTCCAGTATTTGAACATTTTATTTCAGTAAACAAGTAGTGTTCACTGTAATTATATTTATTTTACAATATAGAGCGCTGCATTGATGGTATAAAAGTTTCTAATGACATAATATATAGTGAGTTGCGATTTAAATGTTGTTTTAACTAAATATAATATTTTTTCTTACATCAACAAATAAACCTACTCAATGCGACATTTCACGAAATCCTCATAGGGACAAAAAGATTCCAAATGGAATTGTTGCATCTAAATATCTAAATATTATTAGAATGTTTACAGTCGTGGGAATTACTTTTTGTATAAACAATGCAGCACTCTTCTCTGTAATAGGAACAAGTGTCAAACTTAGGAATATAGTCTCAATGAAAAAGAAATAACCAATGTAACTGTTTAAATCTGAGAAAAACTTAACGGCTCAATAGGATGGAACTTCAGGGTATTATATATCGAAAAGAACTGAAGAATCGTAGTACTTTTATAAAGAAAGTTCTATAATTTATTTTTATATAATCGGACTCGTATCAACCTCTCCCGGATTTCAACACGTTTTGAGCCTTTAAGTTTTTAATGCACGTATAGTAGCAGGATTTTTTTGAATAATGCTGTACACGATCAGGACGTTATAGTTTTGCATTATTTGCGCTACATATTTATTTATTTATTCTTCACGTATATATTGGAAATAGTTATAAATCTTAAGTGAAATAATTTATTCTGGATCATTCGGCAACTTGTTCAGATTCTTAATAATCTGCAAAACTATTTCGTTCTGAGCACTGTGCATTATGTGGCTACCTTTTCCTACACCAAAGAAATATCTACTATTGTATAATAAAATTAAAATATTAGTTGGGGTATTATATCACTCCAATTGATGTGAATATGTAAAAAATATTGCTATATATATTGTACAGCTAGTCATAGTCAAAATACGCTTATAAAATATAAATAAAATGTGTTACTGTTTTTATAGAACTAACATTTGTTTTATTTCAACCATTTTCCTATAAATTATATATGCAATCTTACCTATTATCACATCGATGGAAAAAATCAAGAGCATGATCTTCGCCAACCATCCTTTGCTATATAAAATAGTGGTTAATGACAAAAGCATTAAACAATATTGCTGCAAAACTATTTTATTGTGGCATATTTTACATTGCTCCATCCATAATAATTGTCTCCATCATTAGAGGTTAGCGGTTATGGTTGTTAAAGGGCATAACGGCTTCTTTATTTTACATTTCCTTAATTTTCTGTCAATTATTCTCGTTTCCCGTTTTTAAATAATTTATGTTAATATAATGATGCTTTATTTTTGTTTATTGTTTTGTTTTTATCCTAAAAATCAAAATAATTGGCGTTCAACTTCTAACTTTTAATTTCTGATTTGTCTGCTAACTTTTCGATACCCTTGGTATCTCGATATCTCAATATCAATATATCCGATCTGTATTATTTATCTTATTAATATCCATACTACTTGGGAACTACTAATGTTTAAATACTTCGTTCTGAAAATAACAGACCCTTTTTCCCGTTGCTAAACATCACCCCAGGAACACATTCTTTTAGATCTACATGTTTTACCGAAACTAGTTCTCGTCCCTTAAGAGAAATTGGCTGGTAATTAGTCCACCACCAGGCTCCTCTACAAATCTATGGACTCGTTTTAATCCATCGCCAGGCTCCATTCCACTTCAATGGAATATAAAGCAATGTATATTAGAGCATTTATTATATTTTAAACTGCACCTACTGAGTAGTTAGAAAACGTTTAAAAAGTATAAAAATTAAATAGGGACAAGAGCTGTATACAAAATGAACACCTCTATTAATTTTGATATTAAAAGCATTTTATTAAAAAAAAATTCAATGAAACGTTCGGTGGAAAACGATGAAGCTCCACAGATTCAGTGGAAAGAAGGAGTGTCTTAGACGTTATTTTTTCAACTTTTCTAAAATTAAAGGCGTTTATAAGTTGTATTAAACATTTTAGAACATTAAGAATACATAGATTGTAACACTAATTTGATAATTTTATTTGTTTGTTGTCTTCTCTGCCCGCTTCTTATTTTCTTTGGCTGCCTTTTGCTTCCCTTTGGCTATTTTTATTTTATTTTGAAGTATTTTAACTGATTTCTTGTTTGCTACTTTTTTGATGATTTGATCTGATGTATTTTTGTATAGTAAATTTAATAAAAAAATCTTGATCCCTTTCCCCACAAAACTTTGTCATACATAATGAATAATAGAACGCTTATTTAATAAACTGATCAACTAATACCTGTATACAAATAATCTTGGTGACGAAACTTTAATTTGCCTACCATGTTGGGTGCCATTTGTAACAATATATAATTGCTTATAGGGGTTTGAAAGGGGGAATTGAACAATTACTGGGCTGGAGATACGGCAAGCAAATAAACTGAAACGTTTGCGAACGGCTACTCGTGTTTTGGTTGGAGAGCTAGGTCGTGGATAAGGATTTCTTTATTGAGGCTTCAACCACCTTTGGGCATTCAGCCATTTAATTTTGTTAGGATCTTCAGTAATTTTTTTTTGGTCTTCAGTCACCTTATACAGGACTTGCTGTAACATACAGAGATAAGTCTACCTATTTATTGAATAAAATGTTTGTTTAAATTTTTTTGTTATGCTTTGATTTTCTTTGCGATCGTTCTTGCTACCATTCTTTGTCTTAAAATTAGAATCACCGAACTACCTCTGAGAAGAGCTAGCCAGGGTAGGGATCTCTATGATTGTCTTTGTGTGGGTAAAGAGGAGATATTTTAGCTAAGGTTGACCTCGTCACGATTCTAAGTATCTTCTAAGACTATTTCAAAACGGTACAACCCACGTTGTTAGCACCTTACATGTTGACAACATTTCTGTATCTTCAGCTGTACACATAAGTTCTTAAAAGCCTAGTTCTGTCTAGTTTCTAATATTATGCAGCAATACATATTTGTATTTAAATATACCAAAATAATTGTAATTAAAATTTGTTTGGACTTCTAGTGCGGAACTCCTCAAATAAAACGTTAAAGCGGTAGATTCTGTTATATTACGTTTTGTTATGATATGTTTTCCTGTCAACTGGCTGTAAATGAGTTCTTGACAATCAAGACTTCGTTTGCGTCGATGTTGGAGGCATGTAAATAAGTATTGTAATATCAAAAATAAATATAAAATGTAATTTTTATTTCAATTAATTGTGGCTTAAATTATGTATAATATTTAACTTAGACATGCTATAAGAAAACAGTTCCAGAAACTCTTTATAACCGTACTTCTTGAAATAACGTCCTTAAAAGTTGTTATTGTAAATGGAATATGAAACTTCGTTATACAGATAACCAACATAACATACACCAACACCAACAGATACTTGAAATGTCATAAAATTATAACATCAATATTATATATCAGGGGATCATCAAATTATTATACAAGGTGATGATTCTTTGGGAATTCTAATAGACGTTTTAGAGAAACTATATTAACTATGTCTAATAATTTAATATGGGAGATTTTTAGATATAGATAAATATTTAGTCGCTTATCACTTCCGGTTTTGCCACAAGTTGACTAAAAATTCCTTATTTGAAATATAATGCCCTGTATATTATTACGCATTTCCATAAAACAGCTCTCGAGAATTCTTTCAATATAATTATGGTTAATGCTTATGCTATACCTTATATTAAGTGTTTTACAGATTGACCTCCCCAGAACACCCCAGGGCCGGACTGACTCAAAAAAGGCGCCAAAATTAAGTCTAAGCAGAAGGCGCCAGGGCCACATCCTAAGCTTTTTAAAGCAAACTTTTTGAAATCATAATGCATGTAAATTAATATTTTTTAAATTTAATAAATTTATTTAATACTAAATCCATATACTTTAATATTATACCAGGCGAGGAGTTTCTCACTGTCTGTTATACTGCGTTATTCTTTTTCCTACTCCCTGGATACTACAATAAATTAAAAAATGTGATTAATTTTTCAACTGCTCCAAGAATCTAAGAGTTCAAAAAATTATAGAAAAATCATCGTGATTGGTAGTCAATAGTCAACCCTTTCTTTTTTTAGATTTTATAGTGCGCTCCGAAGCTCCATAGAAAATCCTGTCGAAAGTCGGAGTTATTCTTGATCACATAACCTTATACACTAATTTTAACGTCACCAACCATCGCAACAACAGAACTAATAAATGAATTAAAATCTGGGCGTTTGTGTGTTTTATACTCTATTGCCAGAATAATTTAGGGTAATATAGACGTTTTTTATTAGGTACTTTGAAGAAATAAATTGCAGCTGTATCTGTTATACGCAGTTATTGTCGTAAGAAAAATTGCATACTTTTGACATAATTTCACCCAGACGAAATTTATGACATGGGAACTTAAGTATGCCGTACTTAGACGTAATAAAAACAGGTACAGCACTAACAAACATTTTAAGGGCTAGAAAAATGAAACGCTGCAAGATAATGGTGGAGGTGGTGGTGAAGGGCACGAGAGAGGTCTGCATGACAGCCAGACAGGCATAAACCCATCCAAGGTTACGATGCCAAAAGAAGAAGAAGAATAATTAAAAACTATTACATTTCTAAAGATTTGATGTATACGATTACTATACTAAGGAGAGCCATTACGTAAAACATATTGTTTTAGGGAGCTGAGAACTGAGATCTTGATATAGTTATTATGTATATCCAAAAAAAATACCCTTACAGCATAACTAATAAACCAAGTATAAAACTTATACTCAGAATAAATCAGGTATAGGCAAAATCACTAACAATAAACATGGAATAACTTAGATATAAGTTATACTTGGTATAAGAGTTTATTCCAAGATTATACCGACCCACACCCTTGTTTAAGTCTTAGTATAACCCTGGTATAACCTATTTTATGAATGTCTCAGTGACAAGAATATATTATTTTTTGTATTGTTTTGGAGTAGCTATATAATAAAAAAATGTGTTTAGGAGGTGTTGCGGCTTTCGAGGAAGTTGATAATTTAATTAACATGATGGAAAATACACGAAAAAGAAAAACTTTCAAAGAGAGAATAAATTCATTTTCAAAATACACTGGCCATTTTTGCAATTTTCTGCAACTTTTTTACAATTTTAAAATACTCAAACTCAACATATAAGATAACAAATAAAGAAAAAGATATATTTGGTGTCAGTTGTCAGTTTCAAAGAAAAATCAAAATTGACATATTTCACTCAATATGTCGTTGTTCTATGTATTTGTACAAAAGATTGCGACATTGCCAAACTATTATTTCGGAATAAAGTGGGAATACTTATAATTATAAATAACATATACCGAGTTTATTTGTAACAAAATATTTTAGTATTATATTTACCTTATACTTAGGATAACTATTCTAGATATAAATACGGAATAACCTTAGAATACGAGTGTTTTATTAGTAAGACAGTTAAAGTTTAAACTATGAATAATACATAATTATATAAAATTATTTTTAATAAACTAAAATATTAAATTAAAAAGTTAAATTGAATTCAATTCAATGTTTTATCTAAAATAATTAAAATAATAAAAAACTACAACAAAATGGATTACTGTAAATAACCTACCAGAGTTTTTTCAACCATAGAAGCTGAAGGTCGTGGTTAAAATAATTGCGTTGAGCAAATATAATAAAGCTATGTAGCAAAAAAAAAGATGTTAGTGAACCTCTGTCGGAAATATTAATTTGTAATGGAATTATGTTTAAATTTTCCGTGGTAATTACTATACTTTATTTGTTTGCAACGGACAGCTCGTTTCAAATAATGCATATCTTCACTAATCTGCAAACAGCAGTAAAGTGGTCAAACTGACATCTCTTCATTTTTTTCTGCGTCAGATTCATTGTCCGGCCCGATTGGAATGATTCTAGATTGTCAAAGCCTTTCATGCTATTATCAACAGTCCACAATCTTTCTTCCCCTTTTTTAAGTGGATTACGGCATTAGTCCAGTTATCTTTTGTTACGTTTTTATGGAATTTAATTAAGTTGTTTGACTATTGGATGTAGTTGACAATGATAAGGTGGTAAACGTAATACCGTTATTCCTTTTGTTTTTGTTTTGCCATTTCGTCAATGAAATATTTTTTATAGTACGATTTATGTTGCCTTACAATTCGTAAGAATTCCGATTTAAGCATTGCCTGGTCATACGGTATTGTTTTACGTTGAAGCCAGTCAATTATATCTACTTGTTTCCATGAGACCGTCGTTAACTTTTTCACTAATTTTGAGTGATAGCTGGAGTTATCGAAAATAACGACAGCATTATTTGGTATTAAATTCAATACCTGAGAAAAGTAATCCTCAAAAACATCGGAATTCTTTTTTTCGTGGTAATTTTTAGTGGATTTCGAAAGGAACTCAAGTAAACGATTCTCCACAAAACCATGTTCGCTACCAATGTGCGTGATTATTAATCTTCAACCCTTTCCTGCAGGAGTATTTAAACCAGTAGAATTTGCTTTTAAAAAGGCTTGTCGAGAACTTGTAATTTTAAAATAGAAAGATGGTATTCGATTTAATTTAGATGCAGGGTATCATCAGAGCGACATATGCAGTTGCTCTGATTAAATCTAATACATACCGTCTTTCTGTTTTAGTTCTTAACTTGGTTTTGAGTACTAGAAACTGATGTTCCGGCATGTGGAATGCAAATTACTGCTTTCCTTGTCGATTAATTTATCAATCTGTCTGCTTTGCAAATTTTAGAAAGCACAGTGGTAAAAATTTGAATTTAGTTTCGCCGAGTAGGAAATCTTATGATTTCTATTGTTGTTATAATTTTAGTTTAGCTAGGTTTCATTTAAATAGAAAATGCATCTTACTTCTAATCTAAATCTTTTTTATCGTTCTCAAATATTGCCTTCGCCGACAAACAATCTCTTTTGTATCGTTCAATATAGGATTTTTTCTTTGATTTTCATAGCAAAAACCGATTTCTTTAAGTAATTTCTATAACTTATCTCGGCCCGTAAGAAAGAGTATTATCTCTTATTGCCTTTAATATTGTATCCAGTGACTGAATCTTCTTATTTAAATATAACGAATGAATTCGGAAACTAATTGTCAAAACCAAATTCCGATTTCTGCTATAATCTGTGCCTTCTAAGAATTGCAAGGCAAAACAGACGTTGATAAAGATGTAATTAGAGACATGGGGAATCTAAAATTGCATTCCACAACATATCTCCTTAACTAAGCAAAAATCCTTAGCGAATTGGTCTCTAGTACTCGTAAAGAATATACCGAGATAAAAAGAAAGACAGTTAAGATTTGATTTCACGTACAGTGCGTCTGTATATCCGCTTATACGTATTTCATCCTAAAAGGAATCGACGGAGCGGCTATTTACAAACTCTATGAACGTGAAAAGAATCTTTCCTAAATCTAGTTGTTAAGTTTAGCAGCAACAAATTGAAACGGTGATGCCGTTTTAACGCATGGACTGAATTGCTAACTGATAATTCGGATGGTACCAAAATCGTCACAATTTTCCCTTACTTGGTCAGCAGGTAAGCAGGTAACTCAAAGATGATTTGTCAAAGTTATTAATAAAATATTATCCTCTAATGAGACAAAATATTCTATGATGTAATAGTATAGATATGGCTTTTAAATTCAAAGAGAGAAGTTGCTTTGTGAAAAAATTAAAGGGCGAAAAGAAAATACAGATACAACATACAAATTTCACAAAATTTGTGCTTTCTATTTTATTATTATTATTAGAGTTTTTACTTTCACGGGATCTTTTTTTAAAGTATATGCAACTAAACAAATTAATGCATAACTCGTAATTTATTAAAAAAACCTTATTGGTTTCAACTACATTTGCATTTTTAATAAGCTGCCAGTTGCAAATAAATAGACTTTAACAGGAGTATCGAAAACAAATTGTTTCTTTTCGACTAGTGTACTTTATTACTTTAGTATTATATACAATAATTGAATTCCTCGTATCAAAAGCGACACAAGTCACAATTTTACTTTAAAATAAGTTTATTTAAAAATGTGAAACGTTTTACTATTTTGCGTGTCATCCTTACGCAGAGGCAATGCTAATCTTTTCTGTAACGTTCCAATAAAATTCTAGTATATGTACCACTGAAGCGAGCACGAAAAATGTTAAACCGTTCCACATTTTTAAATAAACTAATTTTTAAGTAAAATTGTAGCTTATTCCCGAACCCCAGAACACTAAAAAAATTCATTGCTTCTTGGAGATATTAGAAACTGGTTAACCGATAAAGATTATCGTTTGGAGGTGACACGCCGAAAAAGAAATTTTTATTTCCCTTTCACAGGATATCATTTATTTAAAAATATTGTTACTAAAAAAATCGCTATCATAAGTTGTTGGATAAAAGTGCTCTTTGTCGCGATATCCCCATAACACTGTGACTTAAGTTATACCGCTATCGCCATATCGAGATAATATGGACACGAATGAAAGTATCTCTTGCTCTATAAATATAATAAACCATTAAATCAAAATGAAAGATGTTTGTAAACTTATGAAGCACTCGTTGATAATGATAACTACAGAAAAGTTCAGAAAAACCAGATGCTGTGAATCATGTGATAAAATAAAGAGGTGAAATTTAATATATTATTTAAATTTAGTGATTTACCGATACTTTTACGACGTTTCGTCTAATTTCAGCAGAGAGAATTATGTGATAGATCGAATTTTCAATAATATAAACATATAAGGAGGTGTAATTTTTAGCGATAATAAAATCTCTACACGACCAGTTTGCTTAAATGGACTTGCTTCCTTGGAGGTCGGACTAAAGATGTAATCTGGTGCTAAATCGAAATATTGCAGTTGATGAAAGGGATATTGTACCGATATATCGTATAAGTACTTAGGACATAACATTCGGTTGGGCAGAAATAACCAGACATGTGACGTCGCATAGGATTAGCCTGGGCAGCGTTTGGTAAATTAAACTATGTATTTAAATCGGATCTACCCATATGCCTCAAAAGGAAAATCTTTGACCAATGTGTGTTACCTGTACTTACTTATGGGGCGGAAACATTAACACTCACAAAAAAGGTAGTGAATAAGATTCGCGTGACTCAGAGGGCTATGGAGCGCTAGATGTGGGGTGTCTCTCTGAGGGACCGAATCCCAAATGAAAAAATATGTCGTAGAACAAAACAACAGACTCAATCGAAAAAATCGCGTCGCTAACATGGAATTTAACAGGACACGTCGTCAGATTATCAGACACCCGATGGACAAAACGTATTGTCGAGTGGAGACCAAGACAAGAAGCAATACGGAGCAGAGGATGCCCACCAACTAGATGGACTGACGACCTGAAGCGTGTTAGCAATAACTGGATGTAAGCCGCACAAGACAGAGACAGATGAAAAGAGCTGAGGAAGACCTATGACCAGCACTGGACGCATACAGGTTGATGGTGATGATGAAAGAATTAAAAAGTGATGAAGTGTGTTGGAGATATGAGATTCGCTCCTGTAAAGCTAAAATTTATACTGTGGGTGCCGAAAAATTGATTATACGCAGTGTACTAGAACATACTCATGAAAAAAATTAAAAAAAAAACCGAAAAGACAAAAAGGAAAAATAGTGAGTATTGGTGTTAAACGTAAAGCAACCGATGACATTTGTGAGAAGTCGTCCAAGATAATACATTCCGTTTTAAGAGAAAATCCTGACCAGTTAACTATTTTAAAAGTCAAAGACATTCACTATATTCGTAACACTATTTATAAGAACAGAAGAAAAACTACCGGTTTTACCAAAAAGTAGAACAGACGCTATTGTGTCTATAAAGACAATAAAAGATGAGACATTTTGTTTTCATTACCGACGAAATTGAAGAAATTATCGTATTTTCGTGTTTAACAAATAATATTACCCTTCTTTGCAAAAGTAGCAAATTATATATATCGATGGTACATTCAGCTACTGTCCAGATCATTTCTTGCATCTGTTCACACTGCATATATTCCACTTGCTTTTTGTTTACTACTAAATAAGAAGTAATGTGGTTACGACAATCTTTTTAAACTTTTGCAAATTAAATGCCTAAGAATGGGATTAAATCTGAACCCAGAAATTATTGTAGCAGACTTTGAAATAGCCATTCACAATTCCATATTAAGGAAACAATTATTAGGATCACGTTGTAAGACATATCTTTTTTTAAATATATAGATCAGGTAATATATTATGCTGTCAGGCATTAAGAAATTGATATAACTGGTAACACTAGCTCTCTCGCATTTACATATTTTTCCACAATAGAATTATCGTCCCTCTTAACCGGGTGGCTGTTATCACTGGAAATTTATGGCTTATTTGCATATTATATTAATCTTCTTATAAAAGGTATATATTTTGTGACAATAGCGAAATTATAATTGTTTTATTTTTTACTAGAATACAATGACAGCAGGTGTCGTTATCAGCTAAACACAAACCAGGGAAGAGATCAAAAGATAAAAATGTATTGTATATTTCTTTTCTGAAAAATAAAAATAGATTATATCACACAAGAGACTGCAATTTTAATGTAAAAATAAATCTAAATTGATTAATCTCTCTCATCAAGAACAGTCTTCTTAACGAAACTTACAGTTGCAGTATTGTGTGAAAGTAAAGGCAGATATCACCGTTCTGCCTATTAAAATTGAATGGTTCCTAAACTTTATTTTAGTATTGGGAAAAAAATAATAAATCACTGGCCAATCCTTAGGCGTGGCAAAAACCATGGGGTTTTCTTTTATGATATGTTAGTGTTTCTCATTTTCCTCTCGTCAAGTGATTCTGTTGTTGCGTTAATTATGATATTTTAGAGTTTTTAACAGCTGTCCTCAATGTTATAGTTTTCTAATATTTCATTCCTAGCAATATTCTCTGTTATTATTTTTCTGTATAAGTATTCCGCGAACTTTCGTAGACTCTGATTTTTGTTTGTGTTGGAGCCTCTCTCTTGGTGGTGTGAAGTATTTCATGATTTCAGTGATTTTACATAATACTAGGCTATGGTCGCTACCTACATCTGCTTAGTTGAGGCATCTTTGTTGGTTATAACGTAATCTATCACAGATCTTTGTTCACGGGTGTTGAATACATTGAATGTATATTTGTGTTGGTCTTTCTGGTCAAAAAATAATGTGTTGTTACTTCTAAGTTCGTTATTCGTGCAGAAGTTTATCATCAGTTCTCCATTTTCGTTTTTAACATTCTCGTTATATTTTTGCTTAATTCCGAGTATTGCTTGATTGCCTATTCGAGCGTTATAATCCCCCAATATTACTATTTTCCCTCTGACTTGATCTACTACGTGTTGCAATTTTTATTTGAGGCTTGTTATTTTCTGGGCCGTATACCCCGATGATGTTAAGGATTTCATTTTCCATTCTTATTTTAGCTGTTATAATCCTTTCTGACATATATTGACACTCTTTAGTATTAGTAAGGCGACACCTTCTTTGGCTAAAGAAGCCAAAGAGAAATAAAAAACGGAACAATGTCAAGAAATAGAGGAGTATTAGAGTAGATATGATAACTTCAATGTCCATCGAAAGATGAAGGATATAGCTGGAAAGTTCCGAAAACGCGACAGCGGAAAATAACAGATAATAAAGGCAATTTAGAACCACATAAGAACCCACCGTTGAAGAAAATTCAGGTCCCGAAATCCTACCAGAAGAAATCACGGCAGATGTCAGACAAATGAAAAATGGAAAGGCACCGAGACTTGATGAAATTACTGCAGAACTGCTGAAGCTATTAGATGCAGAACAAATAAAAATAATAACTGAAATATTTAGACAGAAAAAAAAACAGGAGCAAAAGTTTGTGAAGACTATAAGACCATAAGCTTAATGAGCCATCTGCTGAAGCTGTTTTTAAAAGTCATCCACAAAAGAATTTACCGGAAATGCGAGGAACAAATTGCGTCCAATCAGTTTGGATTTGTTAACGCTGTTGGTACAAGGAAAGCTTTCTTTAGCGTGCAGGTATTGTTTCAGAAATGTAGAGATGTCTTCGATAAAGTCAGGCATGAACAAATAATGAAAGAGGACAGGGGTTGACCAAAGAGACCTAAAAATAATAGCTAACCTGTATTGGAATCAATCAGCGGTGCTCCGAATAGATGTAGAATATACAGATCAGGTCAAAATCTTAAGGGGAGTGAGACAGGGGTGCATAATTTCACCACTGATATTCAATCTGTGCTCGGAGCACATTTTTGAAGAGGCCTCAATAACCTGCGGTATGCAAATGATAGAAAGTGTTTTCCAATACCATAGAAGGGTTGCAAAAATTAATGAACAAAATAACAAAAACAAGTAGAACATATGGACTGGATATAAACACCAGCAAAACCAAGCTTATGATCATCAGCAAGGAAAACATAACTGGAGCAAATTTGTATGTGAACCAAATGAGAATTGAACGTGTCTCACAGTACAACTACTTAAGAACTATAATCAATGAGTCGTGGGACAATACCCAAGAGATTAAATGTCGCATCGGAAAGGCAAAAAGTGCATTCTTGACTATGAGCTCTGTGTTCAAGAGCCATGAGCCTCACCCTAGAAACAAAAATAAGGCTCCTTAAGTGTTACGTGTACTCAGTGCTTCTGTACGGAGTAGAAACGTGGACATTGAAGGCGTAAACTCTAACAAAACTTCAGGCTTTTAAGCTATGGTTATACAGAAGAATCCTGAAGGTACAGTGGACAGACAAAGTGAGCAATGAAGAAGTACTGCGAAGGATGAACACAACCGCCGATCTGGTTAACATCGTGAAGGGACGTAAGCTGCAGTACTTGGGACATCTAATGAGAAATCAAGGCAGATATGAGCTACTCCAATGCATTTTGCTAGGTAAAATTGAAGGAAAAAGGTCCCGAGTCCCCATCTTGGATTCTGAGACATGGTATAGAAAGACCTCAACACAGATATTACGTATAGCAACCAACAAAGTCATCATAGCCAGAATGATCGTCAACGTTCGGAACGGACAGGCACCCTAAGAAGAAGAACCTTCTTTGGCCTTGTTTTCTTTTTCAACTCCACTGTAGATTAGTATGTATTCACCTAAGTTTGAGTGTCTTTTTCCTTTCTTTTTTGCTTCCTGTAGAGCGCAAATGTCTATTTGTTTGAAGAAATTATTTATATTTATTCTAGAGATGTATTTATGAAAATATGAGTTATTTATTTATTTATAGATGAGTTAATAACCTATTTCTAAACGATGTAAGTAACATGGCTCTTAATAAGGGAAAAAAGTTTGTATGGAAAGTTTGATAAAGTTAGTATTTTAGCCAGTAAATAACTAAACGAAAAATTAGCAAATGAACAAATGACAGCTTAAAAAATAATTTTGAGTTCGTCAGTGTTGATAAAACTATTATGAAAAACAAAATTACAAAATTACAATGAATGTAGAAACATATAGAAAAATATAGAAAAAACAGTTAAATATACACAATACAAATATATATTCTTGCTGTTTCTTCTCGTCTTCGAACAATCCTTAAATATATTTCTTTCATCTTTTTAGTTTACTCTGATGTTGGGTATTATCTTTTACAAGATTTTTAATTTTTTAGTGTAATTTAATATCATAAATTATCCATTCAAAAATGTGCGAACCATAAACAAGGAGCTTTTACGATATAACGTCATCCGTGGTGTTTAGTAAAACCACCGTCATTTTTAGCGCTACCTACTCTTTAATTTGCTAGAAAAATTCCAAGGATGACACAAGAATTATTTTCGTAGAAGAGGAAATAACCTACAAGGAACTTCCTACTGCATCATATGTGCTACATATAAATATAAATATTTAAATATAGTTACTGGAATGTAACACCTCCTGATATTACATATATTACAAAATGAATTATGTATAATTTTAATGACCAGACTTCGGCATTTTACATTCAAATGGTTTGGAAAGACTTAATTTATTTAAATGTTTATATTGAAGGAAGATATAAATTTAATCAATACAGATATTAGAGAAAACACATGTCTATAAATCATTTTAATACCCATTAGTATTTTTTAGGGAAAATACATAGGATACCAACTTATAAAGGAAACATTCCCAGTGGTTGGCTAAAAACCATAGTTTAAAAAAAATACATTAATATACAAAAAAGTGTAAAACTTTTTGGTATATTAATATTGGACGTCTTAAACTTGCTTGTAATTTTTTTTACATATGCTATCATTCAGTTACATGAGTATTATTTTGTTTTAATTCCATTTCTCGTGTAGTGCCATACGCTTAGCCGCGTGTAGACGTTTCTTTATTAATTGCTGTCTTAATCAACTATTCAAGGTTTAACATCCTCAGTCAGGTGATAAATGGATCCAGCATCTTCCACATCACACTAGTTTCGTAGGTTGTTAAGCCAGGAATGTAATTTTCTTCCCGGACCTCTTCTATCGAAATATACTTCGCATCTGGAACGTAAAGTCTCTAAACACAAAAGAGCAGGAAATTACAAAAGAGTTTGTAGAAACATATATAGACATATGTGAACTACAAGAGATTAAGAAAAAAGGAAAGGGTCAAAAACCAGAGTGAAAGAAGGAGTCGCCCTGTTAGTACACAGTAAATTTTTACACTAAGTACAAGAATGTCGATATATCTCTGAAAGAATAGTAAGTGTAAAAGTTAAACTGGATGTCAAACCTCTGAATCTATGCACCAGAAAACAACAGAGGACAGAGATACCACCACAAGGAAAAACTTCTAATAACACCTTCAGACTGTAATAAACGAGACTCCAAATGATGAATATATTATAATCATTATGGGTGATTTTAACGCCCGTGTTGGAAATAACATAGTTATTAGGGAATAAAACAGCGATATAATGAAAATTACAGAAATAAAAAGGGGGACCTTCTGACTTATCTCTGCAGCATAAATGAAACACGTATTAATATTACATTTTTCCTTTACAAAGAACAATACAAATATACTTTTGAAAACACTAGAAGACAAAGATCTATAATAGACTACATTCTGTCGAATAGAGGGTTACACCCCTCTCAAGTCTTGGATGTAAGAGCACTAATATCAGCAGAAATAGGAAGCGATCATAAATTAGTATTCTGCAAAATCCGAATGAAAACACACACACATATATATATATATATATATATATATATATATATATATATATATATATATATATATATATATGATAACAAAACAGCAGAATACACCACAAAGATAAAAGTCGAAAGCTTACAGGATGACTCCACAAGACACCTATTCCAAAAAAGAATAACCGAAAAAAGCAGAAACACATATATCACAGAAAGTGATGGAGTCAAAGAAAGCTGGGTAAAAATTAAGTCTAATATCTTAGAGTCTTGCCGAAAGAAATATAAATAAAAATAAATCCTCAAGGCGAAGAACTCCATGGTTTTGCATGAAATACATGTCAACCAAAACACAAGAGGCATATCATAATTACAAGACCTCAAGAAACACATGCAATTGTAAAAAAAATAAAAAATGATCACTGGGAATGGTTTTCGAAAGAAACGGAACATCATTGTTATGGAACATCATTGTTATGGTCTGCAAAAGGAAATATGGCGCTTTATAAGAGGATAAAGAACGGAGATAAAGGACTAATAGAACCAAAACACATAGAAAAGGATAAATGGATTGACTACCTTAAAAAGCTCTATATAAAGCAAGAAAAAACGACGCTAGAATCAGAAACACCAGAAATTAAAAAAATTAAAAAACTTAGTATAAATATACAGGGAGTTCGTAAAATACTTGAAAAGCTGAAGAACAGAAAAGCAGCAGGTAAGGACGGGATACCAAACGAATTACTGAAATATTGTGGAGCATCAATGACAGTACAATTAGCAACATTAATAATAAAATTATAAAACACAATAAAATACCGGAAGAAAGGAGAACGAGCGAACTAATTCTACTATTCAAAAAAGGAGAAACTTATTAAATACTAACCTTAAAACTTACAACTAAAATTTTACAAGAACTAATGAATCAGAAGATAAGTTTAGCAGATGAACAACAGGGTTTTCGTAGTGGAAGATCGTGTACAGATGCAATATTCGTCATAAAGCAAATTACTGAGAAATCATTAGAGTATAATAGACCAGCATTTCTGTGTCTGATTGACTTAAAGAAAGCATTTGACAGAGTAGACTTAAAGATGTAATCAATCTTCTGTATAATAGAGAAGTTTTCCTAAATGTTATAAAAACTATATATTCCGTTTAACATAGATATGTATAATATTTTTGTCGACTTTAAAGCGGCATATGACAGTGTCTTAAGACCAAGTCTTTACAACGCTATGAATGAGTTGGGAATTCCAAAAAAACTCATATGTTTTTTTGGACTCATATGACTCGTCAACCCCATTTCAAATACATAGGGGGTTAAGGCAGGGAGATGCGCTGGCGTGTCAGCTTTTTAATGTCGCCTTAGAAAAAGTTGTACGAGACGCTAATTTAGATAGCAGGGGAACAATATTTAATAGATCAGTCCAAATTCTAGCATATGCAGACGACGTGGACTTTATAACAAGAACTAGGGCGAGAACTGCGGAAATCCTAACCGAGCTAGTAGCAGCAGCAGAACGAATGGGGTTACAGATAAATCAAAATAAAACCAAATTCATGGCGACTAACACAAACACAAGAGCTGGAAATGTTGACACAAATTTAATCATCAATGACCAAAACTTCGAAGCAGTCAAAGAGTTCATATATCTATATCGGTTAAGCCCAATAATAACACATCTGAGGAAATAAAAAGGCGAATAATAATTGCAAACAGGTGTTATCATGGTCTATCAAAGTACTTAGCTAACAAACGTCTGTCTCAAAAAACTCGTATAAGGCTGTATAGAACACTGATAGTCCCCGTTCTCACATATGGATCAGAGGCATGGACGCTAACGAAAACAGATGAATCAGCTCTATCCATTTTTGAAAGAAAGGTGCTACGCAAGATATTCGGAGCGGTCTGTGAGAACGGAGTATGGAGGCGTAGATATAACTTTGAACTGCAGAATATCTACAAGCATACGTTTGGTGGTAAAGATATTACCACTATAATTAAGCGAAACCGCCTGCAGTGGGCAGGACATGTAGCCCGGGCCCCTGAGTCAAACATGATAAAAAAGATTCTAACAGCGCAACCCGTAGGAATGAGAAGACGGGGTAGACCAAAGCTAAGGTGGATGGACGGGGTAACACAAGATGCCGAGAAGATCGGAGTCGGCAACTGGAAAATGCAAGCGAGGGACAGAATAGAATGGCGTAGAAAGCTTGAGAAGGTCGAGGCCCTCTAAGGGCTGTAGCACCAAGATGATGATGATGATATAAAAACTATTGAAAACATCTACCAAAACAACAAAATAGGAGTGGACAACTTACCTACCTATAGAAATAGGCAGCGGAATAAGACAGGGTGACCCATTGAGCCCTATGCTCTTCAATTTAATCATGGATGAAATCATCAAAAGTGTTAACAAAGGAAGGCTGGCATAATGGGAAACAAGAAGTAAAAATACAAGAACAAAAAATAGTTAAGCAGACGACGTAATATTGATAGCCCAAGATGAAGATAGTCTGCAAAAACTGGTCCATAAATTTAACATAAGAGCAAAAGAATTTAATATGGCAATCTCATCTCAGAAAACTAAAACAATAGTAATCAGCAAAAAACCAACCATATGTAAAATAGAAACTTATTGTACCAGTATTGAACAAGTAATGGAAATAAAATACCTTGGAATTACACTGTCCAACTATTGAGACATGGGCAAAGAAGTGAGAGATCAAGTTCAAGAAGCTTAATAACACTATATGGTGAAACAGACACATTAACACTAAGATGAAATCAAGAATTTATAACGTCAGTGTAAGACCAATAATGACATATGACCATGTATTTATTTATTTATTTATTAACGGGATACCACCCAATTTAATATATACACAAAGTATTACAAGTATTATCTAGTGATACAATAATTATAAAGATATAGTAAATATGTATGAAAAGAATTGGCGATGCAGCTATATAGAAAAAAAAAAAAACCAATATTAAAATTATATAAAGCACATAGCAAATATAAATCACATAAAATTACAAATTTTTTTTTTAAACACATTCTATAGACATTTTCCGAAGCGCACAGCAACAAATCAAAGTCTATTCTATTTCCATTTAGAATGATTCTACTCAGTGGAGAATGCCTACCAAAGTTAGAGCGATGAAATTTAATTGCAAAATTATGAGATGTTCTAGTAACTCTAGAGGGAACATTAAAGTCAATTAGAGACAGTAGATCATTGCAATTAATTTTTGAATTCAGTAGTTTATGAAGAAACAAAACATCAGCATACATCCGTCTGGAAGATAGCCTTGGAAGGTTTAATGTATTTCTAATTTCTGAGTAGGAATGGTCGCTTAAGAGCGTAGGCGCAAAATTTCGGGCCAATGCATTTTAAATGCAATCATTTTTTTCGAATCCTGAGAAAACTAATAAATATTTTTGAAAAATTTAAACGCAGAATGAAAGAATACATCATTACCGAGGGCCGAAAGTCCCTGAAAACTTCTATAATGTTTATTTTAATAAGTTACAGGGGTGAAAAAAAAGAGAAAATTTAGTGTGATTTTTAATTTTAAATATCTGATTAAAAAAAACTTTTTGTTTATTCTTAGAGACTTTCGGCCCTCGGTAATAATGTAATCTTTCATTCTGTGTTTAAGTTTTTAAAAAATATTTGTTAGTTTTCTCAGGATTTGAAAAAAATGAATGCATTTAAAAAGCATTGGCCCGAAATTTTGCGCCTACGCTCTTAAAGGTTTGTGTAATTTAAAACTTAAGTACCTAATGAATTTATTTTGGACTTTTTCAAGCTTGGCTATATGGACTTCATAAGTGGGTGACCAAACGACTGAGCAATACTCAAGAATAGATCTAACTAGGGAAATGTAAATCAGCCTGATGGAATTAATGTTATGCAAACATCTAGAGGTTCTAATAATGAAGCCTAACATTTTAAATGCCTGGTTATTCACATAATCAAAATGAGCGCAAAAATTTTTAGTTTGGAATCTAATTGAACACCTAGATCTCTTACAGTTGAGACAGCCTTCAGTGGTTCTTCAGCTAATTTGTAATTATAAGAGAGGTTGTTAATTCTTCTACAGAAACTAATAAAGTGACATTTTCCAACATTAATGCTCATTTGGTTCCAATTGCACCATGCCATAATTTTGTTAATATCAATTTGGAGTTTTTCACAATCTGAGACGTCTTCGATAATTCTATAGATTTTTAAATCATCAGCAAATAGCAAAAATTTAGAGTTAATTTGAGATTTAATGTCATTAACAAATATATTAAAAAGGAAAGGCCCTAAGTGGCTTCCTTGTGGAACACCAGATGTTACGGAGATCTCACTAGATTGAAAGTGTTTAATTTTAACAAGTTGTATTCTGCTAGTTAGGTAACTACATAACCAGTTATACAGATTGCCTGTAAATCCAATAGTTTTAAGCTTGTTACACAACAATTTATGATTCACAGTGTCAAATGCTTTGGAGAAATCTGTATAAATAGCATCCACCTGTAGTCTCCTTTCCAAAGCATCAGATATGTATTGCGTGAAAAGTAAAAGATTTGTCGAAGTTGATCTACCTGAAAGAAAACCATGTTGCTCTTCAATTAGTACATTGCATAAAGGTGTTTTACTAGAGTCACATATTATACTCTCTAGTATTTTAGGAATAGAAGAAAGAATGCTTATTGGTCTGTAGTTAGCTATGTTACTCCTGTCACCTGATTTATGAATAGGAACAATAAAACTAGATTTCCACAAACTTGGACAAATACCTGAATCAAGTGAATGAGAAAACAGAAAATATAAGGGATGGGTTAAAGTACATCTACATTTTTTTAATAGTATGGGTGGAATTCAATCTGGCCCAGAGCCCTTATATATATCTAAATTGGCTAATTTTTCAAATATGATTTCAATAGATACATTATAAGAATTTAGACTCACTGTTTTCTCATACTCTAAGATGGACTGTATTAAATCATCATCATTTGCTCTGTAAATATTTTGAAAGCATTGCGCAAAGCTATTAACGATATCCGCGCCATTATTAAGCATTGTGTTTCCAAAAAACATTGTGTTTGGTAGACCATTATTTTTGCGTTTGCTGTTAACAAAATTCCAAAAGTGCTTTACGTTTGAACTAATTCTAGATTCAGTTTGACTTATATAAATTTCATGACATGACCTGCTTAGTTCTTTGCATTTGGTTCTCAAGGAAGAGAAAAGTAGATAATCGTCCCAAGAATTTGTTTGTTTATATATCTTGTGAGCAATTTTTTTCCTAAATATTAATGATTTTAGGTCATTAGTCATCCAACGAGGAAATTTGGGATTTTTTAATCTTGTACGTGGTATTGAACAATTGACACCAAACTGCAATATGGAGTAGAACAGTTCCGTGGCTTCGTTAATATCTCTGCAAATACCTAAAACGTTCTCCCAGGAGATACTAGCAAGATACATATTAAGAGCAACATAGTCTCCTCTCCTAAAATTGAAGGCAAAACTATTATATTGAAGCTCGGGCATATTATCTTTTATAGCTAAAGAAATTGATAACGCAGGATGATAACGATCACAAGGCAATAAGTAATCGTTAGCAATTTCAACTGTTACATTTTCTTTATCATTTGCAAAAACTAGGTCAAGTAAAACTCCGTTGCAATTTGTGATTTGATTGAGCTGAAATAGGTTATGAAATGCAAAAGTAAAAAAGTATCAACTAAAGTATCAGTAGCAGTGTTACTATTATTACTAAAGACACCTCTTTCATCATGGTACCATTCGCTGTTTGGCAGATTGTAGTCTCCTGTTAGAATGAACTTGTGTTCAGGAAAATTGTTACAGACAGATTCTATACTAATACAATGATTCTCATAGCAGATTAAGGCTGAATTAGGCGGAAGATAAACTGTACCAAGTATATAGCATTGATTCAGAGTGCAAACTTCGACAAACAGTTCCTCCAAGTGAACATGTGGTAATAGAATAGACCTCGATGAGTAACATTTTTTAACTGCAATAAGGACACCCCCTCCAATTTCTTTAACACTAGTTAATGGAGAGCGGTCCTTTCGATATTATTAAAATCTAAAAGTCCCAATTCGTCACTACTGATACCATCACAAAACCACGACTCAGTAAATATAAGCACATCATAGTCAGTTGTAGCAGCACTTTCTTCAAGAGCACCAAGCTTAGTTCTAATTCCTCTAACATTCTGATAATATACTGTTAGTTCATTAGACACAATGTGGGAGGTACCCCTGGAATTCAGTTTTTTTTCTGGATTACTATTTTTGGTATGCCACGAATGTACCTAATGGTAAGATTTTCTTCACCTTTTGAAACCCTATCTGCCAAATTAGTACGAAGTTCACTAAGGTATTTTCTCTGTAGATAGGTGGAATCGGAGCTAATCTTAATATGTATCTGCACTATACATTAATATTTACCACATGTAACACTTAACCACAATTTCTCTTGCTTGATAGAGTGCCATGATACTTAAATTTCTAAACTCTTTCAATTTTTTGATCGTCTTTTATGAGGTGTGTTTGCTCAGGATGTTCATTTTCAAGTCGCATTCTTTGGTGTATGATTAATAGTTGTAATCAGCGCTTGCAGATCTTCTATCTTATCTGATAGAATAGCGGTGAAGATTGTTAAATATGACACCTCCTTCTTCTTCACCTGGCATATCAGATTTATCCAACGCTGGCGGTCACCATTGCGAAGGCTTCTCGATCTTCTGTCACATGGAATAATTGTCCTGCATTTGATATCTCAGTCCATTCACGAATGTTTTTTAACCAAGAAACTTGCTTTCTTCCTACACATACGGTCTTCTATTTTGTCTTTAAGGATCAGTTGTAATATTCTATAACGATTTTCGCTCACTATACGTCTTAGATAAGACATTTTTTGGTGTTTACAGTATTTAGAAATTATAACCTCATTTACAAAGCACGCGGTGTTCGTGTGTATTAATTATACCTTAATACACACGAACACCACGTGCTTTGTATTCAACAGGTATACTAGCCACTCTTGGATATTTCCACTTCATGGTTTGTTCCAGTTTCACTTTTAATTATAACCTCATTTACTTTAATTCCATGCTGCATGTTTTCTAGAGCAATTTGAAATACTTATTCAACATCGGAGTTTGCCACTCAAAAAAGAGTCCACCCTGATATTAGGCAATACTCATTGGTTTTTGCGGAAATACTAAAACAGGTCGATTTTTATTCTAAAGGGGTTATGTTATAACGATATTTTTTTGATATTAACTCTATTCTTGTGAAAAAATATCAGTTTATTGAAAGTGTTCCACCTTTTAAAAATTAAACATAACATGTTTTGTTAGTGTCAAATTCCCGTAATGTCAAAAACTACATTAAAATGAAATGTGGAACGTTAATAGGAAACTTTACTAAATGTAACGTAAATAAAATGAACTGAATTTGAATTTAATAATAAATTCATAATTCCAAACAGTTTACTTATCACCTATAACTATTTGCTTAAATGGTTAAAATGATATCTACCAAAGTCCATACAATTATTATAAAGTCGGTGTTCGAAATTATGAAAAATATATAAGAGCATTTTAGGAGTCACTACAGTACATTCAAGCATTATTCGTTATCTTAGTTCTACCAATGAAGCTGGAATGGTCGGTATAAATCTTGCTTTTTAAATAACCCCATATGAAGAAGTCCAGGAGAGTTAAATCGGTGGCTTATTCAGTGGAGAACAGGATCACTGATTTGACTCTCCTGGACTTCTTCGAATGGGGTTATTTAAAAAGCGAGATTTATACCTACAATTCGAATAGTAATTAGTATTTTCGTTGGGAATAAGCCACAATATAAGTTTATTTTTGACGTTTCAATTTCCACTTCGGAAATCGTTCTAAAAATACAAAACATTATATATCTGACTCACAGATAGCCAGGCAGTGCCTAAAGCACTCAATTTTGTAGAGGTCAGTTAGTAGATGAAACCCTTTTGAGGAGTTGCAAAGATAGTAACAAGAAAGGCTACAAGAAAATGGGAGCTCATAAATCTCTGGAACGGTGGAGGAATTCACCAGTACAAAGACAGGCGAAACAGTTCATTATACGAGGTCTGGCTATTAAATAACGAGACTGCTTATGAAAAAGAGTTTTAATTTAAAAATTATTCTACAATCGAATGTTCTCCTTCAATATATTCCCCTTCCCTCGCCACACACCGTTCCATTCGTTTTTTCCATTATTCAAAGCAATGCTGGAAGTCTTCTTTTGTTAGAGCTTTTAGGAGCTCCGCCATTTTTCGCTTCACCTCTTCTATCGAACCGGATTCCTTTTAAGGTAGACTTGATCTTCGGAAACAGGAAAAAGCCACAGGGTCCTAAATCAGGAGAGTACGGCGGTTGTTCGAGCACTGGAATGCCTCTAGCGGCTAAATAACGCTTCACAGACAGCGCGTTATGGGCAGGTGCGTTGACCTGGTGCAAGATCCACGGCTTGTTTTTCCACAACTCCGGCCGTTTCTAACGAATTCGCTCTCGCAGCGTTGCGAAAACTGTCAAATAGTAAGTTTGGTTTAAAGTTTGACCCTCTGGAACCCATTCAGTCATCACGATGCCGTTAATGTCAAAAAAAAAACGATTAGCATGGCTTTATATTTTGATTTCGACATCTTGCTTTTTTATTCTTGGCGATGCAGGAGTTCTCCAGTGCATGGATTGTCACTTAGTTTCAACATCGTATTTAAATATCCAGGTTTCATCGCAAGTGATGATGTTTTCCATTAATTCAGGCTCTGCATGTAACCTCTCAAGAAAATCTGAGCAGATCTGTTGACGGATCTGTTACAGTCTCAGCAATCATCCGAATGCTCATACGACGATCTCCGCACACAATTTCATTTATTTTGGTCACTGTTTGCGGACTTGAAACTTGAAACAGAGACAGGTCGACCTGGACGTTGGTCATCTTCGGAGCTCTCTCGGCCTTCAGAAAACCGTTTATACCATTCGAAAACACGCGCACGAGATAGAAAATTCTCACCATAGGCCTCTTTCAACAAATTATAGCACCCAGTCGTAGTTTTTTTTAATTTAACGAGAAATTTCACATTGATCCGTTGCTTATGTTTTTCGTCACACATTGTTATCGGCACGAGAAAAAATACGTTCTTTTCTAACCTCTACAGAAAAAATACTACTACAGCGACAAAAACGTGTTTTCGTACTGAAACTTCGTTTTCCACTCTTCCCTTCTAGGACACCTTCTGCGCGCGCAGTCTCGTTATTTAATAGCCAGACCTAGTAGAATATTCGCCAAAATTTACGGCAGACCTAATGTCTGCAATCTATGCAGATTCTGTTACCTAGAGGAAGAAACAGAAGAACACATTTAGTATCAGTGTGACAGCCTGGCAAATGTGGAGTTCTTTGCATTTTTCCAAGAAAAGTCACCGGAAAGGAGCTACATGGAAGGTTCAGTGTCGAAGTTATTATAACCTTTTAAAATAGATATAAAATATATAGACCTTTTAAAAAGAGTCAGGTAGAGAATGTAATCTAGGGTTAGAGGATCACAATAGATCTGAAAAGGTCGCAGTGGAATAGGTCAAGCCACCTATTGAATCTATCTATCTAATCCTATATAGTGTTGTAGATTTTAATTTATTTGACGATTTTTTTTATTTTAGTAATTCACGTAACAAAGAATTGATATATTTTTATTGTTTTAATTATATTTTAATTTTAATAATAAATTTTATTAAAAATCAACTTGGCCTATTACATATAAATAGACAACTATTCTAAGATAATTCAGAATAAATTTGTATTAAAAAAAAAACGCTTTTTTATGAGTAAATTATGCAATGTATGTATATGCAACAAGTTTAGTAAGATAGACATTCATAGTTTTGAATTATCAATATGAGTCAGACAAAATTAAATTATTAGAAGAATTGTTTTACCAAGTAACAAAAATAGTAAAGTAAAAAAAAAGTGGAAATCGAAGTCAAAATAAACTTATTTTAAAATAAAATTGTGGCTAATTCCCAACAAAAATAGTAAATTGTATTACAATGCCACAAAAAAATAGCTTCAGAACAATTCATAGTGTTGTTTTTCATCTTTGTTGATTTCATTCTAGTGATAGCCACGTAAGTACATAACATTTTATAATTTATTCAGAATTTATTTCTGTTACATATACGGCATTGATGTAGTGTAGCTACAGACATAAAAGAAACGGCGGGAAAGTTTTTTTTTGGAAACGGTGCCTTCTATCTGTTTATGATAAGAGCATATTTTTATTGCTAAGAAGTTGCTTATATTATATAAAGATGTAAACATACATTAAAGTATACCGCTTTGATACAGATATAGACATATCTAACAGTTCCGACGTCAGACACTAACATTTTGTTATCAACTTTGTGGCATCGATTATTTCGCTTTAGTATACAATATTATGTTGCTGGATATAATTGCAATCGTCATGTAATTATCAATAAAATCAAAGATTAATTTAAATTATCAAGAAAGTAAGAGAATTTATAGAAAACAAGTTCAAAAATTACCCTAAGTGAACATTTCGGGACATCATTCATGATGATGTTTATGTTTGATTTATTAATTACGAAATGGCTTTTAGCACAGGTTATGTTATACTCAACTATAGTTTATTTTTATGAACGAGAGAGTAATTAGCATAATTTTAACTGGTAGCTCCGACCACTCCATGGGCGTGCTCAAGATTAATTGAAAAATTACTTTGAATAATTGTAAAAAATAAATGAATTATTTCAGTGTTATAAAGTGTTATGTGTATGTAAACAAAAGTGACCTCTTTTATCACACACTATATTAGAACTGACTGGCCTACATTAAAAAGGGTTTTAAAAAATTCACATTTTTTTTAATTTTTAAAAATTACAAAAGAGAAAAAGAGTTTTTAAAACCGTCTAAGGTATGTTAAATAGATGAATAAAAATAATATAAAACTTACAGCTACTTGTTACAAATCCAAATCAGATTCAGAAGATGAACTTTCAGAACCAAGATTTATAATAACTGGCTCAATCATTTTATCAGTAATATTGTCCAGCTTCCACATTTTTTCCTCTTCTTTAATAGTGTGATTTACTGCCTTTTCCCAGTTTTCAGGTTTTACATTATTTACGGCCTCCAAAAACAACTGTTTTAACATCATGAATTTTAAAAGTGGTATTTTTTCTTGAAACTTCACTCTTTATCTGTGCCCATACCAGTTCAATCGGGTTTAATTCACAATGATATGGTGGGGATCTAAGTACTGTCATTCCACGATTTTTGGCAATTTCATCAATTTCGTATTTTTTAAATTTTTCTTTATGAAGGGCACACAACGAATAAAGTTCCTTTCTTATAGATCCGGGATGGTACGTAATATTTTTTGAACTCAGCCAATTCTGCAAGTCTTTTTTTAACCACTTGGTTGTGGGCAGTCCTTCTATAAGTCTGGAGTGATAACTTGCATTATCCATTACTATTACACAGTTCTTAGGAAGAAGATCTATCATTTGTTCGAACCATTCTTGAAAGACATCAGCGTTCATGTCTTCATGGTAGTCACCGGTACGAGTTGATTCAAAAGTTAATAAACCACCTTTAACAAAACCGTCTGAACTGCCAATGTGTACTATTATAAGCATGCGTCCCTTTCCTGATGGTGGGTTTAAACCAGTAGATAAGTTATTTACAAAAGCGTGCCTTTAACTTGTAACAGTTTCATCCTGCCAAAATTTATTTGGTGTATGACCCTCGTTGATCCATGTTTCATCAAGATAAAATATTTTTCTTTTTTTGTTTCTCATTTCCTTTATGGTTCTTAGAAAATGTCTTCTCCATATGACAATATCGCTTCTTTCTAATAAAATAGACTTTCTGGGATTCTTTTTCCAGCGGAAGCCTATTTCTTTTAAAAGTTTCCATAACGTACTTCGACTCATTTCTGGGCAATCCTTATCATCTCGAACTGAGACAAGAACTTTATCCAATGTTGGAAATTCTTGTCTAAAGAAGAATTCATGCACTTTCCGTCGAAGTCCTTCTTTAAAATGATATTCTATTTGAAATTTTGGTTTCCCTGGAGCATTACGTGGCATTTGAAAACTACCACATTTCTCTTCTTTAATAACTCTGTAAATCGTAGATTTCCCAACACCAAGTGTACTGCTAACTAACTCAACGGTCTCATCAACACTTTCACATAAACGTTTGTCTGTAAATGATTTAAAACAATTAAATATTAATGTTTTTTCATTAACTGTTAGAGGACCAATTTTTCGGCGTTTACACGGCACTTCCAAATTGTCCATAACACTAGTATACACAATAAACTGCACCTTGCAACTGAAGTACCTACTTTTAGTGAACTGTTAAGAATTTTGAATACGCCACTTGGACCTTCCTACAAAATGGAAAAACCCACTATCACATTTTCTGTGGAATAAGTTTAGAAGGTAATTATCTAGTCAATTACTGTCGTAGATTCCTGGAATTAAAGAATTAAATGTTTGATTGTTGAAACCCTTACTTCGTGGAATGCACTCATTTCAGATAAAATAAAACGTTTTATTTTATCTAAAGAATTAAACTTTATTTTGCAAATAGGTAGGTACTTATTAAACTTTTATTGGTTATATATAACCAATAAAATAAACATCTTACATTTCTTGCAAATTCATTAGTACCTGTTAACCTCCATCACTCCGACACTGGCAACCTTATTTAGGGATTAGTAACCCTCACAACTATTGTATTCTATTCTGCTCCAACCTTTATACCTGGTGGTCATACTCAATTTAAAATTGTTTTCCTATATACTTCTGTAAACTTGTTGACAAATATCTGTTTTTCATTGAGTCACCCGTATCAACAGTTTAGGGATTTGCATACATAATTTATTGTTTTATTACTCTCTCATACATAAAAATAGACTATAGGTAGTTTTTGTTGGAATTGACTCAAACAAATTTAAACGATCCGACTTTTTAAGGTCCTCCACCACTTCCTTATGTTCTGCATAAGGACCTCTGTTTGGAATCTGTTGACGAACTATAGGATTGCACATTTATAGGTGGCCCGGAGCCTTTCCCTCTACTGTCTTCTTTTGTTGTAGTTTCGGCTTATTTGTATCCCAAGCCTGTGTGTCGGCTTTCTACTTGTATTATCTGTTATTTGGATCTTTGGACCGTTTAAGAAGATGTCATCTTTTGAATATTAATCAGTTTGTTTCGGATTAACTACTTCTGTGTACTAAAAGAAAAAAAACATTAATTTGTTACTTAGTTGATTCTCCTCTCGTGTCTTGTGGAGGCGCTTCTTTCTGTTGGTTTATCAGTTCTATGATTTTCGTCATCGTCATTTCCATAAATTCCTTCATCATATTTGTGATATCTGTATGCCATCTGTTGCCTAAATCTTCTGGTAGATAATTTCTCGCTATCCTTTCTTGCTTTGGTCCAAATAGGGTCTTTTGCAGTATATGCAGTTATCTGGGGCCCTTAACAATTTTACACACTTAGTGATGGCGTGGCATCTTCTGTTGGTATGTTGATATGACTGACAGTTGTAGCATCATACGAGCTTTGTCGGTGTGTTCCAGTTTTCAATAACCAGGTTCAAATGTTTTAGTCGGGTTACCTATTTTAATTCCTTCTTTTCTTCTCGGGGAACATGTACAACGAAGATGGGGAGAGGTATTTTGTCGTATCTGGACTTAATTTTTTTAAGTTAGTTGGGTGAATATTTAACTCTTAAATTTGCCTTTTGTTTTATGGATAGTCCTCTTATGACTGCCTTGTATTGATAGTTTCTTCTTTATCAGCTTACGATGTAGGCCAAATCGATGGCCAAATTTTGTCATTTTCGTTTTATTATAAAAGAAGTTATAAAAACATAAAATGATGTGTGTTAAATGTCATTTTATGATATTTTATAATTACATGGATCAAAAGAACTAAAACTGTAGAGGTGAAGTCGTATAAAACATTTTAAATTTAAAATTAAAAAAAATAATGGTCATTCATCGAGATAAAAAATATATTCTCCTAAGCTGGAACAACGAATACACATTCACAAAATTTTATTGCAATCGGTTAAGTTGGGACAAACGCTGCCGGGTACACGTAAACTCATCACCAATTAGCATAAATACCCTCGTACATAGTACAAACTCATCACCGTCATAAAACTAGGGATTTTAAAATCGACCCCGAGAGATTGGTAAACTCTTCACTCCTCTACCTGCACCCCGTGGCAGGTATAGACTTGCAAAGGTAATTTGAGCTAAGATTTAGTAATTCGACAGAATAAATCTAAAATAGGTGTATTAAATACAAATGCAATTCATAGGTTTTTATTTGGGAATTCCACAAAATTCTATTGATAGCTACCTAAAACTATACAAAAACAAAATTTCTCTTCATTGACCCTTGTTCCTTTAACATGGATGGTGAACTGCTCATTGATTACGTTTTGAGCCAACACAAAGTGACAACTTGCTTAAAATAATTTCTGAATTTAATAAATTACCACATAAACGATAAGTGTAACAGGCAATCTGCCGCATTAGAAACCAGCGCCTTGGGGCAAAAATGCTGGTGATGAGTTTACCTATCTGCGGTGATAAGTTTACCTATCTCCAAAGGATGCCGGTGATTAGTTTACTATACCTGGGATGATCTAATAATTTTATGGGGACTATAAAGTGATGAGTTCGTACACATTCACGCCGCCGTTGTGCCACGAGATTTTTATATACAAAGATATATAATAGAAACAGAAATAAATAAGGAAACCCCATATATTTATTAACAAATCAATGAATTTTTTGAAGGAAGTTTGCGTAAAAACTGCAATAAGTTAAATTTTTAATTAAAACCGCATAAAAAGCATATTCTTTCATTACGTTGCTATCTGTTTATATATCACTTTATTAATACGTAAAATTTATATTGCCAGTGCATGTTTTTACCCAATAAAAATATGAAACTTCCATAAAATACTTTGTAATAAACATTTGTAATAAACTAGACATTTATGAGTTGTCTTCCAAATGTTTCCAAATTTTTATTAAGATGAATCAACTGCTATAAAGAAAAAATAATAAATTTTATGGCAGGAAATATTATATAAATATTGCCGGGCGGGGATTACAAAAATAGATGACTTGTAGATTATGAGGGTATGATAAATGTGAATGTATAAGTTCCGATGTGGGTTGTTTATCGTAGGTTTTGGTTTAACTACGACTTAGTATACACAATACCAGCTATTATAAAATTTATGTTGGTATATCGATGAAATAGATAACTACATAATGGCTGTTACGATTTTTTAAGTATTCTTTAACGTGGCCCATACTAATCAAATTTGCACCACTTTATTTTATGAAATTGACTTTTTTAAAAATAGGTTTAAAAGTATTTGAAAAATCTATGATCATATCCTGGGTAACGTCTATTAGTAACGTCAGAAGGCAAGTATACCATTTCTATTTTTCGTTTTTCTTTTCCAATCAGACCAAAGCAACAGTCGCACGGTAGAAAGCTGTGACCGGGTTTGATTGGATAATTTGGACAGAATAAATCTAAAATAGATGTATTAAATGCAAATGCAATTCATTTGTTTTTACTTGGGAATTCCTCAAAATTCTATTGATAGATCTATATATACCTAAAACTATACGCCTAGAAAAATTTCTCTTTATTTGCGCTTGTTCCTTTAACATGGATGGAGCTGCTCATATTGAGCCAAAGCGGACGAAAAATGATAGATATCAATAATTTCAAATTTCAATTGCGAAAGACTCTAAAATCGAATTGCTTTTGTGGACAATTGCAATAAGAATAAGAAAATTAATATTTACAAAACTGTTAGATACAAACCAAAATATGTATATAAAATATGTGTGTTACTTATGCATTATCCATTTCAGAAAAGTACGGTAATAATAAGTGTGAATCGGTGTAATATTGAAGATGGTGTTCTATTAAAACTACCTAAATCATGCGACATGCAACATTTCGTATAGCCGAAAATAATTTTTGGTGATCGACCACTTAATTCTAGAGAATTTCGCTATTTTCCTTACTTGTCACAATTTCCATGTTTCGTGATCGGTGGTATATAGAGTAGAACAACCTGCATAATTTAGAAGTTTAAATCTAAACACAAATGCATGTCAATATTGTTTTTTAAAGTTTGTTAAGAAATTTTTAATAAAAATTCGAAGTGCCAGGATTGGAAAATCAATAAGTATAAATAACTAATTTCTGTGTAAAATTGCAATTGTACTCTTATAATAAGTTTTGCAATACCAGCTGAAGATCCAAATATTTTTTTGACTTAACCATAAATGGATAATTTTTATAATTCAATCAAGTAGTTTTTCACATGAAACGTAAAAATATGCAAAGAACTTTTATAGTTAGAGCTAAAATTTTAAAACTAAGGAAGACTTTATTTTATGTAATAAAGTCCAGTTTTCTGAAAATGCCCAGTATGTGTTTATATTTCTATAATTATTTTAGTTGCAGAAAATATTCTGCACTGCATCTTGGGACACAATCACGTAAGCGACCTTCGAAAACTAAGCCGTCAATAATTAGCAACTCCTGCTAGATGAAAGCTCAAGACAGGCCATCAAACAAAAATCATTCACCAAAAGATTACAACTTCTTCTTTCAAATAACACATGACAACAACGAACATCTCTTGTATTCGGAGGAATATGAGCAACGATCGTTTTATGTCACCTGTACCTAAGACAATGGGAAAGGGCATCAAGCAATCCAACAGATGAATCTAAAGACGGACCGCGATAAATGTTTTGTGTTGGATAACGATTCGCAACAAAATATTATTATTTTTGGCATTCTTGAGAATTTACGATACTTGCGAAAGCAGAGGCATATTACTTGGATGGTACATTTCAATTCGTTCCAAAATTTTTCTTGCAATTATTTACCATCCATAGCTTATTAAATGGGCATTACTCAATTAATTCGTTGCTTCGAAGAAGTTGGTGTGATTTTAAGTCCATTAAGACTTGTGGCTGATTTCGTAATTACCGTTCGACGTCTGTGAACCAAATTGGGTGTTTATTTCACTTTACTCAAAGTTGGTTTCGCAAAATCCAAAAACTTGGTTTTGTAACCACTTACAAGAGGGGAGATTCCAACGGCAAGTGGCCGCACCACTTATTTGGCAGGTCATTTTTGGACCCAGAACGAGTCGGCGATTGTTTTGTCAACGATTTCATGCGGATATTCCTAACTTGCCTTAATTTATGAAAATGGCCGATTATATGTTAGAGAACTAAGTAAATAATGAGTCTCTTTTCCCACTAACTGTTTGGGCATCCCAGTCTAGCCATATACATTTCACCACAAATCCATGCGAATCCGTTCATCCCCATTTTTCCAACCATTTTTACCATTCTCATTCCAATATCCCCACTTTTGTATCTACGCTTCTACAGTACTAAACAATGGTGTACATAAAACTGCAAAGTTTACATGTACCTGTCCTGTTTTCACAGGATAATGTTTCTTAGGCTTTAACCGTTTATAAAAGCCAGGAGGCTGTACTTAAGCATTTTGATTCCTTCTGTCATAATAAATAGATTTCTAATTAGTTAATAAGTTGAGGACTATTTCCGATATAAACGGAAACAGCACATGTTCATAAATATTTTCATTAAAAAGTTCACTAACGAAACTATGCAACTGAATTTTCAGATCTCAAAACCGCTTAGATACGTCCAATAGGCCACACCGTAAAAAAATCGATATTTATATCTATTTTAAAGTAATTTGCTTAAAATAATTTCTGAATTTAATAAATTACCACAAAAACGAGAAGTGTAACAGGTAACTGGCCATCTTCCACGTTAGAAACCAGTGCCTTGGGGCAAAAATACTGGTGATCAGTATACCTATCTGCGGTGATGAGTTTACCTATCTCCAAAGGATGTCGGTGATCAGTTTACTATATCTCGGAGGGTCTAATAATTTTATGGTGGGCTATAAAGTGATGAGTTCGTACACGTCCATTTTTGTTTTGGGCAAAACAGTTGTCCGAAAATAAATAGAGGGTCGAAACAGTTTCCGGGACAAAGTTTGTTAAATAATGATGTAATAAACTTATAACTTCGTTACAACCTTTTTTGGCAGTGAGCTCATCGTACATATAAAAAGTAGCTTCTCTTTTCTTGGCAGAATGTACACAAAAGTTGTATTGCCATAACTGCCTTTTATAGAATACGTCGCCTGAAGGGATATGTGGCAGTGGCAGGTTTTGTTGATAATCAAAGCTTAAGACATCAACTGATTTATCTTCGCGAGCAAGATTGGTATATTCCCTTAATTTGGTATAAAATATTTCGGCCTTCAGTAAGTGTAGACGCTTTTCAGTTTCCAATCGGATTTTAGTTTCAGCATTGACTTCTGCGGCAATTGTGTTGTTTAAGCGGTCACATTTCTGGCAAGTATCTGATCTGGGATGACCAAAACTAAGATTATGATTGAGATTAAATTGCCGGTGATAAAAATCATATGTTACTAGTGGCTTAATGTCCTTTAAATCTTTCCCGTCTTCTAGGAGAACATACTTTTCTGACTTATATTTTTCAAGGTACAGGCGATGCATTTTTGTAGCATTCAACTCAGGAGATAAATATACCTTTTCTGATTATCTTCCCTACTATAATGAGATTTTCTTCTGGGAAAACTCCGTATATGTTCCTCGATTTGCGCTATTATTGCACATAATACTACCCAGAGTCAGATTTTTGGCAATCTGAGACACTCTATTTTTTGATACTCCATGCAAAGAACAGAATGCCTTTTTACATACTATGGTTTCCTGACTTCCTACACGTAACTAAAAAAAAAAGATATTTTAGAACCAACTATTATAGTTTGTAACAAAAATATTACCTTATACTTATAGGTGCTGTTTTTTTCTCTCCCCTCTCCTGTAGTCGGGCGTTTCCTTTGCACCTTTAACACGCTGATCAATCCTCCTAGATAAATCTTGTTTAGTTTTATCTCCCGTACTATAAAACTGCTCAAGTATGTTCTGTTTGTGGGTATCGTCTACTTTAGTAAAACATCTATTTCTACAATGACAATTTGGTCCAGTAGTTTTCTTTTGAATTAGTTTTTTTTTGCCGAATTAATAGATTCTTCCCCTCTAGCCTGTTTACTTTTCATAACGTTTCGTTTCCAGTTGCTTTCCATCCTTATCCGCTTTTTGCCCTTTTTCTTAACGGCTTGAATGTTTGAAGTTTCTCTATTATTACGCACAGATGTTTTTTGCTGTTCATTATTTTCATGGGTACCTTTTTTAGCAATAACAAAGTGCTTTGATCGACGTCGACTAGGACCCGGAACATCAGAATCGGAGGAATCCGATAAAACGTAGTCAGTCCCAGAATCTGCATATGGATCTTCCTCATTAAATTCACTTCTTGAACTAATATTCATAATGCAACGATCTTTTTTACACTTTATTCGTACCGCCGACACACTACTGCAATGTTTAAAACAAATAATAATTGAAATGCTATGCGCTATGGTATTCGGTTTGTCATCGCCCGTGGCCTGATTCTCCGATGTTGTCAATGTTGCCATTGGTGGCAAGAAACAGTCATCTCCTGGAGTTGACCGATTCTTGCACCTAAGTATTCGTATTTATTGATGCAGTCAAGTCCTTAGGCCATATATTTACCTTAATATTTATTGGAGATGGCTGATTCTTGCACCAAAAGATGTGCAAACGTTGTTCATATACGATGCACATAAAAACTGAATTTGGGTAAAAAAAATGGAGTTGACTGATTTTTGCACCGAACTCTTCAATTGGACTTTCTCGCACTAATGTCGTACCCTATATATATTTTCTCGTTTCAGCTCTTATTTCATGTGATACAGCGTTGACAACTGTTAAGTTATCGTTAATTTTTTTATTAACGGAATGGTGTTTGTTTAACTGATTTGTTGTTTTTAGTGCATTATTTCTTATTTTTTGTAGTTCTATGCATAAAATGTAAATGATACACACATTTTATCAGAACAAAAATATAGAAACCAATATTGTATTTAAACAGTCTTACAATTTTTGATCTACGCTTGATTTTTAAGCTATTCATCTCATAAAGATTGCAACAATAATACGGAAAATGGCTATTATTTCTAAAGGACATACAGCTGAAATCTCGAGAGGCCATTAAAAACCGATGCCATGTCAATAGCTCTCGCTATACGAAGGAAAACCTTCACTTCTATGAAACTCGTTTATATTTATTAGACCCTAAAAGCTAAAGGGTCGTCCATAAAAATTTGGATTAGATATCTATAGTATTTTATTAGGGTTATTGTGCTTTGCCATGAACGGAGGTATTCTGATTTTGAAAAAAGTATGTATTTTTCACCAAAAACGTATATCATATATTATGTAGGCTCGCATCATTTTTTTCTGATTTGGTATCTTAGGTATGCTTAACTTCCGTTGCTTAAAAATCCTAGAACAAATATTGAGATTCAACACTTGTATTCGAAGAAAATATTTTAACTTTAAAACTTGTTAAAATTCTGCGCGAATGGTTCAATCACCAATAGCGATTTGTATAAGTTTTTTACAGTAATCTCTGTCCTTGATTCCTCCATAAATCTCCAACAAGATTGTCCTCTCCACATTTCCAGTTTATTTACTTGTCGATTTAATGACCATAATTACCACAGGAACCGTATTTTCGCTGTTAGTGTTACATGTTTGATTTTAGGGTTTTTAGCATATAATCTAAATTTTTTGCCGCTGCTTCTGTTTAGCTTTCAGTTCAGCCTCTTTTTCTTTTGGAGATTTGAAGATCTACGGACTTATTCACGTTACAACTTTTTACCAAGTTTATGTGCTAAATTCATGGCAACTTGTATTTGAATACATTTTAAATCGTTCTGTAGCTTTATCCAATGATTAAAATCCACTAGAAATAAACACAGTCTCTATAAATTCAGGCTTATTACTGTCGTCCATGCCAAAACATCTTAATCTATCGCCCTCAATATTTTCTTCGAGCAAAATTTTGTAGCTACACGTTCAATTTTAGAATACAAACGGTGGCCCGGATTAAATATTTATATTTTTATAATTTTACAATTTTTAACTTATTTATTAATTTGTAGTTCAGTAGCTCGTTTATTTAATACTACTCAGAATGTTTACATATTAGTTGGTTCTAGAAGTGAACAATTTAAATTACGCAGCAGCCGCTATGGCCACGCCTATGTTGTTAATTAAATAATGAATTGTTGTTATAACACAAATATAGAAGTCAAAAAAATAAGAAAAAACGATGTGGCTTCTTCAAAACATCTATTGCAACAATGACATATTATTTTACATAAATAATAAAAACTGTAATAAATAAATGTTTATTTAAATATTTATAAAACGTACAAGTATTAATAAACATCATTTGAATATTTTAATTTGACATTAGAGATAAATTTGTTTACAACAAATTACTAAATAAATAAAATTGTGGAAAAATTTATTGTGATACTTTATAGTAGTTTTAATATAATAATAAAATATAATATTTTCTGTTTTTGTTTGTAACATTCGATCCTCTGTAAATACACAGACAATAATTGTAAATATGGAAAGTGCGAATTAGTTCGGTTACCTATTTCCAAAAAGTTATTTGCGGAGATACAACATAATAAACCAATTAAATTTCCTTTGATTTTGATACTCGAGAAGTATAGAGATGTATTGGTGATATTAATTTTCTTAGAAAATATCCTACGAGTAAACAGAAAATGGATCAAGAACGGGGAGTTTTTGCTGGATCTAATCTATAACTAGTACCCCCGGTAATAAGGGGGTAATTTTGACAATAAAGTTTTAAATGTATCTTTATGTCCACAAGGAAAATGATATTCCTGTAGTTGACTGTATACCATGAATCATAAAAACTTTTATTTAAAAAATCCTTTATAAAAAGTATATATATTCCCTTTCGGATTACATCGCAGAACTTTTGCGGGCTAATAAGTCCATCATCAGTGCTGTTACCTGAAATAAGTGTTAACACTTTAATGAAAGCAAACGTAAATATTAAATTTTGACCAAGGTTAAAGAACCGGCAGGCGAACTTTCGACACCAAATTGTCTTTGTACCTGGGGTAATCGAAGGGTCAAATTTTATTATAGGAAATTTCGACACCGCGGCGTAAAGCAGGTAGGTAGGTAATTAGCGGCGATGGACATTTGCACCCAAGCAGGACAAGCGGGTTTTCCCAATATTTATTGTCACGGCGGGGGGCGTGGCACTTGTGTACTTGTGACTAAATTATTTCATTCAATTATTTTTAATATTTTTAATATCTTTATCATCGTCTGGCCATGTCTTGCAATTTTTAGAAGGCTCCAGATTAAAGCAGAAATCTGAATTTGTTTCGAAACTATCTTACCGATTTTTCTATCAGATGTCGCTATTGCGTCCATAATGAAGTCATGTTATTGTTACTTCTAATAAGACAGAGAAGATTATTTTTCACGTTAAGAACGGCTATGAATAACTATTCTGATGAGACTTTTAAGTCGAAATACGTATCAATAGATACATAGACGCTTTGAACGTGAAATCGAATCTTTTCTGTCTTTTTCATTTTATTCGGATCTACTCTGTATGAGTACGAGAAACAAATTCGTTAGGATTTCTGCCTAGATGAATAGACATGTCGTGGAATGCAAATTTTAGATTCCCCATGTCTCTTTTTAATATCTTTATCATCGTCTGGCCATGTCTTGCAATTTTTAGAATGCTCCAGATTAAAGCAGAAATCTGAATTTGTTTCGAAACTATCTTACCGATTTTTCTATCAGATGTCGCTATTGCGTCCATAATGAAGTCATGTTATTGTTACTTCTAATAAGACAGAGAAGATTATTTTTCACGTTAAGAACGGCTATAAAAACTATTCTGATGAGACTTTTTAAGTCGAAATACGTATCAATAGATACATAGACGCTTTGAACGTGAAATCGAATCTTTTCTGTCTTTTTCATTAAATTATTTCAATTGTAATTTATTTCTTGTTTGACGTTGACTTGTGCACGTATACGGATATTTAAAAAATGAGTTTGATAAAAAGTTCCCGTGGTCGAGATTTATTAGTGGTGGAGCATCATTCGTTCTCGAAACAGAAAGTGTTAAAAAGCGGCGAGATATTTTGGCGCTGCAGAAACACTAAGTGTTCCGCAAAAGTGTTTACAATAGGCTGTGAGGACCTCACCATCACAAGAAGTGATTTGGTACATAATCATGAAGCCGATCCAAAAAAGCTTGAAGTAAAGATGGTAACCAATGCATGTAAAAGAAAAGCCCAAGAGGACATATCGGAAAAGTCTGCCAAAATTACAAGAACTGCTGTTGCTGAGTGTGATGCCAATTTGCTGACGGTTCTTGACATAGCTAGCATAACAAAGAACATTTACAACTGTCGTCGTAAACTGTTACCAGGTCCGTTACCAAGAAGCATATCAGAAGTCCATAACGCGGTTAGTAATTATTCTCCTAAAACCTGTCGCAATGAAAGTTTTTTGTTTTTAAATCATCCTGAATTAAATGTAATTGTATTTTCATGCGAGACAAATATTCGTTTGTTGTGTAAATTAAAAACTTTGTATATGGATGGTACATTTTCATACAGTACCAAATATTTTCTACAATTATTTACTATACATGGCTTGGAAAATGGACATTATGTTCCTTTAGCATACTGTTTGTTAAAGGACAAATTGTCAATGACATACAAAAATTTATTTTCTTTAGAGCCATTCCATATCCTATCATTAGAGCCAACTGAAATATTTGTGGACTTTGAAAAAGCAATTCACTGTGCTTTATTGTATATGTGGCCCAATGCAAAAATTAGTGGATGCCGTTTTCACTTACACCAAAACTGGTTTAAAAAAATTCAATCTTTGGGTTTGGTACAAGAATATAAGGATACAAATTCAGAAATTGGAAAATGGTTAAGGCATACGTTTGGTTTAACTTATTTAAATCCAGCAGAAGTTGAAGAATGCTTTCTTTATGATTTAATGTCATATAAACCTATAAACGCAACACTTGATATATATGCAGATTATTTACTGGAAAAGTACATTTTCGATAGCGCTCTATTTCCACCACACATATGGTCTAATCAGAATCCGTCTATTGCGAGGACCACAAATGCCTGTGAATCCTTTCATTCGAGATTTAATTCTTCTTTTTATTCAACACATCCTTCTATTTTTATTTTTATTGAAAAGTTAAAAGAATTTCAAGTAGACACTTATGTCAAAATAAATAGTTTACATATACCAGCAAAAATCAAAGATACTACTATTAAAGCTAAATTGCCATTTTTGGAGAAAATGATGGATAAACTGCGATCCCAACAAATACGTAGGTTAGATTTTATAAAAGCTGTATCTTATCATTCCTATAATAGCAAATAAATCATTGTATACAAGTATATTAACGGTAAAATGTACAAAAATTAGGTACTAGTTGTATTATATTTAGATATTATTACAGTTATAAAGAAATAAAATGCACATTACTTTTATTAAAATAAATAAATTAATTAATTATGGTATTTTATTTATGTCGCAGCTATATTTATTTGGTGTCGAATATACCTGTAAGATAAAAACGGGAATTGGGGCTGGTGTCGAAAATTGCCATTAAATTTTAGTCGCTACCTGCTTAGTCTCGAAATTTCCTACGCCCTAAAGAACATGTGGTTGACTACTTTCCAGGTATACATGAGTGAAGCCACTAAATATGTGGGTAAAAACCCTTTAAATGTTATTAAAATTGTTAATTAATACATGTCTGTTGATAAATTTAAATGATGCTTTAGTTTTAAACAGATTTACATCATGATAACGCGAGACTGCCTGGGGTTGCCAACCCAAGAGAAGAAGTCTCTATGGGCCCTCGATAGCAACTGATTAGAATGACATTTTTAGGCAGTCCATACAAAATCCAAAATAACGAGGTAATTGGCCTACAAAACTTAAATAAAAAATCTAATATTTTGCTGGACCTCCTCGTGAACGAATTAAACTTCTTACTCTATTGGGCATACTCTTAATTATTGTATTCAAAAAATTTTGCTCCAAAGTTGTCCATATGTCTTCACAGCTTCACTTAAATGTTGGAGCGTATTCACAGGATTATCTAACACATTAAGGTGTCGTGTTCTAGCGGCCCAGACAAGTTCCATAAAGTTCATATCTGGAGACCGGGCTGGCCACTCCATTCTGTCAATAGCGTGATGCTGTAATTTTTCGTTCACAATTCTTGAACGGTGGGGACTGGCATTGTCGTCAAAAAGGATAAAACTTTCTTTGATTGCACCCGCAATAGTACAATAATTGGTTCTAAAACCATATCTCTATATCTCTGAGCCGTCATCGCAGCACTGGTCAGAACCAATAAGTCGGTGCAGCTATCAAAACAAATAACTCCCGAAACGCAAATAGAGCCTCCCAAAAGCAATTGTAGGCACCCTATAATGTTCATTATACCTCTCTCCTCGTTCCCTTCAAACCAAAATAAGACCATCGGAATTATTTATACGAAATCTACACTCATCTGTAAATAAACAGTTTCTCTATTTGTCGATTGTCCAGTTGCGGTGTTCTTTAGCTCATAGTCTTTACAATTCGCGATATTCCCTGGTTAGTACTGGACGAGATAAACGTCTTCTTGCTTTTACGCTTAACGGTGTGGTTTGAAATTATTCCTTCAGTGACGTTAAGCAATGTTCTGTTGATACGGTTGGGTTATGTCTAGCATTAATTCGCATATATCGGTCATCAACAGGGTTGGTACTTCGTGTCGCCCTCCACCATGAACACATGAGGCTACACCATTCGTGACATAACGATTCCAAGCTCTATTTACGACACTCTGTGAAAATCTCAACCACTCGGGGTTTTAAAAAAATTAAGCCGCTTCACGCTGCCTTTTCGCTAGATGGCGCGCATCAAAAATATCAAAATTTCCGTGATTTTGGCACATAAGTTAGGCGGAATTTGAGCGATCAAAGGTTTAATCAAATCTCCTTACAGCTGCGATGTTGGGAGGAACCAGATAGCCCTCCTAGGAGAAAATCTCGATTTCAGAAACTCGGTGTCCTACTTGGGAGTTCCTTTTAGCAGGTCTCTCGTCTGTAACATTGACATTAAAAACACCCTAGACAGGGTAAGGAAAAGAACTAGACTCCTGCGTGCGCAGTCTGGAAACTCTGAAATATCTCAAATAAAACTCTCTTCTACACTTACAAGACTTTTATCAGGCCTATCATCGAATACAAGACTTGTGTCTACGCGCCACTACACCATCTCCAAAACAAAGCCATTGTGACATCCTCAAGGAAAGGAAAATCCTTAAAAAGTACATGATGAAGCAGATTATCTGTCAGCACTAATTCATTAAATTGCGAATCTACCATAATAGCTAGCTCCAACAACAGAGCTAACTCTAAGGACTCGTTGCCACCGCCGAGGGCATACACTCACTAGGCTCCCCCACACAAAAATTCCATTCCGTTGTAAGTATTATGACATAATGTTGCTCGAAGGTTGCTCCAAGCAATCCCCCTCAAATATAGCAGATCAAATAACTGCACGTCAAAAACACTAATTCAGAGCCGTTCCTAGTGTGGCTGGTAACACTGGTTGTACCTTCTGTTCATGGCTTGGTTGGCTAGTATATATTCTCTCCCATAGCGCTCCTCTTCTACACTACAACTATCAAAGCCCTTGCGCTATAGCCGCATACCACTCCAAAAAACCACTCACCCGCAACTAACGTTGCTCGCCTCCCTCAAAAGCTCCCGCAAAAAAAGGGAACAGCCCCTCCTTGAAAACGCGGAATGTTGGCTTTGACGGCCGCTGTGCTTTGATTTGCGAATAAAAAAAAAACATGACTTCAAATAGCTCGTGCAGAATGTTCAATGCGGCTTAAGCTGTGTGGCACGTAGCACTGTTCTGTTATAACTACATATAGTTGGTGTCAATATTATCCAGTTTAGGTCAAAAGAAGTTGGTAATCATCGACCTACAGCGCTCGGCGTGACGACACCGCTCGCCCAAAATCTACAACAAACAGTGACTTTTTCGAAATGCATTCGACGCTCTTTAACCTCATCTAGATTGTTATGGTCCCAAATTAAACAACTCTGTTAATGTACTTACTCGTCAATATATGGGCATCATCGCTGTAGATGATTGTTTGATGAAAATTAGGGTCAATTAGCAACTGCTCTACAATCCACTCAGCGAAAACACGACGTTGTCTATAGTTGTTTACCTTAGCTCCTGGATCAGTTGAATTTTGTACAGGTGCAAGATAATGTTCTTGTGAGAGACGAGAAATCCACTACCTCGGATTCTTCTGCACACTCTCACGGACAGTGGAGATGTTTTCGGTAGATCTTGCGTTTCGTCAACGTACGGATATTGGTTGATTGTTTACTGAGCTAGTGGACTCAAATTTATCCACCACAGTGCGAATTGTCTTCTCGATAGTAGGACGATTACGGTCATCGTACATTGGACGAAGTGCACGGAACTTTGCCCAATTAGAAAACATCTAGCTTTAGTTATCGTTGATGGCTTTCCTGTTTAACTTTTATTAATATAATGGTTTATAAAAAGGTAAAAGAAATAATAAATTAGACTTACTGACAATCAATTTAATTTAACTATCAGACGACCGGTTTCGCTTTCTACAATATGCAAAGCATCTTCAGGTCACGATACAAAGTTAATTAAATGCTGAAAATAATAAACCCATATTAGGGTGTTGTCTAATAAAGGTAAAACAAAGATAGGTGATATAAATTATATAAATTACAGTAATTATGCCAATATTACATGTCTGTGGTTTTTAAAAAATGAATAAAATGTTTAAGCAGACAAGGTAAGACCCACAAATTGGTGAAATAGTCTATTAAACTGTAATGAATTAATAAATAAACAAATAAATAAAACATTACTTACATGCCGGTACTCTATTAATTGATGGTTGAAAGAACATGGTTCAAACTATCTTGTATTGTTGATTGGAGAACTCGAGTCAACTATTGTAATTGTTTAACAGTAAACGGGGAAGTTCTTGAGGAGACAGATTTTATCCAATGAAGTAGAGATAGGTAAATGTAATTGTTTGTTTGATGAAAGTAATGTTCTATACCATTAAGTTCTTTAAAGTTATTTATATTTATAATCTCCATTTATATTTATAATATATCTCCAGAATACAAATGAATAGAATCGTCTAGAGCGTCAAAAATTTGTTGATCACAAAATAGCGGAATTAAAGCAAAATAAAATTAGTAGATTTGATTTTGTCAAATGTATTTCATTTAGATTTCTAGCGAAATAAATGCCTCATTTTAATTTATATTTGTTTAATTTTGTAATGGTAGGGAATATCCCATATTATGTTAGTTTTTACACCTGTATTTCTTTCTTATTATACCTATATTTTAGAATGGCACAAAAATTATTTCAGTAATTTTTAAAAACAATTCAAGATTTCTAATATAATTTCCAAATCAATCACTAACATTTTTCAAAATACATAACAGAAATGAGCGCGCTAATAACCGGCAAAATAACGAAAAGATGGAAAACATATTAAGTTGTGAGATAAATAGAAATGAAACTAGTGGAGATGGAAAACATATTAAGTTGTAAGATAAATAGAAATGAAACTAGTGGAGACGGGAAATTTAGCGAAATTTATTTACCTATAAATTTACATTCATTCATTTACATTTATATTCATTTACTGTTTACCACCTTTAGACGTAAGAGTTTGGAAACTACCGCTGTGACAGTGACAGTTTTAGTTACATCCTCCTCTGATACGTCTAAAGGTGGGAAACAGTGAATAGAATGTAAATTTATAGGTTTCTATAGCTAAATTTCTTATCTCTAATAGTTTCCTTTTTTTTATCTTATAACTTCATATGTTTTCCATCGTTTGCGTTATTTTGCCGCTTATCACTGTATTTATATAAATATGTAACTACCAATATTTGATATAATTTCTAATATAAAATACAAAAGCCGCAGTACCTATTTTCCCGGTGTTAATTTTCCTAGAACTTAATAGATAAATACCTACTTAATCCGCTTGACCACGGGAGCGAACTAGGTTATGGTTTTCGGAGCGAACTAGTATGTAAGGGGGTTTTTTGACCTTGGGAGTGAACTAGAGCAGCGGTATCGAAAGTGCGAATTGCCATGATGGTTGCCAACCGTCTTAGAGGAGATGGCACATGAAGAAGAAGAAGCGAACTAGTGTGCTCCGCTATGTTATTGTCAACTGCTCAGTTTGGTCTTCTACCTTTATGCTGAATCGTTAATCTCGGATATCTGACAGATCTTATTTTCAAATTAATGAAATTAGTGAAGATGCTTACAAATATGTAGTAGAAATTAATATATTCATGTTGACACTTCTTCTTTTTTAATATCTCTATTGACATAGTAATTGTAAGCATATTCAGTAAGGTTTCTAATTCATTTAGACTCAAACGACTTAACGACATTTAAAACTTTGAATATCACATCCTGTAAATATAATGAAAATACACGTTAATATCACTGCAGCAATATACAAACTAAACACTTTTATGCTTAAACACCTACACCAACTGACTTAAATCTTATTAACCGGTTCGAAATAATTTAAAGAAACGAAAATGAGAAAATCTCATTATTGATTATAATTCTCCCAAATATGAATATGACAAAATTGGAAACAAAAATTTCATATAAAATTACTTATCCTAGTGTTCAACTTCAAGTGAGAATTTATCATTATGTTTAATCAATTTTTCAATTATAAAGATTTGAAAACTCCAAACGTACTGACATTTTATCTGAAATAACGACTTATGTAAGATGAGAACCATTAGATACTCGAAGAGAATAATAAAATAACACATTTTAAATTTTAATATCAGCTTAGAAAATAAAAAAGGTTATTCAATTATGCCTCGGAACGTCCCAGAAGATACTTATTCAAGGCGAAAGTCGTTGAAATATCTAGTTATCAATTTTATGTACAATAAAATGTCTCGACGGGCCATACTCCTATAAAATTTATGTTAATTTACTCCACCCTTAACCTTAATTGCAGTGGGGTGAGCTTTGGATAAGGGGTCTTTTATGACTATTGTCAGGGATTTTATCTATACATACACTTTTTGAATGGCCTTTTGGAATTTTATTTCTTCATGGAAGAGATAATCTTTCAAAATCCTCAAAGACTTTTGAACATTCTGTGTAGGCCCGGTTTGCTTATCCAGGGACTGCTAATGTGTTTGTGTCAGGGTTTCATAAAGTGATTTGAGTGAAAGAAAAGAAACGAGTTTGAAAACCAACAACGCGAGGAGGTTTAAGTTACACGAATAGATGGGAAAAAATAAGTGTCGGATTTAAAATATAAATAACAAGTATTTGTTCAGTCGTCCGTGAAACTTTCCCGTTTCATAGTGTAGTTCTCAGTAAACATAATAATTTTCGGTAAACAAAAATATTTAAGTATCTTTGGCAATTCAACCGGTTTCAATCTGTTTGGCAAATTTCAATATTTGGGTTGTCTATTAAATAATTCGGAATGAAGATCACCATTCCGCCCGTTGCGGTTATTGTAGAATATGAGTCTCTTTCAAAAGTAGCCATTTTCTTCTGTTCTGAGCCATATGCATCCAGTTTGTTCGTTTTCTTTCTCCAGCATTACTCTTAAAGTTCGCAGTCTTGATAACCTTTATTTTTTCTCGTGCTCCACTGTCTATCCGTTTGTCTGTCTTCTGTCACTACTCAAGATCGACCTAAGGTATATTTAACGAATTTAGGACTATTTTGGATTATGAATGAAAGGTTTGACTTAAACGGTCCGTTGTGCTGAGAAAGTTAATAATAGCAAATTAGCCCAATATTTAAAGCACTGTCGAAGACAAGCAAAAAAACAGTTTTAACTGATAATGTATTTTACACATCGAGCAAAAAGACAAAAGAGGGAATCTAATCGTTATGAAAAGGAGACCCAAAAAGTGGCCTCTGATGGCGGACATATCCGAAAATGCAAATGCGCCAAATTTAAATTTCATGACACTTCACAATAATCATACAGTGGTGTAGGGGTTCTAATTTATCTATTTATTTGTTATATTACATAATATTAATATTACGTAATATTAATACATAATACACTTTTTTTAACACTAGAACATAATAAAGTTTTAATTAAATAATAACAATAATAGTCTAAAATGTGAAACAATTGTTAAAAAACTTCAATAGAAAATACAAATAATCTTTCATGTGACAGTTGGGACAAACAATAACATCAGCAATAACATAACCCAACTAAATTTGATTTCCTAAACAAGGAAAGAGTCTCTCTTTCCTTGTTTAATGTGGCCTCTCAAGATGGCACTTCCTGTCTAACAATATTTTTGCCCCCACTACCTTTACATTCCCTCTTTTGTCTTTTTGCTCGATGATTTTACATTCATTTAGAGAACAAAAGTACCTACAAACTGTATTGTTTCTAAATTAAGTAACTATTTAATAACACTCAAAATTTTCCTTAATGAGAAAATGAAAACATATTACCTAACAGTGTAATCAAGAATTAGATCACTGCTCAGAATTACTGTCGTCGGAATCCTTATTTGGGTTGTAAATGATGAATAAGTTAATTGCTTCGCAACATTCTTCTATTACCTTTTCATATATACTTAAACTTTTTTCTCAAATTGCAGCAGTATTTAATCTTTCTTGCCATGTTTTCAAAACTATTGTCATCTATTGTGTTACAGTACCCGTTACATTAAATATAGTCATGGTAGTAAGTTTTGCATATTCACCAAATATGTTCAATGGGATTAAATTCATAATGGTAAGGAGGCAGTTTTAACCCTTTGCGAACAAACGCAATGACGAGTAAAGTCGTTGACATGTATTATATGCCTACTGAACACTGCGGCACACTCAGGGGGGGGAAAGGGTTTTGGGGGTTAAAACCCCCACCCCCCACGGCATATAAAGTAAAAAATATATAAGAATAGTAGGAAAATGTAACTTGTCCTTCACACACAATACAAAAAATCCAAAACGCTAATTGAATAATTAAATTACCACTTTAAATATGTAGAACACAATAATTATTGTATAAATACACAATAATTAATAATATTTTTCATTATATTTAGATAATAAAATAAAAATAAAAAATAAAAATAAAAATAAAAACATTTATTGCCTAATAAAAATAATAAACAGTAACCTTTCATTCAGTATCTGATTCATATTAGCCTTCTTTTTTCAGCGTCCCGCACTTGCACTGCCAGCTTCTTGGTTATTTGTCCTCTCGGCATCCTGGACTTCTTTGTGTGGTTTTATCCTCGTCTTCTTCTGTAGGTACTAATTACGGCACCGTACCTACTTCCCTATATTTAGATATAGATACCTAATATTAGGTTTATTGCAAAAGTAGACAGAACGAGTCTGTTGCAAGTAGCATGCGCCTACAGGACTGTATCTGCGGCGGCCTTGTGGACTATCACGGGTTGTGTTCCTCTACATGTGTTAGCGGTAGAAAAGAGACATCTTTATGAAAGAAGAGAGCATTTGACAACAGCTATAAAAAAAGAAGAAAGGGAAAGATCAATGGAAAGATGGCAAGAAGAGTGGAACACTAAAGGAAGATGTTGTCCAGTGGACCAAGATGCTGATCTCGAGCCTAAGGGACTGTGTGGTAGATTGTCTGTTTTAGAGCCTATCTTCATAGGTTCAGAAAGACAGATACAGATAAATGCCTATACTGCGAATATTCCGACATTGTTACTCACTGTTGATCACTCCACCAATGCTGGACGTACAGTGGAGAGAAACAGAGTGTATAAAGAAATAGGTATAAACCCTGTGACTGTAAGAAAGATGACGGGAAGTACTGAGGGATGGAGATAGAGACACACTAACCGGGTCAACGATAGAGATAAGATCTAATTACTATTTTAATAGGAATAAGCCGCAATTGAAGGTTTAAATAAGTTTATTGATGTTTGAATCTTTGATCTTTGATCTTGCACTGATAACTTGTTTATACTCCAACAATTAATAGAAAAACGAATAGCGGTTGGTACCGAAGTACATCTAGCCTTCATCGATCTAAAAAAGGTATATGATACAGTTCCAAGACTTAAATTGTGGCAAGCTTTACAAAAACTCGACATTAGTCCATACCTTTTAGGAATAATCACAGAAGTATACAGAGATAACACTACTTACCTAAAAATCGGAAATAGACTATCAGAGCCAATAAAAGTAACTAAAGGACTAAAACAAGGATGCAGTATGTCACCCTTACTGTTTAATTTATTTATTTAGGCAGTCCTCCAAAATTGGAAAAACCACTGCCAGGGAATGGGAATCACCATAGGAAATGACGTACTGTTCTCCCTGAACTTTACGGATAACCAAGTCATCCTAGCTCAAGATTCTTATGATCTAGAATTTATGATGAAGCGTCTATACCGTGAAGAATATGTAAAATGGGGGTCACAAGTCAGCATGAAGAAAACAGAATACTTAGTTATCAATTCAGATGCAAGGTTTGAAGTGTTGATAGAGGAGGATATGGAAATCAAACAAGTGGAAAAATATAAATATTTAGGTGTACTCATTGCTAAGTACAGCTTGGGAGAAACCGAAATTAGACACCGAATTAATAAGGGACGTAAAATTGTAGGTTGTCTGAACTCCTTACGGTGGGATCGCAACAGTTCCAAAAGAAACAAAAAAGAATAGGGCAAACCATGGTTGAATCAGTTTTTTGTTATGGCTCTGAAGTATGGACAATTAATGCAGACCTGAAGAGAAGATTGTTGGCAGTTGAAATGGATTATTTGAGAAGAAGTTCTAGAACATCAAGGCAGGAATGGAAGACCAACGAATCTATAAGAAATAACATGAATGCTATTTCTGACAGAATAGAAAGAACAGGTTCAAAATGGATTGGACACCTATTGAGAATGTCTGACGAACGTTGGCCCCAAAAACTTCACAAATGGAAGCCCCCTGGAAGAAGAAAAAGAGGTAGAGCTCGACGCTCATGGAATGAAGGAGTTAGAAGAGCGATGGAATTGAGAGGTTTAGAGGAGAAGCATGCCTTGGACCGGGAGGATTGGCGGAGGCGGAGGAGAACGGGAATACGGCGATAGCCGTCTCCAAAATGTATTGTATTTACAAGTTGGATTAATGTCAAACGTCAATAAACTTATTTTAACATTCAATTGTGGCTTATTCCCATGAAAGTAGTAATTACCTTAAAATGGTACAAGAAAATAGCTTCAGAACAATAGATAAGATTTAGATAAGAGAAGGGAGTGTCCAAAAATGTCGTCAGCCTTACAGCGGCCACCCCACTTTTGGAGTTCGGTACGTGCGACAGTCAACTGCTCACAAGTAAAAGAGGGTGGTTTTTGTTGGTAGGCCGGATAATAGATACCTGAATATTTGGCACTGCTATCTTTAGTACTTTTAATTAAAACTAAAACCCAAATTTTAGGGTCTCAAAATGGAGGTAGCATAAAAAAATTTCAACCCCCCCCCTCAGACAAATTCTGGGTGCGCCACTGACTGAACTACGTGTCACTGTTTGACACATGAAAGTGTACTGAGGTAGTCGTCGCCGTTTAATCAATCCAATACTTCTAACAACGTTATTTAAAATTGCTCTATTTTTTTCTATTTATTCTAAAGAATTCATATTATTTTTAAATTTTATTAGCATTTTTTAAACGCAAACGTAAGTTAAATTTAAGTTGAACTTAATTACAAACTAGTGTATATATTCTTTATAAAAAGTCTCAATCTATTTTACAGTTATAGTCTTGCAATGTATGGTATTTTTGAAAACAAATGCCAGGGTGTAATGGCGGACATTCTGGGCACATCTTATAGAAGTAGATAGACGAAAAACTTTTAAATTTCAACTGATTATCATCCCATGGTTCCCAAAAATTAACATCTTTTGTAACGGTTAAACATGTAAAAAAAAAACATGTTTTTTTACGCATTTTATATTAAATAATATCTTGAGTTTTGTTTCACATACTTTTGTCCCACTAAAATACAATGCATCACACACACACGTTTATGCACGGAACTGGCCGTAAAAAGCTTCCATTGACTTTTTTAGCAGTAAAGTAAGCGTGCGAATGAAACATTACTTTATTTATATCTAAAAGCCGTATCGCCATTTTCGCTGTCAATACATAAACACACTATTTTCAATCATAAATACTACTATGACAAACTTATTAAGGTACCATAATTTTCAACTAACTTCTTCAGGTTGGTTGGCTTCGTCTATCCGGACGGTTTCGATGTAGAAATAATTTTTGCGAGTAGGGACTTACTTTTCTGATCGGTAATCCAATCTCTTCAGCATACTGCCGTATACTTTACTACTTTCAAGTATTGCTTCATCTGTTTGATTTTTTTTTCTACAATATCTTTTCTGATTTCCTACTCTCTTGTATTTAGAAACTTCACGTTCCAAGTACCGATTCGAAATATATTTCTGTTCTTATATTAACTTCATAAAGAAGGTTACTTTGGAACCATCGATGAATCTAAATTTTTTGATTGTGTAAATCACGACAATTTGATAAAAAAAACTAAATTTCTACGGAATTCGAGGTATTTATTTGAATTTGCTCCAATCTTACTGGGAAAAAAGGAAACAACTAGTTAGAGAAAATGATACTGCCTCTAGTGACAAAATCATTGCATGTGGAGTACCACAAAGTTCAGTCTTGGGTACCCTACTTTTCGTTTTCTTTATAAATGGTATGGCTAACTTAAAAATCGACGGAAAAATGTTTCTTTTTCCTGATTATACCAGTATCACTTGGAGGAACTCTAATATTGCAACTCTTCATGCAACTATAACTTCTGATCCACTTAAAATAAAAACCTGGCCCGACTGTAATTTACTCCCTTTTAACGTTGTTAAGACAGTAGCATTAACCTATAAAGGAGCTCTTCAACACTTGCTTCTTAATAAGAGCCAGATCAGTATCGTTGATTCTGTAAAATTTCTTGGTACATATTTTTATAGACAGCAACTTTAATGGTCCCTTCATATCGGTTTGTTAAGTAAGAAACTAGCCTCAGCCTGCTATGCAATTAGATCTGTTTCAAAGGAAATCAATTTGGTATCTTCCAAAATATCATATTTTTCTTTGTTCAAGTCTCATCTTCCATACGGTCTTCCTTTGTACAGCTGCCCAATCTGATGTTATTTTTAAATTACAAAAAAGAGCAATATGGTATCTTTTTGGCCTCAGTAGAATGACACATCGCAGAAGCTACTTCAAAAATCACGGGATTTTAACTCTTCCCTCTTTATATATTTTAGAAACTGTTTGGTTAATTCGTAAAAACCTACATGTTTTTCCAGCAAAACTAATTCATGTCTACTACACCAGAAATTCAACCTTTGATTGAATATTTACCGATCCCGTCCACTAGATTTCTTCTATATTATATTCGGCAAAAAAATTATACAACCATCTCCCTTTACAACCAAATCTGCAACAGTTCCGTGAAATGACAAAAGCCTATCTATCTGAAAGACCTTATTATTCAGTGGAAGAGTTTTGTAACGAATAACTAAGAAATTGCAGTACCTTTATGTACAAGTAACTATAAAGTATTATAAAGTATTTTTATATATATTTGGATATCACTTGCAGGAAGTTAAACTTATTAGTTCGTAAGGGTTTATTATATAATTTGCAATTTATTTAAATTTTGCCATAGTTTGTTTATTTTATTATCTTTTATCTTGTGATGTTGACGATTTATGTAATTTCAGTAAATTTGAAATTGTTTGTGTTATTTTTCTGACTTCTTGTAAGCTTTGTCCATAAATTGTACAATTTTCAGTGACAATAAAGCATATTTCTATTATATAGTGCCTAGAGTGCGTTGGCGAATTATCTTAAGGCCAGACGTCTGTCTTTTCTTTATTTATATTCCATTATAGCCACGACATTTGTTTGCGACCTACTTCTCTCTTGCCCTTAATTGTACTTGGACAATTAGTTGAGGGATTGCGTATTTTTTTCCTCTCAGAATATGGCTATTCTGATATATATATGGTATATTTTTCACTTTCTATAAATTCGTTGTCTTCCTTCTCGCGTTGGTTGTCGTAATGAAATCATTCCTGTTCCGTGGACATCTAACTTGAAAATATGTATATAATTACTTACAAGCACAAATCCACTACACTGAAAAGTATGAACCAGATGAATAATGCTGCTCGTAAGATCATAGGAGCATCAGTCATTTGAAATAAAATATAAGAAATAAAACATATATAAGAGCTGCACATTTATGATTATCTAGAGATCACCTCTGCACATTTATGATTATCTAGAGATACCTAAAAAACAGGGGGCTAAAAAGTGCGAAGAATATCGAACAATCAGCCTAATGAGCCACATGTTGAAACTGTTTCTTAGAGTCATCCATGGAAGAATTTATAAGAAGTGCGAGGAACAAATATCGGACAGACAGTTCGGCTTCATTAACGCAGTGGGTACCAGAGAGGCACTTTTCGGAGTACAGGTACTGATTCAAAGATGCAGGGACGTTAACTGCGACGTATACGCGTGCTTGATCGACTATGAAAAGGCATTTGACAGAGTTCAACATCAAAAGATGATAAATATTTTAAAAGAAGCAGACCTGGATGACAAAGACCTCAGAATAATTTCAGAACTATACTGGAATCAGACCGCATACATGAAAATTAACGGAGAAGAAACAGATCACATAAAAATACTACGTGGAGTTAGACAGGGATGTATCCTATCGCCGTTGATATTTAATATGTACTCAGAGAAAATTTTTAACGAGGCTCTTTACGGAATAGACGAAGGCATCCTTCTAAATGGTGAAAGAGTAAACAATGTTAGATATGCCGACGACACCATGGTGATAGCAGATAGTTTAGAGGGACTTCAGAGGCTAATGGACAGAATAAACGAGTACAGTCAACAGTACGGGCTAAACATTAATACCCACAAAACGAAACAAATGATTATCAGCAAGGAGAATATAAATGGGGCTCATCTATACATTAATGGGACGCAGATAGAGCGAGTAAAACAGTATTGCTACCTGGGAACTATTATAAACGAACAGTGGAGCAATGTACAGGAAATAAAGTGCCGCATAGGAAAGGCAAGAACGATCTTTAACAAAATGAGCGCCATCTTCAAAAGTCACAACATATCCCTAGATACAAAAATGAGACATTTGAGATGCTATGTTTTCTCTGTGTTGTTGTACGGGGCGGAGGCATGGACGCTTACAGACACCACTATTAAAAAACTTAAAGCATTTGAGATGTGGCTTTATAGAAGAATGCTGAGAATATCATGGACAGCAAGGATCACGAACAAGGAAGTTCTAGAAAAAATGAAGAAGGAACCAGAGATTGTGTTTACGATCAAACGCATAAAATTGCAATATCTGGGACACGTTATGAGAAATCAGCACCGTTACTCCCTGCTGCAGTCTATATTGCAAGGTAAAGTCAAAGGTAAGCGAGGACCCGGTAGAAGGAGAATATCATGGCTGCGGAATTTAAGAACATGGTTTAAGAAAACCTCAACGGAGCTGTTTCGAGCCGCAGCGAGCAAGGTCATGATGCCAATATGATTTCCAACATCCGAAACGGATGGGAACCAGAAGAAGAAGAAGAAGAGATCACCCACAATTGGAAGGGAAGAGAAGCAAGAAAATCGATTGGAAACGAATTAATTGACAATATGCGTCATAAACAAGTCATATGTATGAAAATGTAATCAAAATGGGTCACGATCGAACACCAAAACGACTAACAAATTAAAAACCAACAGGAAAAGAGAATGCCCAAGGGTGACTTAACAACAGGGAAATGCCAACGATATAAGTGAAAGAGAATCTGAGATGGAACAACTAATTCGCTGATTATTTTGAAGGTTTCATTATGTAAAATGCATGTTATTATTCAGATACTTAAAAATCAATCACTTTTCTTAAATAATAGAATAATTTTTAAATTTAAATCTTATAAAACCAGATAGCGATCAGTAGACAAGTACTAGTACACAAGGCATCTTAATTTATTATTTAAAAATATCTTATCTTGATTTAAGTGGCAAACACTTAAAAGTTCAAGATGAATGGTTACTAGAAAATGAACAATAGAAATTCTTAAGATAAATTAGTGGGGTTTAAACGATGTTTTCAAAACGATTTTTTGATGTTGAAAAACTAACACATTAAGTATTTAACATGTTTGAAATATACATTATGTCCATGAACACATTTTGTTGAAAAAAGCTTCCTGTGATTAGCTACTTAAAATAGATTCTGGTCTAGATTTTGTTTTCGTGTTATATACTGATATATTTTAATTAACAACTTCTAATATTTATTTAATCTCATTTTGACAGTGGCTAGACATCAAAGTGTTAAAAATTAGCCTGGTCATTAGTTTAACTTCAATGTTTCGTAGTTCACCGTAAGGTTCGTCACTCGTTAATGGGATAGATGATTATTTTCGTTAGACATCATCTCATAGACAAAGTGGAATCATCTATTTATTTTTGCACATATGTGTATATAATTATATACTAAATGTAGTTCACTATGATAGAGAATATCAGCATCAATGAAATGAACAATAATATTACTCAAATATTGAAAGAATCTGAAAAAAAATACTGTCCTCGTCCTGAAAACAATAACAAAAAATTAAGCCACAACACAAAACATCTTCTAGAGGAAAGAAGAAAACTTAGGGAAAATCAGGATCATAACCAAAATGAACTAAGAATTTTGAATAAGAAAATTAAAAAGGAAGTTAGAAAAGATCTGAGACGATACAATACGATGGAAATATCTAGAGTAATAGAAGAAAACAAAAGCTTGAACGTATG